>NC_080400.1:3761413-4074239 GCF_030265065.1 Corythoichthys intestinalis
TTGTTTTCTTTCTTGTTTCACTTTCACTTCGCTCGTAAGCGAGAGAGTGCGTTACTCAGCTTCTATTACACAGGTGCTTGACAGCGATCCGACATTTACTTGCGGGGCGGGAATTTCTCCACAGCGGTGCTTCACGTCACACACAGGCACACAGAGCTCGATCAATTCATTCCACAAGCGTTCGGAATACATTAATTGCAAAACCGAAAAGCCGCGGTTTATCAAGGCGTATTGAACCGTACAGGGCGAACCATACGGTTCGGCTTTGAACCGCAAACCGTTACACCGCTAGAAGTTACAGTCCGTAAAGATGCAGTGGAGTAAAGGAACAAGAAGAGGTCCATCTAGCCAGATGGGATGGGGGGTAGCAACGAGGACGTCCATCCAGCCAGGGGTCCGGACCAGTCAGGAGGCTGCAGCTGAAAAATAGCCCCTCCCCAGAGGGGAGGGAGGAAAGGCGACACCGGGTGACTAGTGATGAAGAGACTAGACAACTAGATATTAACATTGGAAAATAGAAATAAAGTAAGACAAGTGGTAGGTAGAGTGAGAAAAAGGAGAGAGAACTCAGTGGCTGTACTTCCCCCAGCATTTTAGCTTTGAGTGCAGCTTAGACTAAACTGTGAATCTACTCCGACTTCAACTAGCCTGACCATAAGCTTTGTCGAATAGGAACGTTTTTAAATCTAATCTTAAATGTGCAGACTGTCTCGGCTTCTTTAATATTAGCTGGAAGCGGATTCCATAAAACAGACTTGGTGGCTAAAAGGCTCTAGCTCCGACAGTACTTTTAGAAACCCTGGGAACTACCAGTAGACCTGCATTCTGAGAGCGGAGTGTTCTGTTGGGGCGGTATGGAACCAGAGCATCGGTAAGATAAGATGGCCCCAACCCATTAATGGTCTCAAAATGTAAGGAGGATTTTAAATTTCATTCTAAACTCGACTGGAAGCCAGTGAAGGGCCTGGAGCATAGGGGTGTTGTGCTCTCTTCTATTGGTTCCTGTTAAAAGTCTTGCTGCTGCGTTTTGGACTAGCGGAAGACCTTTTAGAGAACTTTTAGGACAAGCTGCAAGTGGGGAGTTACAGGCCCCAACCCGAAAACACACACACACAAAAAATTATATTTGTGAGGCCTCAGTAGTAAAAAGGAAATGCGTGAATGCCATGCATTGTTGCGTAAATGAAAGCCCTGCTATTGTAACGAATTTTCACAGTTATACAAGACTGTAAGATGCATATTCTATAAACATTGATATCTTTTATATCTGTGCGTCTGTCCTATAAGTGGATTTGACATTTATTTTAATCTCTTCGAGTTGGCAGAAAAAAAAACGCAAGTTTTCTCAATGTTTAAATTGTCTACATATTTCCATGATTATTATAAATGCATTTACACAACGAAATAACGCTGGAAAAGTTCGTTAAATAAATTTCTTGTACGAGAGCAAAGCTCAGCATTCGTATACATTCAGCTATTTCAACAATCAACTGGAAGCGTTTCCATACCCCACTCCGAATATCACGGCATACAGTGTTCTTACGCTGATATTCAGCATCACCGATGGAATGCATATATTGTCCCTGGCGAGAGAGTGCACGGACAGGCACACAATCTGCGGGGTTGTGAGGGCCTGACTTTGGCGGGTTACATTAGTGATGTCCGCCTCGATCAGCTGGCACAGGTAACGAATTCCCTCAGCTGAAAATCTGTATCTTTCATGGAGAACATCTTACGGTTACGCCAGCGGATCCTGGCGGTCTCCAAAAACCCGTGCCCTCCGAAGAGAGCCCCTCAAAATCCGCACGCCAATGTCGCATGGGTCGTCCAGGTATGCTGTCATTGTCAGGAGGGCACGTCCGCGGAGGAGTGCTGTTTAAAACAGCGTGGTTAATTGGGCAAGATCGAACTCTGAGACGACCAGGTTTGGCGTGTGGCGTGTGTTCGGTTCCAACTAGAGATGCCGATCGATCGGGTCCGATCACGTCATTTTCAAACTATCGGAATCGGCAAAAAATATCAGCCATGCCTTTTTTTAATATATATATATATATTTTTTTTTTTTTTATTAAATCGTTTTCTAATTGTATTTAACGTTACAGACATAATATGTTACACTCATCCAGTCTTTAGTTTAGGCTTAAGGTAGCGTTATCAAATTTATCCCGATAACGGCGGTAATTAATTTTTTAAAAATGTATTACGTTAAAATATTTAATGCAATTAATGCATGCACTGCGCGACCCACTCACGCATTGTCGCGCTCAATCTGTAATGGCGCCATTTTACCTCAATAGAGAGATAAAAGGCAGTGTAAAATGAGTAGAGTGAATTTTGGCAGCCTTTGGAGCCTTTTTTTAATTGGCTAAAGCCTTACAATCCCTCTCCCTACGATTAGAAATATCATGGGAAGCAATGTGGGGAAGCAAGGTAGCAGTTGATCTTTTTTTAACACCTTATGTTATTTCCCAACGCAGAGAAGATATATCAATTGGTAGCACTACACACAGTCATGGGTCCACTTCCCATCATGCATTTGGGCATGGCTACAGTATCATTTACTGAAAGCTCATCAAATACATTAGATGGCAATATTTAGTCACAATATACAAAGTCACAAGTCTTTCTATCCGTGGATCCCTCTCACAGAAAGAATGTTAATAATGTAAATGCCATCTTGAGGATTTATTGTCATAATAAACAAATACAGTACTTATGTACTGTATGTTGAATGTATATATTCGTCCGAGTTTTATTCATTTTTTTCTTAATGCATTGCCAAAATGTATATGATCGGGAAAAATGATCGGGAATGATTGGAATTGAATCGGGAGCAAAAAAAAAGCAATCGGATCGGGAAATATCGGGATCGGCAGATACTCAAACTAAAACGATCGGGATCGGATCGGGAGCAAAAAGACATGATCGGAACAACCCTAGTTCCAACATATCCACCTTTCGTAGTCTCGCTTAGCTGCGAACCTAGGTCGCACGTGATGAAGTTACTCTCAAAGTTACCCTGCTAAGCCAGAAAACCGGCTTGGTAGTATAGGCCACAGTAGTCATTGCTGAATAAAACAAAGTATCACTGGTCCCTAATGTGCTCCAATACAGCAGGTATCATACATTTATTTTGAACACTGCAAAAAATCCCAAATCCTATCAGTACTTACAGTTTAGACAAACTTAAAACTTAACTCAAACTTAAAAATAGCTTGACACAAATGGAAATTAAATTGAAACACGTGGGAAAAACACATAGCTTTCAAGTGATGTGTGTTATCAAGCGTAATTACATTTTTAGGTAAGAAATATGTTTTTGTTTTTTATAAGATGTAGAAGTTTTTTGAGTGAAAGCATTGATTTTTTTTTCTAGTCACATCTGAGATGCAATTACTTGCTGTTTTCAACAATGTACATTAAAAATAAAGACATTGATTGACTGAAAATGGTTCAATATTGGATTAAATGTCTTTTTTTTTCTCATGTATATTTGTAATTGCTCTTCACCTAAAAAAAAAATATTTTATCCGATTACTCGATTAATCGATAGAATTTTCAGTCGATTACTAAAATATTCGATAGCTGCAGCCCTAATAAAAATTAATTTGGTGTTCAAAAAGTCTTTTATTCAAACTTGAGTCTTGAAAAGGAGGGGGTCGTCTTATAATCAGGGCCGTCTTATATTCGGGTCAATACGGTACTAGGTCATCGACTTCACTATCAGTTGATGGGGCTCGGGGCCTATTTTCAAAAACTTCAAATTCAAATATTTTCAAAACCAAAGCGGCTAGTGACCGAAAACCAAAATGGACACCTCCCTTAGGCATAAATGAGTCTCCATCAGCAGCGACATCATAAAAATTCAAAGTTGTTCCCTAATAAAATCCCGTTTGAATATTGATCATTGATGATTGTATCAAGATAAAAATATCGAAATGACTGAAATTTTCACCGGATGCAGGGAATTTTTCCGAATGACCCCACAAAATTTTTCATTCGCCTGTAAATGTAGTTTTTTTGAGCAATCAAACGCTACTTGCCCGACAATTTTTGACCACATGACAACGTTTATATATCAAAATACAGAATTTGGCAAAAACCTAAGGTTCCGCCAAAATTTGCCAAGCAAAAACCTGCCTATTCATTTCTAATGGGATGCCATTGACAGCCATGTACGTCCAAATTTCCCATTTATTTTCAATGGCTGGAAAACATAGGCCATTGTGATTTTTGACCACTCACCACGACAGCCAACTGGCGCCCAAGTAAGTCAGTGTCATTGACAGCCATAGCACTTCCGTGTCATTGACGGGCATGTACGTCCAAATTTCCCATTCATTTTCAATGGCAGAAAAACCTGTGTGGTTATTTTTTTTTTTTTACCCAAAACTTTGATTACTATTACAGGCCATTGACATTCAACTGGCGCCCAAGTAAGTGGATGCCATTGTTAGCCACGCAACCGAACGTGTCCCCAAAATGTCCCCAAATTAAGAGAAAGTGACATGATAGATCTGTATCTACCACAGCAAAGCCCCATCGTAATTTCTCCAGAAATGACAGTTTTTAATCATTTGAGGCTAAGCTCCGGCGCGCATCAGTTAGCAGCAGTTTCGGCGTACTAAAAAAGATAATACAAGATTTAGTTTAGCTTTACTTCAATCTTGGACTCAACTAGCGCCTGTGCTTAGCCTTAAATGATATGAAAAATTAGGATCTCAGTACAACAAAAGAACAATTTGCTAACTTCCATAGCAAAAGTCCGCTAGCTTAAATGCTATATAATGCTAATATTTACCAGGTTGTTCTGGTGTGCACCAGATGGTTTAAATTGATTTTATTTCTGTCGATGTCCCTTTTAGAGGCTCCGTACATTCATGAAACTGTTATCGAATATGATTTATCTTACAAGGATTTCATGGCTATAATATCTATACGTTAGGGTGACCATATTTTGATTTCCAAAAAAGAGGACACTCGGCCCGGCCTCGAGATACTTGAGTTTTACTCCAAGTCCACTCAAAGATGGCTGTATAACTTTAAATTAAACTTATATAAATTTAAATAAAATAAATTTAAAGTGTGCCTACTCCGTCTGGATAGAAAAATTCAGTTTTATTTAAAAAACAAAAGCAAAAAAATATAGGCCTATTGCCATATAGTATGCATTATACACTATATGGAAATATTTTTTACTCAACTGCATACTCAACAGGCTTTATCCTTCCTAAAATAAAAATCAAACCTTAAAAAAACAAAAAACGAATAATGATTAATATATATACAGTGCCTTGCAAAAGTATTCGGCCCCCTTGAACCTTGCAACCTTTCGCCACATTTCAGGCTTCAAACATAAAGATATAAAATTTTAATTTTTTGTCAAGAATCAACAACAAGTGGGACACAATCGTGGAGTGGAACAAAATTTATCGGATAATTTAAACTTTTTTAACAAATAAAAAACTGAAAAGTGGGGCGTGCAATATTATTCGGCCCCCTTGCGTTAATACTATGTAGCGCCACCTTTAGCTCCAATTACAGCTGCAAGTCGCTTGGGGTATGTTTCTATCAGTTTTGCACATCGAGAGACTGACATTCTTGCCCATTCTTCCTTGCAAAACAGCTCAAGCTCAGTGAGGTTGGATGGAGAGTGTTTGTGAACAGCAGTCTTCAGCTCCTTCCACAGATTCTCCATTGGATTCAGGTCTGGACTTTGACTTGGCCATTCTAACACCTGGATACGTTTATTTTTCAACCATTCCATTGTAGATTTGGCTTTATGTTTTGGATCATTGTCCTGTTGGAAGATAAATCTCCGTCCCAGTCTCAGGTCTTGTGCAGATACCAACAGGTTTTCTTCCAGAATGTTACTGTATTTGGCTGCATCCATCTTCCCGTCAATTTTAACCGTCTTCCCTGTCCCTGCTGAAGAAAAGCAGGCCCAAACCATGATGCTGCCACCACCATGTTTGACAGTGGGGATGGTGTGTTCAGGGTGATGAGCTGTGTTGCTTTTACGCCAAACATATCGTTTTGCATTGTGGCCAAAAAGTTCAATTTTGCTTTCATCTGACCAGAGCACCTTCTTCCACATGTTTGGTGTGTCTCCCAGGTGGCTTGTGGCAAACTTTAAATGAGACTTTTTATGGATATCTTTGAGAAATGGCTTTCTTCTTGCCACTCTTCCATAAAGGCCAGATTTGTGCAGTGTACGACTGATTGTTGTCCTATGGACAGACTCTCCCACCTCAGCTGTAGATCTCTGCAGTTCATCCAGAGTGATCATGGGCCTCTTGGCTGCATCTCTGATCAGTTTTCTCCTTGTTTGAGAAGAAAGTTTGGAAGGACGGCCGGGTCTTGGTAGATTTGCAGTGGTCTGGTGCTCCTTCCATTTCAATATGATGGCTTGCACAGTGCTCCTTGAGATGTTTAAAGCTTGGGAAATCCAAATCCGGCTTTAAACTTCTCCACAACAGTATCTCGGACCTGCCTGGTGTGTTCCTTGGTTTTCATAATGCTCTCTGCACTTTAAACAAAACCCGGAGACTATCACAGAGCAGGTGCATTTATACGGAGACTTGATTACACACAGGTGGATTCTATTTATCATCATCATCATTTAGGACAACATTGGATCATTCAGAGATCCTCACTGAACTTCTGGAGTGAGTTTGCTGCACTGAAAGTAAAGGGGCCGAATAATATTGCACGCCCCACTTTTCAGTTTTTTATTTCTTAAAAAAGTTGAAATTATCCAATAAATGTTGTTCCACTTCACGATTGCGTCCCACTTGTTGTTGATTCTTGACAAAAAAATTCAATTTCATATCTTTATGTTTGAAGCCTGAAATGTGGCGAAAGGTTGCAAGATTCAAGGGGGCCGAATACTTTTGCGAGGCACTGTATTCAGACAAAATTTAACAAGCCATTCAGTGTGTGACATTCGCTTTATTATTTTTTTTTTTTAATGAATAATTTCAACAATCTCGCAACTAGCCTTTGCGGCGTTCTCTTTCGACTCTCGGGCTCTTGCTAAATACTACTGCTGTGAAATTAAACTAGCTTCAAGTTGCTTCAATTTCTCGCTGTGTATCTTCCCTGTAATCTTGTCGTACGTGTCAGCGTGTCTTGTTTGGTAATATCGCCTCACATTGAAATCTTTAAAAGCAGCAACTGTCTCTTTGCAAATGAGGCAAGACACAGTTGTTGCGTATTTTAGTGAAGAAATAGTCCAATTTCCACCTATCCTTGAAGCGCCGGACGCCACAGTCAACTTTTTTTTGTTGATTGTCGCCATTTTAGAAAATTGGAAGTAGAGGGTCACACGGAGTAATGTTGCTTAGCCCTTAAAGTGCATGTGACACGAAAAAGCATGTTTATTTCATAATACACGCGGTATTTTATGCCCCTAAATGATATGGACCGCTTGGATGTGTGTGGAAGCGATCGCTATATTTATTTAGTTTTTTGAATCCCGCGCCATGAAAATGAGTGACTTCTAGCTTCGGTCTTGCATTGAGGAGGAGGAGGGCGCTGTGACGTGTACGGTAGAAGACGTCCTCTTCACTATACAGTGTACTGTTGTGTATGAGGACGAAGGATTCAGCTGATTTTGCGGATTAATACGTTTATTTTTCGCATCACGCCAGCCAAACGGCTGCAGAAAAATCATTCTGTATGCGGGAGAGGCGTATGCGCTTTTTTGGAGTTTCAAAAGGTTCCCATTCACCGTTGATATTTACTGTGGGACCATTGGGCTTACGAGGAAGTGAGTAAACATCTTGTTTTGTATTATGTCAAATACGAATACAGCGATTACAAAGTAAACACTACAAACTTCCTTTAAATCAATACTTCTCAAATAGTGGGGCGCAGAGCGATGCCAGGGGTGGCGCGTGTGACCTCGGGGAACATGCTTTTTTTTTTTTTGCCGTACTAGAATAAAGTGTACTTGCACATCCACCCAGTGGGTGGCAGTGGTGCTCTCATTTTCAAAGTGCGCGCAGTATTTTTGAAGTAAGCAAGAGCACACGGAATGGTAAATGGTGTTATACTTATATAGCGCTTTTCCACCTTTCAAGGCGCTCAAAGCGCTTTACACTATCTCGCCATCCACCTACCGGTGAAAGAGACTCATGAAGAGCTGGAGACGAGAGCTGTGCGCCGTTTTCGAAAGCCGTTTTCCGGCCGGACTCACGCAGCGACCTACTGTCTTCTCCGGTTCTCACGTGTCCGACCGAGAAGTGCCATTTTCGGCTTGAGATCGTCACGACGACCGCCCTCACCTAAAGTTCTCCCTCGGCCACCGAGAATGCGCTTTTTTTCGGGCCTTTTGGCTTTGACATTTAATACAGTGGTGGATGAGGAAAGACCACTGTTTTACTGTGTCTAAAAATGATAATAGCGGACAGCCAGAAGCCAAATCAATTAGAACGCCACTTAAAGACATTAGACCCCAATCTCATTGATAAGCCGCTTGGTTATTTTTCAGCGAAAACGTGCCGAATATTGCCAACAATCGTCCAGCTTTGTCAGTGTTATATCAGTAAACCAGTGAGCACTGTTGGCATGCTCAGTGCCAAAATAACCCCACACCATTGCTAACTGGAGGTGATACCGTGAGCAGCGAGCAGTGAAAATAAAAACTGTCCTTCTGTCCAAAGACACTTTTTTTTTTTTCTTCTTCTTCTTCGATTCAGTTTTGTTTTATCGGTCAATTTTTTTGGCATATTGTCCTCATGAGTTCATGTTTCTAATCAATTTGAATTTGTTCTTATTTACTGATTTTATTTTTCAGTATCAAATGGTCAAAAATTTACCTTGAGTGTAGTTTTAAAGTTTGGATGTGACTTTTTTTTTTTTTTTTATTCAGGCAAATTGATGTGTGTTGAGTTTTTTCTTTTACAAACAAAACAACGTTAATAAAGTTATACTTTATAAGTTGATCTCTGTTATTTTCTCTAATTGAAAAAAAAGGATACAGTGTGAGGCAGAGGTGTACTTATAATAGTAATATAGACAAATGATACTATTTACAGTGGCCGCAAAGTTTGGGGGGCTGCAAAACATTTACGTCTTCCTTGGGGGGGCGTAACAGAAAATAATTGAGAAGCACTGCTTTAAATAAAGGACTACTTACGTTTGATCATTGATAGGCATGTAAAAAGCTCTCCTCATGCTCATTAGCAGCACGTTAGCTGCACAACAACTCCAGCCACCCTCCTCCGGGGAACGAACTGTAAATTGCTCTCCCCCGGGCGGTTTGCCGATCCACAAAGACAATCAACAACCGGGTCGTCATGTCAAATACTCCAGGCTAGTTGTCAAGTTCAAAAATATCAAAAATAGATCCTTAGGTTGACATTTGTAAAATTACCCAGAAATAAGGAGAGAAGACACTCAGTTTTCTTGGCCAAGGAGAGCAACATGTGACTCGTGAGTCACCAAAATTGATCTCAAGGAAAAAAAATCCTCCTTGGTATTTTATTTAGGGGTTTGTCCTAAACAAAGATGGATGTCGCCCTAAGGGAGGGGAGAGCAAGCTGGAGACACCCATGTGGTTTTCGATTGGATATGTGTGTGCATGTAGGTGGAACTAAGTGAATACACATGTGGAAGCAAGAGCTTATGTAAACAATCATGTAAACAGTCAAAACAACCATGTAAACAATCAAAATGATCATGTAAACAGTCAAAATGACCCAGACACTTTAGTTATATAACGCTGCAGCCATGGAAGATGTCCTCGGATGGAAAATCGTCCTCGGAGGTCTAGACGAAAGTCCAGACGCCAGGTGCTGAAGATGCCTCGGAAGGTCTAGTTACGCAATGGTGCGGCCATGAGGCAAAATAGTTGTCATCCCGACCCTCTTTTACCCTTTGTAACACTTAAGCATTATACAACAACCTGGTATAGCAAGCAATAATCATTTACTGGTTATATAAGTAAGAAAAATATGGCAATATGTATTATTTATGGTATATATGACCACAAGCAAATATTCATTCAACCAACCAAGCAAACATTTAATCAATCAAACCCCGATAATTACCTCAACACTAGTTATGTGTGATTTTCCGCTTCGAAGACTTTGAAACATCACTCGGTTCGGGTTAGCATGTCGGCTAGCTGTCACTCCTTCTGGTTTGTTGTCCATTCTCCGAAGCCGGGGAAGGGAAATGACATATGTCCGATTTAGGTGTCATAAAATATCGCTCGGGAGGTGCGACAGTAAAGGTGAAGTCGACAGTTTTGACCATTATGGAGTCATTTTTTCATGTCGTCTGGAATAAATTGATTTTTATTATTTCATATTCAATTTAGCACAAGACTGTTATTTGTCGTGACCATGCCATTTATTTAGCAGTTGGAGAAAACACTTGGATAAAAAGAATATCCTGTAAAAATATTGAAGTAAAGAGAAACAATGACATTTTGCAGCTCTCTTCGTCGCGTTTTCCTCATTGTGAATAGTTCCCCCTTGACGGCTGACTGGTCCTTCTCAAGCCATTTATTTAGCTATTGGGGAAAAATACTTGGATAAAAAGAATATCCTGTAAAAATATTGGAGTAGAGAGACTGAAACAATGATATTTTGCGGCTCTCTTCGTCGCGTTTTCCTCGTTCTGAACAATTCCCCCTCAATGGGCTGAATCGTAAAACCGATGAGCCCAGTCTACCGCTGACGTCATCCACCTGTTGGGGACGCTAAAGCCCTATAATGGTAGGCGTGTGTAACCCCCGGTTCGAGATGACGGGGTTCTGTTATGAATGCAATTGTATTTGGGCAGAAAACTAGGTTCTCGGAGATTACAATAAGGAAAATAATGTTTAGTAACTGAAATAACTGGAGTCGAGATGAGTAACAAAATAATTGTATTAATACAAAAACTATTTACAATTTAAGCCGGCGATATATACACAAATATATACAATAAAATAACAAAAATTCAAACCAGACAGTCCGTCTAAATTCAATTCAGTTGGTTTCCGGGCATTAGCTCGCCATCTTCATCTGTTGGAAAAGTCTTTATCCAGTGTCTTTATCCAGTTTCGAATTCTTCATCCACGTCCAATGAATGGAATGAAAGGAGGAAACAAAAAACCCAGCCTGCATAACAATAATTAAATTACTGTATACAGCCTTTTATCAATAATTGAATCTTTTCCATAGCTATAGCTTTTTTTTTTTTTCCTTTGTCTAAATATTACATTGTACCAGTAATATTCACATATTTCAAAAATATCCAAATCAAAGTTAATGCTTATGCATCTGCCATTCAAATGCAAAATAACATCATCATCTTAATCAATACAATACAATGGTTACATCATTCGGTGCTATAACATAAAACAACAAACAATTCTTCATTGAATTTTAACTGTTTTTCACTCATTGCTAACGTTGGAGTCGCGCTAGCTTAGCATTAGCATTTCGCTAGCTTCGTGTTAGCGTCGCGATTAGCATTTCGCTAGCTTCGCGCCTAGCATTTAGCCAACTTGGCAAGAACAAAACAACTCACCAAGACGAAGTTTTTCTTTTAATGTGAACTTGAGTGGATGCAGGCTCCAATCCTCCAGTTCACATACACTATAAGTTCAAAATAATATTTTCAAATTAGCATCAAATTAGCAATGATGAATGTCTGCACTATTTTCCTTCATTTTGTCAACACTCACCGAGGAAATGTAATTTCCTTCTTATTATTTGTTCAAACGGCCTTATTTCAGCGTTGAGTCAATTATTTTATTTCTAGAAGGGTGACTTATTGGCTCCAAGCGCTGAGGAAGTTGACTACGTCCTTCCTCTTTGGCATCCAAGCGGAAAAGAACGTAAAATAAAGAACCTTCGAGACGATGTCTCGAGAGGGCGGGATCATGTTAATCGGACCAATTAAAATACTATTATCCTCACATGTGAACTCACAGGAGGAAGTCAAGCGTAAAACAACAACTATTTCCTTTTACAAAATAATTGCACTTTCAAAATAAAATGGCTTTATATTTTCTGTACTGGGTTACACGTGGCTAACCGGCAGATTAAAAGACTAATCTCTCGTCATCTGCGCTTTGCTAAATTGTTGTATATAGTCGAATCGTCTCAAAATATGATTCTAATTCACATAATAATGCCATTTAAGACTTTTTTTTTCTCGTGTCATATGCTCTTTAAATACCTGCAACATGAAGCAATTATCAGAGAATCCCAAAATTTGAAAAATAAGATCCTATTGAAACCTTTTTTTCAAACTTGTGAAAAGAAAAGTCCAAATGAATATGTGCAATAAGCGCTCTAATATCTATAACCCATGCTAAATCATGTTTTTTTTCTCATGGAACCTGCAGATGCATGTGTTGACTTACAGTCATCATTTTTTTTTTCCCAAAAACAAATGTCAAAATTCTAAATTAGTCTGAAAATCAGGAAATTTTAGGTGTATCAAATGTGATACATTTGGCAATAAAGGGTTAAAGTGCTGCTGCCTTTTAGTGGGTAAATGAGGAGCTGCATTTCGTGTGTAAGCTACTTCATATGTTGGTTGCAGTACTGCGGACCAATTTATTAAGTTTGTGTGCGGGCCAGAGGTTATTGATTTTATGACAGAGGCTGGGGGCCGGATGAAATTTCACCACGGGCCGGACTTTGGACATGTCTGGTCTAGTTGTTTCATCATAGCCATTTTCTGTCTGTGTTGAGCCTCGCTCGTAGCATAACTATCATTATAGCGATCTCGCGTCAAACCGCTCAAAATTTCTCAGCGGGTTCTCATGTCCCCGTTCCAGGTTCTAATCCGCATCGCCCGCTCTGAGGCGGTGGCTTCCCGCCGCTCTACCGTGGTGATCTGCGTTCTGCGGACAGAGGAGGACTTGGCTAGCTTCGACGACGCCTTGAGAATGCTGCGGGCTAACAAGGATTCCGTTGTGACGTTCGGACCGTGGAACACGGGGCCCTCAGGCGCCGACTTGCTGGAGTGCGTGAAGAAGGACATCCGGAGTCAGGGCTACACAGTGGACGTCCAACCTCACGTGGGGGAGAGGAAATTCCTAGGCCGAAGCAACAACTTTTTCCATACGATGACCTTTACCTGGTGGTGACGTCTGTATTTCTTCAGGAATAGCAGAAGGCAAATAAATACCTTGTTTAAACTGACTAAATGGACTACATACTTGAATGTAGAATCATTGCTCTCATGGCTTGGACACAACGCATTGAGGGTGCTAGACGTCCAATCCATTCGAAGCGGAAGGGTGGCAGCGAATGAATGTTCGTTCATTCGCTGTCAACTCTCCCACTTCAAATGGATTGGACGTCTACTTGTGATGAACTTGTTTTAAATCCACGGGTATTGTATGAAAAGACTTCCCTTCCCCTACCAAGGTGGCCACCTACGGCCATCTTGGTAGGGGCAGTGAAACGTTCTCATGTAAGTCTGTGTATTGACACTTGAATGAAGTCGGCCTCTGCTACACGTCCAACAGTTTTTGTCCAAATCACGTCATTTATGCAGCAAACATTTCATGATACTGAAGCGCAACAGGCCATTATTTTTTTTGCGGCAAGAAAGTACGGTTCCTCCAAAATTTGCCCAAAACTCATTCATTCATTCATTTTCACTGGCCCTATTTGCCATTCCATTGACAGCAAGTGACCAGTTATTCAACATGAAATATTCCCTGAAATAGACCAGAAGTGACCCCAAATTGCTCCTGAAACAACAAGAAGTGACCCAATATCAACGGGGACTGACCCTAAAATGCCCCCAAATAAACAGGAAGTGACATGTAATCGGCGGGAAGTCCCAGATGCCTCAAAATCAATAGGAAGTGACCTTGAAATGCCACCAAATCAACAGGAAGTGACTCATTTTACAGGAAGTGGCCTGATATCAACAGGAAGTGAGCCTAAAATGCCCACAAATCAACAGGAAGTGACCAAATGTGAAAAGGGGGTGACCTTAAAATGGCCTCAATCAACAGGAAGTGGCCCGATATTTACTGGAAATGAGTCCATATCAACGGGAAGCGACCCTGAAATGCCCCCAAATTAACAGAAATGACCCTGAAATGTCCCCAGGTCAACTGGAAGTTACCCTGAAATGCCCCAAACTCAACAGGAAGTGATTTTGAAATGCCCCCAAATCAACAGACGTGAGCCTGAAATGTCAACAGGAAGTGAAGTGACAGGTAATCTACAGGAAGTCCTATATGCCTCAAAATCAAAAAGTGAACTTGAAATAACCCCAAATCAACAGTACTGAGCTTGAAACGTCCCCAAATCAACAGGAAGTTACCCTGAAATGCCCAAACATCTAAAGGAAGTCCGAGATGCCTCAAAATCAACAGGAAGTGACCTTGAAATGTCCCCAGGTCAACAGAAAGTGACCCTGAAATGCCCCAAAATCAAAAGGAAATGATTTTGAAATGTCCCCAGGTCAACATAAAGTGACCCTAAAATGCCCAAACATCAACAGGAAGTGTCACGTAATCTACAGGAAGTCCCAGATGCCTCAAAATTAACAGGACATGACCTGGAAATGCCCCCAAATTAACAGAAGTGACCCTGAAATGTCAACAGGAAGTGACCCTAAAATGCCCCAAAATCAACAGGAAGTGACACTAATCTACAGGAAGTCCGAGATGCCTCAAAACCAACAGGAAGTGACCTTGAAATGCTCCCAAATCAACAGAAATGACCCCAGAATGCCCCCAACTCAACAGGAAGTGGCCTGATATCAACAGGAAGTGACCCTGAAATGCCCCAGCAGCAACAGGAAGTGACACGTAATCAACAGGAAGTGACCTTGAAATCCCCCCAAATCAACAGAAGTGACCCTGAAATGCCCCAGGTCAACAGGAAGTGACCCTGAAATGCCCCCAAATCAACAGACGTGAGCCTGATATGCCCACACATCAACAGGAAGTGTCACGTAATCTACAGGAAGTCCGAGATGCCTCAAAATCAACAGGACATGATCTTGAAATGCTCCCTGTGACGAGGTTTACACGCAGTGGTGGTAACCTCTCGTCCGTGCGTGGAAAAATAGAAAGGACTGCGTGTCTTGTAGTCAGCCTTCACGGGCGTTTTTATTTGTGCATTAAACTTACAAATGCAATAACAAAATGCTGGCCTTGGCGCGCTCCACACAGCTCTCTCTCTCTCTGCTGGGGAGGACTACGTCACATAAAGAAAAGTGAAACTCAAATTCAGCCACTTATCACCGTAATGCACTGAGTGAGGGCGCACACTTAAAACAATGCTTAACACTCCCAAATCAACAGAAGTGACCCTGAAATGTCCCCAGGTCAACAAGAAGTGACCCTGAAATGCCCCAAAATCAAAAGGAAATGATTTTGAAATGTCCCCATAGCAACATAAAGTGACCCTAAAATGCCCAAACATCAACAGGAAGTGTCACGTAATCTACAGGAAGTCCCAGATGCCTCAAAATTAACAGGACATGACCTGGAAATGCCCCCAAATTAACAGAAGTGACCCTGAAATGTCTCCAGGTCAACAGGAAGTAACCCTAAAATGCCCCAAAATCAACAGGAAGTGACAGTAATCTACAGGAAGTCCGAGATGCCTCAAAACCAACAGGAAGTGACCTTGAAATGCTCCCAAATCAACAGAAATGACCCCAAAAACGCCCCCAAATCAACAGGAAGTGGCCCGATATCAACAGGAAGTTACCCTGAAATGCCCCAGCAGCAACAGGAAGTTACACCTAATCTACAGGAAGTCCAAGATCCCTCAAAATCAACAGAAAGTGACCGTGAAATAACCCCAAATCAACAGTGGTGACCTTGAAATGTCCCCAAATCAACAGAACGTGACCCTTAAATGCACCAACACGAACAGGAAGTAACACGAAATCTACATTGGGTCCGAAATGCCTCAAAATCAACAGGAAGTGATTTTGCAACGCCTCCAAAACACCTGGAAGTGACTTTGAAATGCCCCCAAACCAACAGAAGTGACCCTGAAAAGTCTCCAGGTCAACAGGAAGTGACCCTAAAATGCCCCAAAATCAAAAGGAAGTGACACGTAATCTACAGGAAGTCCGAGATGCCTCAAAATCAACAAAAAGTGACCTCGAAATCATCCCAAATCAACAGTAGTGAGCTTGAAATGTCTCCAAATCAACAGGAAGAGACCCTGAAATGCCCAAACATCAACAGGAAGTGTCACGTAATCAACAGGAAGTGACTTTGAAATCCCCCCAAATCAACAGAAGTGACCCTGAAATGCCCCAAAATCAAAAGGAAATGATTTTGAAATGTCCCCATAGCAACATCAAGTGACCCTAAAATGCCCAAACATCAACAGGAAGTGTCACGTAATCTACAGGAAGTCCGAGATGCCTCAAAATCAACAGGACATGACCTTGAAATGCTCCCAAATCAACAGAAGTGACCCTGAAATGTCCCCAGGTCAACAAGAAGTGAGCCTGAAATGCCCCAAAATCAAAAGGAAATGATTTTGAAATGTCCCCATAGCAACAGAAAGTGACCCTGAAATGCCCAAACATCAACAGGAAGTGTCACGTAATCTACAGGAAGTCCGAGATGCCTCAGAACCAACAGGAAGTGACCTTGAAATGCTCCCAAATCAACAGAAATGACCCCAAAAATGCCCCCAAATCAACAGGAAGTGACCCTGAAATGCCCCAGCAGCAACAGGAAGTGACATGACAAGATGCCTCAAAATCAACAGAGAGTGACCATGAAATAACCCCAAAATCAACAGTGATCTTGAAATGTCCCCAAATCAACAGATCATGACCCTGAAATGCACCAACACGAACAGGAAGTGACACGTAATCTACATTAGGTCCGAAATGCCTCAAAATCAACAGGAAGTGATTTTGCAACGCCTCCAAAACAACTGGAAGTGACTTTGAAATGCCCCCAAACCAACTGAAGTGACCCTGAAAAGTCTCCAGGTCAACAGGAAGTGACCCTAAAATGCCCCAAAATCAAAAGGAAGTGACACGAAATCTACAGGAAGTCCGAGATGCCTCAAAATCAACAAAAGGTGACCTCGAAATCATCCCAAATCAACAGTAGTGAGCTTGAAATGTCTCCAAATCAACAGGAAAAGACCCTGAAATGCCCAAACATCAACAGGAAGTGTCACGTAATCAACAGGAAGTGACCTTGAAATCCCCCCAACTCAACAGAAGTGACCCTGAAATGCCCCAAAATCAAAAGGAAATGATTTTGAAATGCCCAAACATCAACAGGAAGTGTCACGTAATCTACAGGAAATCGGCGATTCCTCAAAATCAACAGGAACTGACCTTGAAATGCCCCCAAATCAACAAAAGTGACCCTGAAATGTCCCAAAATCAACAGGAAGTGACACGTTGTACAGGAATTGACCCGATGTGAACAGGGAGTGACCCTAAAATGCCCCCAAATCAACAGGAAGTGGCCTGATATCAACAGGAAGTGACCCTGAAATCCCCCAACATCAACAGGAAGTGACACGTAATGTACAGGAAGTCAGAGATGCCTCAAAATCAGCAGAAAGTGACCAAATATATCAACCAACACAGCAAAGCTACCATCGCAACTTCTCCATGAATTGCATTTCCACTTTTTTCAATGTCAAAGATTTAGACTTTAGACTTAGTGGCTGCCACCGACTGCCCCAGCTAGCTTCAAACGAATTGGACGTCTACGACTGATAAACTCATTGAAATTCACAGCTGAAAAACAAATGGACGCCACATGACTCGACGTCTATCTTTATCTTGATCGGGAGCTTTTAATTTAACTCGTTTTTATCAACTTCGGCGGATAGGACACAGCCTGTGTGAATCGCGTTTCGAGCTTCTTGCCGTGGACGGAAAGCGCAGAGGGACAAACGCCTGCTCGGCGCAAGCTAATTTAAGCTAAGCTAAGCTAAACGGTGCTTAGCGACGACATGGCGGCGCATTTAAAAAAGCGAGTTTACGAGGAATTCTCCAGGGTGGTCCAGGTACGAAGAACCTTCATATGATTTTTTATCGTTTACTGTCATGACGTTGAAGAGATAAGCTTACTGCCGACAGCTAGCTAGCTAACTGTCTGCTAAGCGGCGTTGCTAACCCCGGTGCATTCTAAAACAAAATGAGAAGTCGAGGTTGTATTTACGTTCGTGTAAGAAATGACAAACTGGCTAAAACAACAGGAACGTGACATTTGACATGTTTAGTACAATACGAGCTGTTTTTCCACTCAAAGGGCTTTACTCGAGAACTCGAGGTGTGACAAAATATCGATATGTCCCTGCCAAGAAAACATACAACGTTTTGTAAAGATGTAGAAAGGTTGCGACCAAAAAAGTGTAGTTTTTATGTTAATTCGACTCAGAGGGTTTATTCACCCCATCTCCTTCAAAATGAATTGGACATCTAGTTTTGTTTATGGTAGCCGATGAGTTAAATGCTATGAATAAAAAAATACAGCAACTTTAGAGTGTTATTGACGCTTTCAGTTAGCAGAACTGGACAAAAACGTCATTTTGTCATTGTTTCCACCTTTTGTTAAACGTATTTTTCACCCCCAAAAATGTGTTCACTGCATTTTTGTTTTTCTATTTTTTTTCACAGTTTTTTGTTGTTTTCATGTTATTCATTTTTTTAGCATTTTCTTTTCACGGTTTTTCTGCAAAATGTTGCAATGTGAATTTTTTAGGGTTTTTTTCCCCCTCATATTTTGTTGTGTTTGTGCTTTTCATGGCTTTCCCGCATTTTTTGCACGTTTTTTCTTGTGCAATGGCGTACCGCAAGCAACACGTCACTTCCGCTCATTAATATTCATGACATTAGCTACTGTTGCTAAGCAAGGACAAGCCACCGTTTGTCCCTAATAGGAAATGAATGGAAATCGTGTACGAAGGAGATATTTACAGAGCTAATCCTACCAATTCTCTCCGAAAATGATGTGCCTGGTGCCAAATTGACTGGCATAGATGTGGAAGAATATAAAAATGTTCAGTTAAAGAGATGGCTTTCGTGTCGAAGGCTGAAAAAGAAGAAAAAAACGAGCCGACCTAAGCATAGCTTTAGCTTTTTTATCGACGCGACTGACAATGACATTCTCCTGTTTCAACAAGCTAGCCTTTACCATCAGCCCTGTCTTTCTTATATATCCTCAGGTTGTCCTACGTCTCTTACCGTTCTTGGGGGTAATTTAGTTAGCTTTGTGTAGCGATCGCAAATGCTACTCAGTGACAGCCGACGAACACTTTTAATTTTTTCATTGATAACACATCTTAATCCTATAATTTATTTACACTTCCCCCTTACTAAAGTTGTTTTTTTATATATATATATATATATACACAACAGAAACGGTAACAGTGGCAGTCAGATACCATTGTAATTCTTTTGAGGTCATTCATTGTCAGACAGAAGCAGTACGGCACAACGTTACGCTAAAAAAATAAGTTAAAAATATAAAAATGGCTTACCTCTTTGTCTTCTGAAAGACCATGTCAACCCAACATAATGTTTACTGCATATGAAACGTGAATGGATTCGCCGAGCTGGTGTTAAAGTCCGCGCAAGTTGATTCGGTCTTCACATTTTTTCCTCCCGAGTTTTTGGTTTCCGGGAACGTATGAAGAAAACATCCTTCATGGTCGTAATGTCTAGAATCGTTTCTACAAGTTCCAAAAAAGCAATGCGTGATCGGCATGTTCGTTTTTGAAAGATTACCGGAGAAAAGTAGCACTTTTTACGTTGAGTCTATGCGAGGGCGGGTCTATAATGTCCCACTTCGGCTTTACTTCCGCTTTACGATGGGACGTCACTGTCTAAAAATAGCCTGCGTGCGGTACGCCATTGTCAAGTTTTTGCGTTTTTCAGTTTTTCCACATTCTTATGCATTTATGTTTTTTCACAGTTTTTCTTGTTTTTGGGCGTTTTTTGGGGAGGGTGGGGCTTTGAGATTAGAAAATTGAATTTCTGGGTCATTTCCTTAGTATTTTTGCATTTTGGTCATGTCCTACCTTTTCATTTTCAACTAAAATGGTGAATGGTGAACTCATTGGCTGCCATTGACGGCGCTAGACGAGTAGACATCCAATCAATTTTGACTGTGAGGGTCAAATATGCTGTCAGTGGCACTGAAACTGAGCATTCACAGCCAGTCTTCCTGGTTTGGGGGGAATTTATTGGTCACTTCATGTTCATTTTACGGCTTTTACAGGTCACTTCCTGTTGATTTTTGAGTCACTTCCCATTCATTTGGGAACATTCCCAGGTCAGTTCCTGTTGAAGTAACCCAAAATAATTTATGGTGATCCATAAATGCCCCAATAATCAAGAGGAAAATGCCCAGAAAAATGTGCAAAAAAACTGCAAGTGACCAAAAATCAAATTAAATGTAAATTTAGGTAATGATAATGGTTTTCTGACTGATGTATCGATAATGGTTAGTGAGATAATCGTGAGCCTTGTACCATAAATCGTATCGTGAGCTAAGCCCGGACAATATATGGTATGAATATCGTAATCGCGATGTGCACATGCGCAATAGTCCTATCGCAGGATGTGCGATTATTATTATTTTTCACACGTAAACTTTTGGTTTGCTTCATAATGGCAGCAAGTGTGTCAAGATATGGCTTCCTCTTTCCCTTTTATATTCAGCAATTTTCATCATTCGCAGATAAACCTCTTTAGCCTGGATTTAACGATATTACAGGAATACAATAATAGATCGTGGTTTTGCAATTTTTTGAACCTTCTGTTCTTAAATAAATGAATAATAAATACTTAAATAGAATCAAATTGAAGCAACTTAAACTTATAATGCAACAAAAAATACGGACTCTAAGATCTGATTTTTAGAATGAATATGATAAATCGTTTAACCCTTTAACACCTAAGCCTATTTTGGCCGAATTTGCATGCATTTGATGTTGCCTTTATCATTTCAAAGAAAAAAATTGTTTACAATGGCCAAGTTGGGTCCCTTTTTTCAGGACACCTTGAACATTGTGTTTAAACTGTTGTTTTCTTCACTGACCAATTATAATCCACATTTTGGACCCAAAAAAACAAAAACAAAAAAATCCCAAAATCTTTTTTCAAAATTTGTAGGATTTGTAGGAGAAAATTTTAGGATAAATATTCAATAGAAAAAAATAAGATTGAATAGTTTTATGTTTGACAATTCAACACAAACAGCAGGTATGATCATAGGCGTTTTTGGGCTTTACACATTCTATGGTCAAAACAGGTTATATACTGTGCAAAATAGTGAGAAAAAAAATTATATATATGTATATATATATCATCTAACACAAAAAGGGTATGGAGGATATCTCTTTGTGAAGTTAGGTGTTGTACCCATCACCTTATCAAAAGTATATACCTACATGCAATCAAGCTTCTCCGACACACACCTACATAAAAATTGAAAAGGTTATAGTGAAGAAAAAAATATATACAGGTGTATATATATACATTTAGAGGTATTTTAAAAAATATTGACAAGTAGTTCAGTTCAATTCAAATTTTTAGGCATGCGACCCAATAAAGTTTTTTTTTTTTTTTTTTTTTGCGCACTCAATAAAGCTTCTTCTTGAACAGGTCACAGAGGGAGCTGCGTCACACACAACGTCACACAGCCTACTCTTTCGCCATTTGCGCGCTGCTGTCACTTCTACTCGCCGAGACGCCGACTCATCCCAAGAAAAAAAAACAACAAATACGGCTCATCTTCTTCTTTTAATTAATGAAATAATGCATTAGCTTGTGCTAAATGTAGGTTTAGATTCATTCTGCATGTTTCAAAGTCGCTCGCTCAATCCAACCGGCCGTTGCTTGCTTTGCATGCCTCCTTTTCCTTAGTTGCCGCCTCGCTCGGAAATTTATTAAAAATGATCACATTCGGCTCGTCCTTCTTGACATCACAACAGCTCTTGGGATAAGTAGTCTTTTGTGCTGCTTTCGCTTTTGAAAAAGGACAAGAAATGATGGAAATATGGAGATGGATACATGGTCCATGCAGCGTTTTAATGCATATTTATGAGTGGAATAAAACTATAAAACTCAAATGACATTATCTCCCGTTTTTCTTGGCCGATTGACTTCAAATAAAAACCGGTGTGGACATCAACTTCCACACTTTTAAATGAGACCAACCAGCGGCAGGTGGGTGACATAATTACAGCGTGACGAAGCTTCAAAGATGATATGCGTAAACGCGTCGCTGCCGACACGTTCGGTGTTAAAGGTTTAAAGAATATAAAGGGAAAAAAGATAAGGATACATGAGAAAAAGAAGAGAAAAACCCAGGAAAAAAACAATGTAATAAAATACTGAATGCAAAAACATGGTGGGTCAACTAGTCTTCTCAAACAGAGCTATTTAAGTCATCTGGTGAAATTCTTTTAATATTGTAATATACACTGCTGGCATAAAGTATTGGCACCCCTGCAATTCAGTCAGATAATTCTCAATTTCTCCCAGAAAATGATTGCAATTACAAATGTTTTGGTAGTAATGTCTTCATTGATTTTGCTCGCAATTAAAAAACACAAAAGGGAATGGGGGAAAGAAATTAATCATTGTAATTTCACACAAAACTCCAAAAATGGGCCAGACAAAAGTATTGGCACGCTTTGTATAATCATCTGAGGCTTCTCTGATTTGTGTAATTAACAGCACCTGTTACTTACCTCTGGCACATAACAGGTGGTGGCAATAACTAAATCACACTTGCAGCTAGTTAAAATGGATTAAAGTTGACTCAACCCCTGTCCTGCGACCTTGTGTGTACCACATTGAGCATGGAGAAAAGAAAGAAGACTAAAGAACTGTCTGAGGACTTGAGAAGCAAAATTGTGAGGAAGCATGGCCAATCACAAGGCCAATGTCCATCTCCAAAGACCTGAATGTTCCTGTGTCTACCGTGCACAGTGTCATCAATAAGTGTAAATCCCATGGCTCTTTGGCTAACCTCCCTAGATGAAGAAAAATTGACGAGAGCTTTCAACAGAAGATTGTGTGGATGGTGGATAAAGAACCTCGACTAACATCCAAACAAGTTCAAGCTTTCCCGCACTCCGAGGGTACAACCGTGTCAACCATTACTATTCGTCGACGTCTGAATGAAAAGGGACTCTATGGTAGGATACCCAGGAAGACCCCACTTCTGACCCAGAGACATAAAAAAGCCATGCTGGAGTTTGCCAAAGATTACCTGAGAAAGCCAAAAACGTTTTGGAAGAATGTTCTCTGGTCAGATGAAACAAAAATAGAGCTTTTTTGGGAAAAGGGATCAACATAGTTTACAGGTTAAAAAACGAGGTCTTCAAAGAAAAAAAAACTGTCCCCACAGCCAAACATGGCGGAGGTTCCCTGATGTTTTGGGGTTGCTGTTAGGGCTGCAGCTATCGATTATTTTAGTAGTCGATTAATCGATGAACTAGTTAGTTCGAATAATCGAGTAATCGGTTAAGGAACATAAAAAAATAAAATACCTGAGCTGAGCCTCAAACGGTATAAAGAATTAATAGATAAGGATCTAAGTACAACAAAAGAACAATTGGCTAAATTACATAGCAAAAGTCCGCTAGCTTAAATGCTATAAAATGCTTTTTTAAATTAATTAATTTATTTATTTTTTATACAATGGTCTTAACAAATGGTTCAGGCAATATACAGTGCCCTCCATAATTATTGGCACCCCTGGTTAAGATGTGTTTTTTAATTAACAAGGCTCCCAGGGCCTTTGGAAGCGAAACAGCCCCACAGCACCATACTTCACAGTGGGTATGAGGTGCTTTTCAGCATGCGCATCTTTCGTGGCACGCCAGACCCACTTAGAGTGTTTGTTGCCAAAAAGCTCAATCTTGGTCTCATCTGACCAAAGCACACGGTCCCAGGCTTCAACTGGGACCGTGTGCTTTGGTCAGAATTGGGAACCTTGTTAGGATGCATGGCATCATGAATGCTTTGAAATACCAGGACATTTGAAATCCAAATCTGTTGCCTGAAAGCTGAAGATGGGTCGTCACTGGGTCTTTCAGCAAGACAATGACCCTAAACATATGGCCAAATCTACACAGAAATGGTTCACCAGACACAAAATCAAGCTCCTCCCATGGCCATCTCAGTCCCCAGACCTTGTTTTGTTGGCAAAAGGGGGTTGTACAAAGTATTGAGAACAGGGGTGCTAATAATTGTGACACACATTATTTGATGTCGAATAATTATTTCTTCATGTGGGATTTTTTCCCCACTGAATAATTCGACTTGTATTGAAGGTTGGATTTTTCTCTTTTTTTCCCATTAAGGTCCCATATTATTTGAATAAAAAAATTATTTGAAGCTAAAAAACACATCTTAACCAGGGGTGCCAATAATTATGGAGGGCACTGTACCTATAAAGTAAATTACAAATGCATTAAAAACATTAGCTCAAACAAAAACTTATCTTACATTGGTCTTAACAGGGAGCAGCTGGATTCAGCCATGTGCAACGAGGCAGACCAGAGGGCAGTGTATGCACCCTAAACAATAAAACAAAATTCAAACACTTTCAAAATAAACCATTACAATGCCTCTTCAATTAAACGGATACTCGAAGCAACAAAATTGAATTTGAATATTTTTGTTTTCTAATGGAATACTCGAGTTAATCGATTAATCATTGCAGCACTAGTTGCTTTGCTACCTCTGGCACTGGACTACTTGACCGTGTGCATGGGATTATGAAGTCTGATGGCTATCAACAAATTTTGCAGCATAATGTAGGTCCCAGTGTGAGAAAGCTGGGTCACTCTGAGGTCACGGGTCTGCCAGCAGGCCAATGACCCAAAACACACTTCAAAAAGCACTAGAAAATGGTTTGAGCAAAAGCACTGGAGACTTCTAAAGTGGCCAGACCTGAATCCCATAGAATACCTGTGGAGTGAACTGAAAATGGCACCCTTCAAATCTCAGAGACCTGGAGCAGTTGGCCAAAGATGAATGGTCTAAAATTCCAGCAGAGCATTGTAAGAAACTCATCGATGGATACCGGAAGCGCTTGTTCGCAGTTATTTTGTCTAAAGGTTATGCAACCAAGTATTAGGCTGAACTATGCCAATACTATTGTCCGGCCCATTTTTGGAGTTTTGTGTAAAATGATAATGATTTTTTTTTTTTTTTCATTGCAAGCAAAATAAATGAAGATATTACTACCAAAGCATTTGTAATTGCAATCATTTTCTAGGAGAAATTGAGCATTATCTGTATCTGACAGAATTGCAGGGGTGCCAATATTTTTGGCCAGAACCGTATATATTTTTTAATTCCATGTGGTTTCATTCGTCGCTGTGGCAACTGATGAATTTCAACGGTAATCCCTGTTTTGCGCAGGTTCCCACTGAAGACGCCCCGTCTAAGAAGCTCCGTTTGTGTAAGCCCAGCAAGTCGGCGGCGCTGCACGTGGATCTGTGTAAGGCAGCCAACGCTACCGACGCCTTGCACTTCCTGCTGCAGTTCGCACGCAAGCCCGTGGAGGCCGAGAGCGTGGAGGGCGTCGTCAGGATCCTCCTGGAACATTACTACAAGGTAGGATGAAGTATCTTTTGCTCGTAGGTATTTTTCCGTACATGCGCTCATAAGTTTGTCGGGGCAGGAAAAGGACAAGTCAGTGCGTCTGAAGATGGCCTCGCTGCTTGGCGTGCTGGCTACCACCGAGGGCTTCGCTCCCGACTGCATCGTGGAGGATCTGCTCGCCGTCGTCCACAACGAGAGTCAGTCACATTTTCAGAAATATTTCTAGGATATATTTTAATGTTTTGTCATTGGCTGTGTTTTTTGTTTCTGTTCGTGTCTTGCTTCTTTTTTTTTTTTTCCCTAAAAATGTAATCCTATTTTATTAATTCTTAAATTAAAATTAATTATTTTTTCTTTTTCACTTGAAAAAAAAAAATTTTTTTTAATTTATTGTTTTTTTTTTTTTTTGGTCAACATTTCAATTTTATGATTTCAAATTCTTTCAAACTTTTTTTTTTTTTTTCTTGATTTTTTTCTGTGTTCCGCATTGTAATTTATTTTTAAGCTTTTTTCTTTTTAGTTCTAATTTTTTTAGATTTTTAAAAACTTTTTTAATTCATTTTTAATTTTCTTAATTTTGATTATATTTTAATTTAGATTTATCAATTTTTTTAATGTTGAAAAATTCATTTTTAACTTGATTTTTTTCAAATTTCTAATTATATTTTAGACTTATTGTTATTTTTTATTGTTGAAAAATTCATTTTTTGAATTTTATTTTTTTATTTCTAATCATATTTTAATTTTGATATATTTTGATGTATTTTTCACAATTTTGAATTTTTAAAATTTTAATTGTGATACATTTTCCCTATTTTCAATTATTTTTTCACTATTTTATTTTTTCACTATTTTATTTTAAATTGACTTTTTATGTCTAATCATATTTTACATTAATTTTTTAACTAATGTTTTTTGTTTATTTTCAATTTTTTGCTATGTTTGAATTTTTATGTTATTTTTTATTTTTATAGTTTAATTTTGATTTATTTCCCCTATTTTAATTTTTTACAATTTTGATATTCATTTTAAAATCTTTTTATTTCTATATTTTACATAAATGTATCTTTTAAGTAATTGTTTTTGTTTATTTTATATTTTTAGTTACATTATAATTTGTTTTTGTTTTTTGTTTTCAAAATTTTTATTTATTTCCCATATTTTAATTTATTTTTTCACTATTTTATGTATTTTCAATTTTCTTTTTATTTATAATGAAAAATAATATAAAATATTTTTTGTCAATTATATATACATTTTTTTTTGTCATACTTAAAACTTTTTGGAAATATTATTTTGCCATTGTATGTGTTTATTGTGTGTCACTTCGTAATTATTGTCATTTATATATCATGTTTTTTTTTTTTTTCCATTATGTTGTTTTTGCACTTGTCAGAATCGCATCAGGTTCTGGCACAGCTGCTGGACACGCTCTTAACGGTGGGCGCGCAGAGCCCGGCGGCGGCGCGGCGGCTGTCGGACGTGGCCCGCCGCCACCTGGCGGACGCCTCCTTCGTCGTCAGGAACAAGTGCCTGCAGCTGCTGGGACATCTGGGTGGCGCCGCCGACGGCCCTAAGGCAGGCGAGGGCGAGGGGCCCGCCGCCTCCCCCGCCGGTGGGTTGTTTTGTTCGACGAATAATGAATGTTTTTTTTGCTTTTTAATGGCTGCTGGCTCATGTTACAAAGTATGTGTTTTGGTCATTTGTAAAAGAAGGAAATTGATATTAAAGACCCATTGACGGGGATAAACGTTCAATCCATTTCGACTGAGAGCAGATAAGCAGATTTAGTGACGGACTTTAGATGGCTATCAAATTTTAGGTCTAAGTCAATAGTTACGCCAAGGTTTCTGACTTGATTTGTAGCTGTAAAGAAACGATTGGCCGACGTGATCGAGCGGACGCTTTTCTGTTCCCTCAGGGGACGTCCCGAGCGTCATCAGCGACTACTTTGGAGATCGGGACCCCAGAGTGCGAGCCGCCGCCCTCAAAGCAATGGTAGGCTAAGCTAGGCTACGCTGGGTTAGTCTAGCACAGCGGTCTCAAACCGACTCCACAAAGGGCCGCAGTGGGTCCTGGTTTTTGTTCCAACAGATCCAGCACAAACAGTTCAACCAATGAGGTTTCTACTAACATAAGCAGCACCTGATTGCAGTCAACTGATTACACTTGTAAGAAACCAGATTGGTGAAAAGGTATTTGTCTCGTTTGGTTGGAATGAAATCCAGTACCCCCTGCGGCCCTTTGAGGACCGGTTTGAGACCACTGCTCTAGCACCTTAGTTTTTCCTTGCTTGACTTTTTCTTCCTTCTTCCTTTCTTTCTCTCCTGTCCTTTCTTTTGTTCTTTCTTTTGTTTTGCTCTTTTTCTTTCTCGCTCTCTCTCTGTCTCCCTTGCGCTTTTTCTTTTTCTATCTTTTTATCCCACTCTTTCTTCCTGTATCGTTCTCTCTCCCACTCTTTCTTTGTCTCCCTTTTTCTCACTCCCTCTTCCTCTCTCTTTCTCGCTCTCCCACGCTTTCTCTTTTTTTCTCTCTTTCTCCCACTTTTTCTTTCTCTCCTTCTTGCTATCCTTCCTTTGTTTGTTTCTTTGTTCCTTCCAGCTGCAGCTGCACGAGAGGGGACTGAAGATCCAGGAAGGGATTTACGAGCAGGTAAGCGAAACTCCGCCCGCTTGCGCCCTCGCCAACGCAGACCGCTGACCGGCCCGCCCGCAGTCTTGCCGGCTGCTGGCGGACGACTACGAGCAAGTTCGCTCGGCCGCCGTTCAGATGGTTTGGGTGCTCAGCGTCCTCTACCCCGAGAGGTGGGCGTCCCTCCCTCCCGAGTCCGTCCCGTCCCCGCATCGCTCAACGTTTGTTTTTGCAGCATCGTGCCCATCCCGTCATCCAACGAAGAGATCCGGCTGGCGGACGACGCCTTCGGGAAGATCAGCCACATGGTCGGCGACGGCTCGTGGATGGTTCGCGTGCAAGCAGCCAAAACGCTGGTAGGCTAGGCCTTCCAAAATGACACAAAATATTTTTATCCTATGTTCATGACAAATTTTTTACATCAACTGACCAAAATGTTTTACCCTTCTTTTTTTTTGTATTTGCACTAGAGCTGTCAAAATTAACGCGTTAATGGGTGGTAATTTATTTTTTTAATTAATCACGTTCAAATATTTCAAGCAATTAACGCATGCGCAGAACGACCCACTCAAGCATTGCCGCGAACAGACTACAATAGCGCCGTTTGAAGTATATTGAGAGCTAAGGGCAGAGACAAGCAAGTGGAGTGGACGCAGGTGGTACCGGCACCCGCTGTTATTTTCAATGTGATCGGGATTGTCAGATTGAGCAGTGAGGAAGAAAGTGGTCGAGCGAGCGAGAGAGTAGAGAAAGTGTGCAGTTCAGCCTGCGTCCGCCACATGCTTTTGTTTTCTTAATAAAAGTACCCACAATATGTCATCCAACGCCTCTCGGTGTTTGTATGTATGCCGCCGTATTCCTCATGAGGAAAATCGGACGAACCGAGCCAACTGACAGCAATGAGCCTACATGAATCGGCGCCCCACAGCATCGCCGTTTACTAAGAAGGGCGAAATGGTAACGCGACATTTATTGGAGCCGCGCTATATAATGGAACAAGCGGTGGTATCTCTTCCATAACTGTTATAACTATTGTGGCAAGTGTCATTGGGAAGAATAACTTTTATCTTAACACCATGTATTGCACTCAACGCGGGGAAGATATACCATTTGCAGCAACCACTGTGACTCATGGTTGCTCAAATTCCCATCATGCATTTGGGCAGTTAAGAACATTTAAGTCGCTAGAGTATCATTTAGTGAAAGCACAACAAAAATAATATTCCTATCTCGCAAAAATACAATAATTTTCACAAAAAGAAAAGCGCTCAATGCAAATTGTTGAAATTCGCCCCCCCTCGGCCCAGACGCACCCGAGAACAGCACCAGCCAAAACAATTGCCGCTCGGCTGACGCTGCTCCGCGTGCGCCCGCCGGGAAGGCCGAATCTCGCGCGTCCTCTTATTTTAACCGTTTGTACTGACTCCATGTTTCAAAAGCTTGAAGAACACTCACCGAAAACAGGTTGACAATTTATTCGTCGACAATGGTAAAAACAAGGCAAAAACAGACGACGGAGGGACAATTCTGGATCCAAAACAAGGCTATATGTTTCCGAGCAGAAAAAATCTGTTATCTCAGTGTCCAGTCTTTTTAAAGTCTTTGCGGAGGCGGGCCTTGTCGAAGGCGTTTCTGGGCGTTGCTTTTGGGCCATCCCCTCTATGGCCGGTTTTGGGCGGCTTAGGTTTGTGCGCGGATTGGGACGCCCGCTATCAACTTTGCTGTCCGGGCTGGTTGTACTTGTTTTAGGACAAAGCGCTTTGTCCTTGGAGTTTGCTGGGAGAGCTGATTGCCAGAGTTGGTGCGTCAATCTTGTGATAAGACGGCATTGTGTATCTCTTCTATTTCTTCTCATTAAACTATGGTGTGCTATTTATTTTATATTAGTAGTGTAGTCCTACCGTAAATATGAAAATGATACTATTTCCTGATTAATTATATTACGTGTGTTAGACTAATGCAAACAGTTAGACGGTGCCTATGAAAACCTGTACCATATGTATGTGTTAGACTATATATGTGTTAGACTAATGCAAACAATTATATGGTGTGTGCGATGACGATATCTTTTCTCCTTCAAAAGAGATTTGGCATTCCCAATCAAAATAGCAATGCAAAATAATACTCTATTCAAACATTAAAGTGCTTGTGACACGAAAAAGCATGTTTATTTCATAATACACGCGGTATTTTATGCTCCTGAATGATATGGACCGCTTGGATGTGTGTGGAAGCGATCGCTATATTTATTTAGTTTTTTGAATCCCGCGCCAGGAAAATGAGTGACTTCCGGCTTCGGTCTCGCATTGAGGAGGAGGGCGCTGTGACGTGTACGGTAGAAGACGTCCTCTTCACGCTACAGTGTACTGTTGTGTATGAGGACGAAGGATTCAGCTGATTTTGCGGATTAATACTTTTATTTTTTGCATCACGCCAGCCAAACGGCTGCAGAAAAATCATTCTGTATGCGGGAGAGGCGTATGCGCCTTTTTGGAGTTTCAAAAGGTTCCCATTCACCGTGGATATTTACTGTGGGACCATTGGACTTACAAGGAAGTGAGTAAACATCTTGTTTTGTATTATGTCAAATACGAATACAGTGATTACAAAGTAAACACTATAAAATTCCTTTAAATAAAGGACTACTTACGTTTGATCATTGATAGGCATGTAAAAAGCGATCCTCACGCTCATTAGCAGTTAGCTGTTAGCACGTTAGCTACACAACAATTCCAGCCACCCTCCTCCAGGGAACGAACTGTAAATTGCTCTCCGCCGGGCGGTTTGCCGATCCGCAAAGAAACTCGACAACCGGGTCGTCATGTCAAATAATCCAGGCTAGTTATGTGTGATTTTCCACTTCGAAGACTTTGAAACATCCCTCGGTTCGGGTTAGCATGTCGGCTAGCTGTCACTCCTTCTGGTCTGTTTACATTCTCCGAAGCCGGGGAAGGGAAATGACATATGTCCGATTTAGGTGTCATAAAATATCGTTCGGCAGGTGTGACAGTAAAGGTAAAGTCGACTGTTTTGACCATTATGGAGTAATTTTGCCATGTCGTCTTGAATAAATGGATTTTTATTATTTTATATTCCATTTAGCACAAGTTATTTGTCATGACCATGCCATTTATTTAGCAATTGGGGAAAGTACTTGGGTAAAAAGAATATCCTGTAAAAATATTGAAGTAAAGAGACAGAAACAATGACATTTTGCCGCTCTCTTCGTCGCGTTTTCCTCATTGTGAATAGTTCCCCCTCGACGGGCTGACTGGTCCTTCTCCAGCCATTTATGTAGCTATTGGGGAAAATACTTGGATAAAAAGAATATCCTGTAAAAATATTGGGAGTAGAGAGACTGAAACAATGACATTTTGCAGCTCTCTTCGTCTCGTTTTCCTCGTTCTGAACAATTCCCCCTCAATGGGCTGAATAGTAAAACCGATGAGCCTAGTCTACCGCTGACGTCATCCACCTGTTGGGGACGCTAAAGCCCTATAATTGTAGGCGTGGCTAACCGGCAGATTAAAAGACTAATTTTTCGTCATCTGCGCTTTGCTAAATTGTTGTATATGGTCGAATCGTCTCAAAATATGATTCTAATTCACATAATAATGCCATTTAAGACTTTTTTTCTGGTGTCGTATGCTCTTTAAGTTTAGCTCAACAAATACACTAGATGGCAATATTTAGTCACAATATACAAACTATCAAAATATCTATAACTTGTACTCACATTTATCTTTTAAGAATTACAAGTCTTTCTATCCGTGGATCCCTTTCACAGAAAGAATGTTAATGTAAATGCCGTCTTGTGGATTTATTGTTATAATAAACAAACACAGTACTTATGTACAGTATGTTGAATGTATATATCCGTCTTATCTTTCCATTCCAACAATATTTTACAGAAAAATATGGCATATTTTAGATTGTTTGAATTGTGATTAATTGCGATTAATTACGATTAATTAATTTTTAAGCTGTGATTAACTCGATTAAAAATTTTAATCGTTTGACTGCCCTAAATTGCACTAATTGTACCTCACAGTATCTTATTTTTTACTTTATAAACATGACCTGTTCTGTCCTCACTTAACGTGAAATTGTTCAGCTTGACGGACAGCAAACAAAGCAATTGGGCTTTCTGAAGCTTTTTACTTCCTTCACTTTTGAATATTTGTAAAGCTGTAACACACATACAGTGGGGAGAATAAGTATTTGATACACTGCCAATGGGAAAACCCATTGGCAGTGTATCAAATACTTGTTCTCCCCACTGTATGTACGCGTCTGATCAAAACGACACGCGTTTTAACCAAAAAAAAAACACTCGACACAAAACGATTACTGTTCAAACATCCATATAGTGTGATCAATATGTAAATTAAGTAGATTAGATTAGCCTAATTTTCCTTACAATACTTTGCTATTTTAAATGCTACGAATGCTAATGTATTTACAATTCCCATAGCAAATCGCTCACACGTAACTCCACAAACTGTAGCTGTAAACCTAATTATATTATCGGTCCGATAATAGTAATTTTGACGTCATCCCAATAAATCCGATAACAATATATGGCGGAAAACACAGACAAGACTGAAAAAGCAGTTTCTGCTCTTGCACTCCTCTTTAAAAGAAACTGCTGTATTTTAAGCCAAAACAACTGTTGTGTTTGATAGAACCATATGTCTATATGCTGCCATAGCAGATTCATGGCGCATGAAGCCCCCAAACTATTTTTAATTTGTCCATTTTACCCCGGAAACCCCTGTTTACAGACGTCGCGCAACCGCTTTTGTTTCAACCCAGCCAGACAACAAAAGTAATTAGTTATATTTATTATTCAAAATGTCTGTCATTTTTATCTTAGAATCAATAATTGGTGTCTAATATTTCAATGACGGCCATCGACGTTCAATCCGTTTGAAGTGGGAGGGATGGCAGCCTCCCAGTTCAAATGGATTGGATGTCTACTAGTGATAAACTCATTCCAGTTCACAGCAGAAGCTTGTTTTTTCTGTTTATTTGTTGTTTGTAGAATATCCTCGAATGATTTCCTGACCAAAGTATCGATAATTGTTGTATGGCCATATCGTCAGATCATCGTTATCGTGAGCTTTGTAACACAAATCGTATCGTATCGTGAGGTAATAAGAGGTTCCCACTCCTAATTCCAGGGCTCCATGTCACACGTCAGTCCTCACTTCCTGGAGCAGACACTGGACAAGAAGCTCATGTCGGATCTGCGGGTGAGTTATCATGAACGACGAGTATGTTCTGTGGAGTTTCTTGAAGTCCCCCCGTCACCCTTCAGACGCGAATTAATATAAATCGTTTGTGCTGTACAAAGTTTGGTTTGTGCTGCCATCATTTTTGAGATATCTACCAATTCTTTTATAGGCCAATCTGAGGTCAACCAGCCCCTCAATTTTATCTAAACCAGCTAAAAATGCGGTATCCTCCTGACATCCAAGCTTTTATTTCTCGTTGCTATTTAAGATTAGGGCTGCAGCTGTCGAATATTTTATTAATCGAGTATTCTACTGAAAATTCCATCGAGTAATTGGATAAATCATATTTTCATCGACTTCATAATTGTATTGACGGGTCACATCCGTCATACACTGCGCCAAGCCTTCGTGTAGGGGGCCTGCCCACATTAGGCGGAGTTATTCTCAAACACGCATGCAGCGATCGAACGCCGGATTTAGGTTAAAAAAGAACAACAGCTGTACGGCGTACTCACAGAAAGGATTGTCTCAGGAGTGACTTGTTCGAGGATTCAAGGAAATTATTATATTTTTCATACCGTGCATTACGGGTGTGACAGTACACAAAAATCTCGGTTCGGCACGTACCTCGGTTTTGAGGTCACGGTTGAGTTCATTTTCGGTACAGTAAGAAAACAAAATGTAAAATATAAATGTGCTAGTTGTTTATTACACACCTTTGTGCTTTCAACAATAGGAACATTAGCCTATACAAAGCTAGAATTCTGCTCAAAAAGTAGCGGGTATTTAAAGATAATCCAACAACAACTTGCCTTTCAGACCCCGCGTATTGCTCAGCTTTCTTTCTGAAAGAAAAAAGAAGTCCTGTGCTAAAGAGAAAAGCAATCCCAAAGACAAAGATTTTAACATGTATTTTACAAATGAAATGCCTAAATGAATATTTTTTTTTTCTTATGAACGGTTTTCAAAAGCTTTATCGGTGGATTTTCTCAAGTTAAAGCGCAACACAGAAATTAATAAATGTAATTGTGTAAGCAGGATCTGTGTATTATTCTTATTATTTAATTACAGGTGTTTTAGCTCATTTCAATGTATTTTATCTAAATGGGCTATTATTTATTTTATTATGTGTTTGTATTTTACAAATGTGATGTAGTGTTCATTTATATTGTATATTTTATGTTGTACTGTATAACTTGAGTTTCTATGTGAATATTAGTTAGTACTTGTTTTGTTGTGGTAGGAGGGTTTTGTATTGAACACGGGGCCGTGTTGATTATTATGATAGCAGAGAAGACCGCAGTCTTCATTCATTTAAATAGTTGTAAGGTAGTGTCGACACCACAAGAGGGTGCTGGCAATATCCTTGAATGTGCCCAAGTGGTCAAAGTTTTTAAAAATGACGTTTAAAGGGTCTCAGAGGCAGAAATCTAATGCCCTCAAATGAGTACGCAGGGTCTCATGGGGATATATCTAATGATATCCATTTTGCGATGTTTTTAGAGGAAGCGCACGGCCCACGAACGTGCCAAGGAACTCTTCGCGTCAGGCGAGTTCTCCAGCGGCAGGAAGTGGGCTGACGACGCCCCCAAAGAGAAAGTGGACACCAACACGGTCAACCTGATCGCCTCGGGAGCTTGCGGAGCCTTTGTCCACGGCCTGGAGGATGAGATGTTCGGTACGTAACGCTCGGGTTTGATTCACAGATGAAAATAGTGTCTGCTTTAACTAAAACCACCCAAACATTTATAGGTATTCATACAGTGGGACAAATAAGTATTTAGTCAACCACCAATTGTGCAAGTTCTCCTACTTGAAAAGATTAGAGAGGCCTGTAATTGTCAACATGGGTAAACCTCAACCATGAGAGACAGAATGTGGGGGGAAAAAAACAGAAAATCACATTGTTTGATTTTTAAAGAACTTATTTCCAACTTAGAGTGGAAAACAAGTATTTGGTCACCAACAAACAAGCAAGATTTCTGGCTTTCAAAGAGGTCGAACTTCTTCTAACAAGCTCTAACGAGGCTCTACTCATTACCTGTATTTATGGCACCTGTTTTAACTCATTATCGGTATAAAAGACACCTGTCCACAACCTCAGTCAGTCACACTCCAAACCCCACTATGGCTAAGACCAAGGAGCTATCGGAGGACATCAGAGACAAAATTGTAGACCTGCACCGGGCTGGGAAGACTGAATCTGCAATAGGTAAAACGCTTGGTGTAAAGAAATCAACTGTGGGAGCAATTATTAAAAAATGGAAAACATACAAGATCACTGATAATCTCCCTCAATCTGGGGCTCCATGCAAAATCTCACCCCCTGGCGTCAAAATGATAACAAGAACGGTGAGCAAAAATCCCAGAACCACACTGGGGGCCGAGTGAATGACCTACAGAGAGCTGGGACCACAGTAACAAAGGCTACTGTCAGTAACACAGTGCGCCGCCAGGGACTCAAATCCTGCACTGCCAGACGTGTCCCCCTGCTGAAGCCAGTACAGGTCCAGGCCCGTCTGCGGTTCGCTAGAGAGCATTTGGATGATCCAGAAGAGGACTGGGAGAATGTGTTATGGTTAGATGAAACCAAAATAGAACTTTTTGGTAGAAACACGGGTTCTCGTGTTTGGAGGAGAAAGAATACTCAATTGCACCATACCCACTGTGAAGCATGGAGTGGAAACATCATGCTTTGGGGCTTTTTTTTCTGCAAAGGGACAAGGACGACTGATCTGTGTAAAGGAAAGAATGATTGGGGCCATATATCGAGAAATTTTGAGTGCAAATCTCCTTCCATCAGCAAGGGCATTAAAGATGAGATGTGGCTGGGTATTTCAGCATGACTATGATCCCAAACACACAGCCGGGGCAACAAAGGAGTGGCTTCGTAAGAAGCATTTCAAGGTCCTGGAGTGGCTTAGCCAGTCTCCAGATCTCAACCCCATAGAAAATCTCTGGAGGGAGTTGAAAGTCGGTGTTGCCCAACGACAGCCCCAAAACATCAGTGCTCTAGAGGAGATCTGCATGGAGGAATGGGCCAAAATACCAGCAACAGTGTGTGAAAAGCTTGTGAAAAGTTACAGAAAACGTTCGGCCTCCGTTATTGCCAACAAAGGGTGCATAACGAGGTATTGAGATGAACTTTTGGTATTGACCAAATTCTTATTTTCCACCATGATTTGCAAATAAATTCTTTAAAAATCAAACAATGTTTAATTCTGTTTTTTTCACATTGTCTCTCATGGTTGAGGTTTACCCATGTTGACAATTACCGGCCTCTCTAATATTTTCAAGTGGGAGAACTTGCACAATTAGTGGTTGACCAAATACATATTTGCCCCACTGTTTATAATGAAGATAGCATGCAAACAATGACAGAAGGTGGAAAAATATTTAATATTTTCATCTGTGTGATTTCTACAAAGATCAAATCACATTTGATGGTGATTTTATGCAGAAACGTGAGAAATTCCATAATGTTCAGATACTTTTGATACCACTGTATTAAGGACCTCGCGTAGGTTTTTGGATTATGGAACAAATCAATAGATTTGTAATGTATTCTTATAGGAAAAATCCAGCTCGGCATACGACCATTTCGACTTATAAAGCAAGTCCTCGGACAAATTAAATTCTTATGTAGGGGTACCACTATACTGGAAATATAAAGAGTGTTTTTTCTATTTTAAATTTGAAAGAAGAGGGGAAAAAAACGGTCCTATTTTTTCTGTGTGGTCAGAGGTGCGCATCGCGGCGGTGGAGGCCGTGTGCCGGCTGGCCGGCTCGTCGCCGGGCTTCGCCGAAAAGTGCCTGGACTTCCTGGTGGATATGTTCAACGATGAAATCGAGGAGGTGCGGCTGCAGTCCATCCACGTGCTGCGAGAGATCTCTACGCACATCACGCTAAGGGAGGACCAGCTGGACACGGTGCTGGCCGTACTAGAGGTAAGCCGGCAGTCGGACCAAGGGAAATCGCCGCATTCTCCTTCTCCTTCTTGTTCAGGACTCGTCTCGCGATATCCGAGAGGCTTTGCACGAGCTCCTGTGCTACACCAACGTGTCCACCAAGGAGTGCGTCCAGCTGGCTCTGCTGGAGCTGCTCAAGAACCTCAACAAGTATCCCGCTGACCGCAACTCTGTTTGGAAGTGAGTGTTCCTCGTTAACTCATTGGCTGCCGTAGATGTCCAATTCGTTTCAAGAGGGAGGACCTTCCCGCCTCAAGCGGATTGGACGTCTAGTAGCTAGGCATGTGCCAGTATGCGATTCTGACAGTATGATAAATGTGTTACTTTGAGGTATATGGATTGAAAAAAAACAGACATTTTTCCATTGAACAGGATTTTAAATTTTTAAAACGGACTATAAGCTGCTTTCTATTGTAATCCTGCGGCTAATAGTCCAGTCTGGCTTATTTGTTGATTAATTTGTGTTAATAGGCAACGCTTTATTTGACAGGGGTGTCATAAGACTGTCATAAAACCGTCATAATTATGACATGATACTATCAAGGGCATTAATGAATGCCTACGACAGATGTCGTTACCTCATTCACGCCCAGCCATTTTCACCCGGAGCAAGGCCCTTCACTCCCGGCCGTTTTACTGGATTTTGACATATTTTGCAAGGCCCACGGAAAATTCTGTTCTATTGCTATATAAACATGGAACCCACCAAAGGAAAGATTACTCTTCTTACAGCAGAAAAAAAGTTAGTTCATATATTTTTCCATTCTTTAGAAATCAGTAGGGCTGCAGCTATCGATTATTTTAGTCGTCGATGAGTTGATGAACCAGTTAGTTCAAATAATTGAGTAATCGGATAAGGAACATGAAAAATTAAAATACCTGAGCTGAGCCTCAAACGGTATAAAAAAATAGATGACGATATACAGTAAGTCCAACAAAAGAAGAATTGGCTAACTCTCATAGTAAAAGTCCGCTAACTTAAATGCTATAAAATGTGAACTTTTTTTTTTTTACAATGCTCAGACACATGGTTCAGACAAATATTCCCCCCAAAAAACGGCTAAATATACCTATGAACTTAATTATGAATGCATCAAAAAACATTAATCAAACAAAAACTTAGTTTACGTTGGTTATAACAGGGAGCAGTTGGATCCAGCCATGTGAAATGAGGCAGACCAGAGGGCAGTGTATCCACCCAAATCAATAAAACTAAGTGCAAACACTTTCAAAATAAACCGTTACAACACCACTTTAAAGTGATCCTCTAACATAAATACATGTAGGCTCTAATAAACCACAATTGTTCTCTTGTACTAAAATATGTTGTTAGAAACACATAAAATGTTAAATCAGTGGCAATATTTTATAATATTTAGTCCATATTTTGACCGTTAGTTGGCGCCATGGTTTGCGGGCTCGCAGTGATGACGTCATTGGGATCTTTCCAAATGTGTAGCGTGTTCAACAATTGCTTATTGCTGCCTAAATTCGCGAAGTAAAATGCCACGATGCGCTGCTTTTGGATGCAATTTTCAGTCAAATGGAAACAAGGGGAGTGAAGTGAGTGGTCAAGGTGGAATTATTATTTTTAGTCAATAAATGTGCATAAGTGGAAGCTTCTCCCCCTTTTTGGTCCTTGTATGCACGTATCCTACTAGGCCTGAACGATATTGGAAAAAACTATTGCTGTGATTTTTTGGGGGGTTTCCGATATTTAAAAAAATATACTGGACTGTCTCAGAAAATTAGAATACACAATATTCTAATTTTCTGAGACAGTCCTGTATATTGTTCTATGTAAAGGACGTCAGCCAAGGTCGGCCCCCCACATTTTTACCACGCCAAATCTGGTCCCCTTTGCAAAAAGTTTGGACACCCCTGCTTTAAATGGTGGATTAATGTACAGGACTGTCTCAGAAAATTAGAATATTGTGTATTCTAATTTTCTGAGACAGTCCAGTATATATATATATATTTTTTTTAAAGAAATTTTCACTAGATGACTTGAATAGCTGTTTGGAAAGACTTTGGATGACTCACAATGACCAGTGTACAGTGATCCCTCGTTTTTCGCGGTTAATGGGGACCAGAACCCGCCGCGATAAGTGAAAAACTGCGAAGTTGCGCACCCCGCCCCCCAAATTTTTATTTTTTTTGTGTGTGTTCTCAATGTATTTATTCAGATTTAGCATTGGAAAGATACATTTCAGGCGTGTTTTTTTCTCACTTTTTCCCCAAAGTATGATTTTAAAAAATGTATATTTTAAGCACTTCAAATGTAATAACTATGATCAGTTTTAAACGTAACTGTACAACCAAAATAATTTTTGAACAAGAATAAAGTACTGTAGTCGAAAAATGCTTAGCTTTATTAAATACTTCTATTTATCTACCTTAGCTGTGACTCTTGGTGGACATGTAGAAATTACAAACTCCTCATGATCACTTCTGGCATTTATTTTTATGTCTCAAACATCTCCACAGGCACACACATTCATTCCAAAGCGACTTCCTTGCAGAAACTGTTTAACCAGTTAAACGATGATTGACAGCTGCTGTGCTGTGCTGTCCGCTTCTTTGGCAAGATCAAAGATACCAGCATCGTTAACTTTAATAAGCAAGTGCTGCAAGTGACTGTGAGGTTCAAAGAGTTGGACTAGGGAGGGTGTGAGGCTCTGGGCAGAGCAGAAAGCAGGGCGTATGTGGATAAAAAAAAACAAAAAAACTATCGCACGTCCTCGCGATGGGACTATCGCGCACGCACACATCGCGATTGCGATGTTTAAACGATATATCGTTCAGGCTTATATCCTACCCACCACGCATTACAACTGGCGCCCGAACATTTTTCCTGGATCCTCAGTCAAGTAAGGGACCCGTCTATTTTCTGGATCCGACGGTCCCACAGCGTCTGCAATATTGGTTTCGGATCTGTCCATTTTTGACATGGGATCGGTCTAATTCCTGGATCTTCGAGTGAGTAAAAAACGCGGATTTGGATTACTATTGCTATCTTTTATGTTGACTATTCTTTGTGGGAGTTTTCCCCAAATCATACTAAATAATTAAAGCACTATAGCACGCTACAGTGACGACAGTGACTCTGACGTGGACCTCACAACAATGTTGGAGTTCGTCAGGGAACGCGTGTTTGCGTACTGCTGGGCTCCCGAGTGAAGAGTGGTCAAGGTGGAAATATTATTTTTGTGAATAAATGTGCATTAGTGGAAGCTTCTTCCCTTTTTGGTACTTTTATACACGTATCCTAGCTACCACGCGTTACAGTGGATTACACAAGGTGTGCTCTTTGGCCTGTACTGTATGTAAGCACACGCCAGCTCTGGATGCTAACAATCTACATAATTGGGATACTTTTGAAAACGCAATATGCTTACCTTGAATATCTGCTAATAAAACCGGAGTTCCCAAAAGGATACACTCTCGCTCCCAACCGGAGTTCCTAACAGCACTCTCTCGCATCACCAGTTTTGCCCAACTTTTGTCTTATCAGGTATTTGCTGCACGCATTTTTCCCTGAAGCTCGTCTTGTGAACGACCGACAGTGCTGTCCTGCTCTTCACTTTTCAGATCTGGTTCAAATAGGAAGGGTAGAATTGACGACATGTTGGGAAAGCTAACGAGTGACACGCTGGATTTTCGGCAACGGGACCGGTGACGTCACACACTGCGACGTAACAAGAATGGCGACCTATCACTTAAAATAATTTTACAAACTTTATTAAAACAAAAACATTAAGAGGGGTTTTAATATAAAATTATTATAACTCATACTAACATTCATCTTTTAAGAATTACTTGTCTTAAAAATAGAGGATCCCTTTATTAAAGAATTAAAGTGTTCCAAAACGTTTTTGTGAATTGATAAGCGTCAACAAAAATGTCATTGCTAAATTAGTTTAAAAAAAAAAAAAATATATATATATATATATATATTAGATTAGTCAACTAATGGTAAGAATAGTCGGCTGACTAATCGGGAGAAAATTAGTCGTTTGGAACAGCCCTAATCGGCACATGTCTAACGTCTACTAGTGATAAACTCATTGGTGAGAGAGAGCATTTTGATCAGAGGAAGAATAAATTTGATTTTTTTTTTCTCTCTCTCTCTTTGGAGGTGTCTGAAGTTTTTGGGCGGGCGCCACCCCATGCTGGTGTTGCCTCTGGTCCCAGAGCTCCTCAGCACGCACCCTTACTTTGACACCCCAGAACCTGACATGGACGACCCGGCCTGTATCCTCGCTCCCCCGGTTTCCCCGTTCCTTTCGCTGTTCCGTACAAGCTACTTCTCCCTGACCGTTATCAGACATTGCCGTTTTGGTGTTGGTGTTCAACGCCGCCAAGTCGTGTCCCACCATGCCGGCGCTCTTCTCCGACCACACCTTCAGACACTACGCCTACCTCAGGGATAGCCTCTCACACCTGGTGCCGCCTCTACGGGTTAGCACACACACACACACACACACGGACACTGGTTTATTGCACAGATGCTTTGCAAACAGTAATGCTGAAGCTTGAAATCTGCTAAACCGGAAGTGAGCCAATATCGACAGGAATTAAGAAATGCCACAAAATGAATAGGAAGTCACCAAAATGTACAGGTAGATAGCCAGAAATGCCACCAAATCAACAGAAAAAGGATCAAAATACACTGGAAGATGCACAGAAATTGCCATAAATCAACAGGAAGTGACCAAAATACCCTGGAAGAGAACCAAAAATGACCCAAAATCAACAGAAAGTGACCAAAATACATGGGAAGATGTCCAGAAATGACCCAAAATCAACAGGCAGTGATCAAAATACACTGGAAGATGACCAGAAATGACCCAAAATAACCAAAATACATACAGAAATGGCCCAAAATCGGCAAGAAGTGACCTGGAAATGCCCCAAATTTAAAAGTGAGTCATCTCCCACCATCTTGGTGCTTTTCCCCGATTGCACCTACAGACACTACGCCTACCCCTTGCCCCCCCCCCCCCCACACACACACACACACGTTTTTTTGCACGGATATGTAGCAAACAACAATGACGATAGAACAGCTTGAAATCTACTTAACCGAAATTGAGCTTATATTGACAGGAAGCGACAAATGCCAAAAAAAGGAATCGGAAGTGGCCGAAATGCACAGAAATTGCCCAAAATCAACAAAAAAATGACAAAAAACACACTGGAAGAGAACCAAAAATGACACAAAATCAACAGGAAGGGACCTGGAAATAACCCAAAATCAACAGAAAGTGACAAAAATACACTGAAAGACACCCAGAAATGACCCAAAATATACAGAGTGAGCAAAATAAACTGGAAGGTGGCCAGAAATACCACCAAATCAACAGAAAAGGACCAAAATACACTGGGAGAGAACCAGAAATAACCTAAAATCAACAGAAAGTGACAAAAATACACTGGAAGTACTCAAAATATACAGGGAGTGACCAAAATGCACAGGTAGAAGGCGAGAAATGCCACCAAATCAACAGAAAAGGACCAAAATACACTGGAAGATGCACATAAATTGCCTAAAATCAACAGAAAGTGACAAAAGCACACCGGAAGAGAACCAGAAATAACCCAAAATCAACAGAAAGTGACAAAAATACACAGGAAGATGCTCACAAATGATCAAAAATTAGGGTTGTTCCGATCATGTTTTTTGCTCCCGATTGTTTTAGTTTGAGAATCTTCCAATCCCTATATTTCCCAATCCGATTGCTTTTTTTTTTTTTTTTTTTTGCTCCCGATTCAATTCCAATCATTGCCGATAATTTTTCCCGATCATATACATTTTGGCAATGCATTAAGAAAAAAATGAATAAAACTGGGACGAATATATACATTCAACATACAGTACATAAGTACTGTATTTATTTATTATGACAATAAATCCTCAAGATGGCATTTACATTATTAACATTCTTTCTGTGAGAGGGATCCACGGATAGAAAGACTTGTGACTTTGTATATTGTGACTAAATATTGCCATCTAGTGCATTTGTTGAGCTTTCAGTAATTGATACTGTGGCCATCCCAAATGCATGATGGGAAGTGGAACCATGACTGTGCGTAGTGCTACCAATTGATATATGTTCTCTGCGTTGGGAAATAAAATAAGGTGTTAAGAAAAAGATCAATTGCTACCTTGCTTCCCCACATTGGTTCCCATGATATTTCTAATTGTGGGAAGAAGGACTGTAAGGCTTTAGCCAATTAAAATAAGGCTCCAAAGACTGCCAAAATTCACTCTACTCATTTTACGCTGCCTTTTATCTCTCTATAGAGGTAAAATGGCGTCATTACAGATTGAGCGCGACAACGCGTGAGTGGGTCGTGCAGCGCATGCATTAATTGCGTTAAATATTTTAACGTGATACATTTTTTAAAAAATTAATTACCGCCGTTATCGGGATAAATTTGATAACCCTACCTTAAACCTAAACTAAAGACTCTGGATGAGTGTAACATATTATGTCTGTAACGCTAAATACAATTAGAAAATGAATTAATTTAAAATATATATATATATATATATATATATATCAGAGGTTCCGCTAGACTTTTTCATGGTCTGTCATTTTGACTGACAGTGTCATAAAAATCCGGTCATAATCTATTTTTACGCGTCACTTACATTTTTGAAATGATAATAATGACATATTCAATAGTATTTAGTTTTCATTCATTTCTAATTAATGTTCTGTCCGAACAAGCTTAACAAGAGGCAAACAGACAGCGGAGTGCACCAATCAGCGACGGGCAGACGTGCCGTTAGCAAAGCGACGAGGGCAGGACGAGTGACTTGGGCGCGGAAGTAAACATACGAGGAGAACGGAGTTTATTCAACATGGCTAGCGCGAGACAGACTGTTGTCAATGTCTCGTGTCGATGTGTTTTAGCTCATTTAAAACTGAATTTACCGCGGATTGGAGCATATTCTCGGCTCTCCCGTTCGCCATCCGTGTTGTTGTCGAGACGACTTTCGGCGCGCAAGAGTGACGTTGCTCGTGAAGAACACGTCACGCAAATAAACAAATCTGATTTGTCGATTGATTTTGTATCTACTCGAGAGGCTGTGTCCCAGACTTTTCTCTCAGTGTTTGAAAAATACAGGGAGAACAGGCTGGTCGTGCCGGGCAAACACTCAGTTGCCTTGACATTTTTCCAAGTAAGGCCAACGACGTCATGCATCAAGAGAGACAATAGCTAATTAATATGCTCACTCGCCACCCTGTGGTATGGGGTGTGAATTGCAACCTGTCAAAATGACAGATGGACTTCAGTTTTTTCCGTCACCGTTTTAAAAAACCGGTCAACGACGGAAAATATTCAGTTAACGCGACCCCTGATATATATTTAAAAAAAGGCATGGCCGATATTTTTTTTGACGATTCCGGTTCTTTGAAAATGAGGTGATCGGACACGTCATTTTCCCAAAATACATAGGAAGTGACAAAAATACACTGGAAGTTAGCCAGAAATGACCCAAAATATACAGGAAGTGAGCAAAATACACTGGAAGGTGGCTAGAAATGCCCCCAAATCAACAGGAAGTGGAAAAAAAACACTGAAAGAGAACTAGAAATAACCCAAAATCAACAGAAAGTGACAAAAATATGCAGAAAATGCTCATAAATGACCCAAAATACATAGGAAGAGACAAAAATACACTGGAAGATAGCCAGAAATTAACCGAAATATACAGGGAGGGAGGGAGCAAAATACACTGGAAGGTGGCCAGAAATGCCCCCAAATCAACAGAAAAGGACCTAAATACACTGGACGATGCACAGAAATTCCCTAAAATCAAAAGTCAGTGACCTGGAAATGACCAAAAATCAACAGGAAGTGACCAAAATACACAGGAAGATACCCAGAAATGACACAAAATGTACAGGAAGTGACCAAAATGCACTGAAAGATAGCCAGAAAGGACCCAAAATATACAGGGAATGAGCAAAATAACCTAGAAAGTGATCAGAAATGCCCCCTACTCAACACGAAGTGACCATTATACACTGAAAGATGCCCAGAAATGAACCAAAATCAACAGTAAATATTAACCAAACTACATTGGAAAATGACCAGAAATGATCTAAAATCAACAGGAAGTGACCCAGAACCCCCCCAAATCAATAGGAAATGCCCCAAACTTGAATGTTGTGTTGCTTGTATCTTGAAGGACCGCTGTATTATTATTATTTTTGACTTGGAAATTTCATCTTTGGTTTTGAGTTTAGTTGCCTGGCAGGAAGCAGGTCCACGGTTCGGACTCCATCGACTCTCAGGGCGTGGAGTCTGCTCAGCTCTTCTTACGGCAAAGTCTGGAGAGGGTCGGCGCCATTCAGAACCTGGAAGCGCCAGGAGCTCGGGACCTTCTGGTCTTTACCATTCGGTAAGCTCGTCGAGCCGGCAAGCTGAAAAAGACGCTCGATCGCTTAGGCGCTTTTCCGCACGGCAGGGATTTGGAGAGACTGGGCCGGCTGCAGACGGAACTGGCCGGAGCCGCCGACTTCTGCGCCACTTACCTGCGCTGCCAGCTTCTCCTTATCAAGGTGCCTTGGACGTAGGAGGAAATAGGCCGCTTATTTTTAACTTAAAAAATATATATATAATTAGATATTTTGGGATTTTCAAATAAAAACCAAAGGGGAGCTACAGTAAAGACTGTTGGTAATGTTTTCAATTTATTTGTCTTTATGCTCAGGCGCTGCAAGAGAAGCTATGGAAGACGGCGGTTCCCCTCTGCCCCCAGCAGAACGTGACGGCTGCGGCGGCTGCTCGGCAGGTTCTGGAGGAGAGCTACAAGTTGGAGTTCATGTACAGCGGCCTTCAGAGCAGACAGCTGGCTGTCATCCATCACGTGCGCCTGCAGGCGCGGGCGCTCACGCTGGTCCTCACTGCTCGCGCCGCCCGCGGGTCAGTCGCCAATCATGTCAAACATTGACGTGCTAGATAGCAACAGGAAGTTAGCCCGACGTCAGGAAATAAAACACACGAGTATTCTATTCGAGTGTCAACATGAGAAACCTCCCACCTATCGGGGATTAAACCATTTGCAGTCAGGAATAACTCGAGTCAGCTTCAAAGTTTAACGTGCGCATGGGGTCTGCAGCTGCGCCACACGGCTGTGTAGCAGCGTGAATCGTCTCCCAACTCTCGAGTTCCCATGTTGCCTTTTTATTTAGTAGCAATAGTGCAATAGTCAAAACATGTCATAACACTGGGCGCGTGGTGCGCGATGATCGGTTAGTTCAGAATAGCAACAGTTTGTGAAGTGAGTCAGCTCAAACTGCTTCTCCTTATTTGGTGTTGTTTCTCAAAACTGGATACTTACTGTGAAACTAGGGCTGTCAAAATTATCGCGTTAACGGGCGTTAATTAATTTTTTAAATGAATCACGTCGAAATATTTGACGCAATTAACGCATGCACTAAATGACCCGCTCGCACATTGCCTCAAACAGATTACAATGAGGCCTTTTATGGACATTAAGAGTGAAGAGAATGCCACCGGCCACTTGGGGGAAGCGCCGTTCCATACTCATGTCATTTCTTCTAAACGTGGGGAGAATTAGTAGTTGTGAGACGTTTATGCTGTATTCACAATGCAATGCAAATTGCTATTTGTGCTCCACACATATTTCGGTAAGTTTTCTTTCTTTTAGTGGCAATTATGTGTCTTGTTGTATTTTGGGTAAGATATGTACAGAGACATGTTATACAGTAAAGGCGAGTGGACACAGGCGTTCTTTGGACCGCGCCATTTATTGGCATAAGCTTCTTCTTCACAACAAACATTAGTGAAAGCACAACAAAAATAATATTCCTATCTCTCCAAAAAAAAATAATGTTCACAAAAAGAAAAGCACTTCAATCTATAGTAATGAGGCCCTATTCTTACACACAGTTAAATAACAATTCAAAATGAGCTGGCATTCCATATCAAAATAGCTATGCAAAATACACGTAAAACTTAGACTTTGGTCACTCTATTTTTATTATTGTTATTTTTATTCTTCTTATTATTATATTAACTCTACTTTTGATTGAAAATTTTACGAATTTTATTAAAACAAAAACATGAAGAGGGTTTTTAATATAAAATTACTATAACAACAGTTATCTTTTAAGAACTACAAGTCTTTCTATCCGTGGATCACTTTAACAGAAAGAATGTTAATAATGGCATTTGTGTATTTATTGTTAAAATAAACAAATACAGTACTTATGTACAGTATGTTGTATGTATATATCTGTCGTGTTTCCATTCCAACAATAATTTACAGAAAAATATGGCATATTTTAGAGATGGTTTAAATTGCGATTAATTGCGATTAATTATGATTAATTCATTTTTAAGCTGTAATTAACTTGATTAAAAATTTTAATCGTTTGACAGCCCTATGTGAAACTTATTACAGCCCAACCTGGGGATTTTCCCCAGAAAAACATCCTGAGTTATGACCTTGGAAACTAGCTCTGGGAGTCATAGATAAGGCAGTCAACAGGCGTCATTGTGGAAGTTCAAAGGAATATATGAAGCACACATATTTAGAATGCACGAACATGAATACAGTCTCACATGCAAGCATATAGTTTCACAGCAGTTAATAATTGTGTTTTATAAGCTTGAATAAAATATTCTTTCACACCAGAAATGCCACCGAATTAACAGGAAGTGGCCCAAGAAGGGAGCTGATATCAACAGGAAGTGACCCTGAAATTTCCCCAAATAAACAAGTGACCCTATACAAACTGAAGTGACCCTAAAATGCCCCAAAATCAAAAGGTGACCTTGAAAGGCCCCCCAAATCAAAAGGAGTGACCCTGAAATGCCTCAAAATCAACAGGAAGTGAAGTGATTTTGCAATGCCTCCAAATCAACAGTAGTGACTGACATTTCCCCAAATCAACAGGAAGTGACAGGTAATCTACGGAAAGTCCAAGATGCCTCAAAATCAGCAGGAAGTGATCATGAAATGCCCCCGGATCAACAAAAATCACCCTGAAATGTCCCAAAATCAACAGGAAGTGGCCCGATGTGAACAGGAAGTGACTCTGAACATGTCCCCAAATCAACAGGAAGTGACACGTAATCTACAGGAAGTCAGAGATGCCTCAAAACCAACAGGAAGTGACCTTGAAATGCTAACAAATCAACAGAAATGACTTCTAATGACCCAAAATCAACAGGAAGTGATGCTGAAATGCCCCAACAACAACAGGAAGTGACACGTAATCTACGGAAAGTCCGAGATGCCTCAAAATCAGCAGGAAGTGACGTTGAAATGCCCCCGAATCAACAAAAATCACCCCGAAATGTCCCAAGATCAACAGGAAGTGACACGTTCTACAGGAAGTGACCCGATGTGAACAGGAAGTAACCCTAAAATGCCCCCAAATCAACAGGAAGTGGCCCGATAGGAGGAAGTGAGCCCAAAATGTCCTCAAATAAACAGTGATCAGACACAGAATAGAAATCAAGAGGAGCTGAACCGCAAACACCCCAAAATGAATAGGCAGTGACCAAAATACACTGAAAATGCCCAGAAATGACCCAAAATCAACAGAAAGTAAATAGTATACACTTGAAATACCCAAAAATGGCCCAAAATCAATAGTAAGTGACCAAGAAGTGTGAAGTTGATAAGTTAGCACTACAAGATGTTTTGAAAGGGGCTTGTGTTTCCCACAGGGAGGAAGATCTGCTTGCCGCTTGTGAAAAGTTCCTGCAGGAGCTGGACTCTTTCCACAGGTACGTTCTCCCGCCGCCGCCGCCGACCGGACAGACGCTGACTAGCGCTCGCCCTCCATCCGCAGACTGTTTGCGGCCGAGCTGCCTCACATGAGGGACGCTTTTGCCGATCGGCTGGCGGAGGCGGCTCGCCGGCCGGCGGCCCGCAAGCCTTCCGAGCTGGTCCGTGTGCTCCAGACGGCGCTGAGGCAGAGCGCTCTGCCGCAGCTGACGCTTCCGCTTCAGGTAGGGTCTGACCGCCATCCAATGATATGCAATTGCCCTAAAAACAACAGGGCGTGATCCCAAAATGACTGGAAATGACCCAAGATCAACAGGAAAAGATTCAAAATGAACAGGAAATGACCAAGAGATGTTCCAAAAGCAAAAGGAAGTGACCCAGGATTGCCCACAAAACAAACAGAAAATGACCTGGAAATTGCCCCAAAATGTACCATTTTCTCGGGACTACTCCCAAATACGAGTGGGAACCTCTGGATACCTCACGATACGATACGATACAAAGCTCACGATAACGATGATCTGACGATACAACGATTATCGATACGTCGGTCAGGAAATCATATCCTACAAACAACTAATTAACAGAAAAACAAGCTTCTAGTGTGAATTGGAATGAGTTTATCACTAGTAGACGTCCAATCCATTTGAAGTGGGAGGGTGGCAGCGAATGAATGAATGTTCATTCGCTGCCATCCCTCCAAAATAAACAGGAAATGACCCAGAAATTCCCCAAAAGTAACAGACAGTGACTCGGGAATGCTCTGAAAATTACCAGGAAGTGACCTAGGAAGGCCCAAATACAACAGGAAGTGACCTGAAAACAATAGATGTCCCAAAATGAACAGGAAATGACCCGAAATATCCCAAAAGCAACAGGAAGTGACACAGAAATGTTCCCAAAGCAACAAAAAGTGGTGAGCAATGAACAGAAAGTGACCTGGAAAATCCCCACTATGCACCAGAAATATCATTTTCAAAATACTACATCAAAAAAATGAAGGGGAAAAAAAAAAAAGTTTTTTAAATTTTGATTATTAGAAACAAAAAAGCTTTATTTGTGTGTTGTTGTGGGCAGATACACCGAGCTGTGGCTAACATCATCGAGCCTACGGGAGAGTCGGACAACCCGGTCAAGTTCACTTCCGGCCTGGTGGTGGCGCTAGACGTGGACGCCACTCTGGAGCACGTCCGGGACCCCCACAACTCTGTCAAAGTGGAGGTGAAATTGACACGTCGTCCTATCGCCGCCAGCTCTCCCCTCCCAAATGATTGTGAACGTCTATCGTCATTGACGTCCGATCGTTCTTGCGCTGTGAATTGAAATGACCTTGTTGTCGGAAGCGGTCCGATCCATTTGAGGTGGGAAGTATAGAAGTAACCCAGAAATGACATGTAATCAAAAGGAACTCATAGGAATGCATAGGAAGATACTGAGAAATCAACAGGAAGTGACCCGGAAATGACCCAAAATGAACAGGACGCGACCTTGGAATGACCCAAAATGAACAGGAAATGACCCAAGAGCAACAGGAAGGTACCCAGAAATGTACAGAATTCGCCAGGAAGTGGGCAAAATCAATAGGAAGTCACCTGGAAATGTACTGAAATCTAACTGGCAGTCACCCGGAATTGCTTAAAAGTTAGTAGGAAGTGACCAAAATGCATAAAGATAAACACAAATGAGCTAATATCAACAGGAAGTGACCTTAAAATGGCCCAAAAGCAATAAGAAGTGACCCCAAAATTGACTCAACAGGAAGTAACCCAGAAATGACAGGAAATCAACAGGAAGTCGCCCAGAAATGCCAAAAAATCGAGAGAAGGTGACCAAAATCCACAAGCAGACAGGGAGATGTACAGAAATCCACTGGAAGTGACCAAGGAATGACCCAAAATCAACAGGAAGTAAACTAGAAGTCACTCCGAATTGCCCAAAAACAAAAACAGAATGACTATCATACATAAGAAAATACCCAAAAGTGAACCAAAGTCATTAGGAAGTGACCTGGAAATGTCCCCAAAGTGAACAGGAAGTGATCCGCAAAAGACCCAAAGTGAACAGGAAATGACCCAAAATCAACAGGAAGGGACACGGAAATGTCCTAAAATAAACAGGAAGTGACCCGCAAATGACCCAAAATCAACAGGAAATGAAAACAAATTAACAGGAAGTAACCCAGAATTGACCCAAAATCAACGGGAAGTAATCCAGAAATTACACGAAATCAACAGGAAATCACTCAGAATTGCCCCAAAACCAGCTGGAAATGACCAAAATGATACATAGAACTGACACGAAATCAAGAAAAAAGTGACCAAAATACTGACGAAGATGCCAAGAAATCAACAGGAAGAGATCCAGGACTGACCCAAAATCAGTCACCCAAAAATGCACCAAAATCCACTGGAAGTGACCAAAATCAATAGAAAATGACTGGAAATGGCCCAAAATCAACAGGAAGTGACCTTAAAATGGCGCAAAAGCAATAAGAAGTGACCCCAAAATTGACTCAGAAATAACAGGAAATCAACAGGAAGTCGCCCAGAAATGCCAAAAAAATCAAGAGAAGGTGACCAAAATCCATAGGCAGACCCGGATATGTACTGAAATCCACTGGAGGTGACCAAGAAATGACCCAAAAAAACCAGGAAGTAACCCAGAATTGACTCAAAATCAACGGGAAGTATCCCAGAAATTACACAAAAATCAACAGAACAGAAAGTCACTCAGAATTGCCCAAAAACCAGCTGGAAATGACCAAAATGCATCGAAAGATACATAGGACTGACACAAATTTAAGAAAAAAGTCACCAAAATACTCAGGAAGATGCCCATAAATCAACAGGAAGAGATCCAGGAATGACCCAAAATCCACTGGAAGTGATCAAAATTAATAGAAAATGACTGGAAATGACCCAAAATCAACAGGAAGTGACCCAGAAATGAACCAAAATCAACAGGAAGTGACCAAAATACTTCATTTCAGGATTCCCTGAAATGAAAAAAAAATATCAACAGGACGTTAACTAGAGTTGACCAAAAATCAGCAGGAAGTGACCCAGAAATGGCCCACATTCGACAGGAAGTGACCCAGAATAGACCAAAAATCGAGAGGAAGTGACCCAGAATAGACCAAAGGTCGACAGGAAGTGAACCAGAAATTGCCCAAAAGTCGACAGGAAGTGAAACCGAAAAGACCTGAAATCAACATAAAATGGCTCAACAGGAAATGACCTTAGTAGGGACAGGAAGTGGTGACCTGTAAATGGCCCAAAGCTCATGTCTAACATGGTCAATGGTGCTGAACGACTTGGGGTGTCTTCAGATCCAAAAAGTAGTTCTTGAACATGTGCCTGAGTGGAAAGAGTTTGAAAAAAATCTCCTTTTTTGTATTGACCTCGTGCTGTCGTTTAGGTGGTTTACCCCGACGGACAGAGTCACGTGATCCAGCCGAAACCCGGAGACTTCCGCAAACCGGGACCGCAGCGCCACAGACTCATCACGCAAATCTACTTGTCGCACGGTGCCTGGACAGGTGGGTTTATCAGAAATGATCCAGTGTCACTTCCTGTACATTTTGAATCATTTCCTGTTGATTTTGGGGCATTCCCGGGTCACTTCCTGTTGATTTGGGGGCATATTTGGTTCACTTCCTGTTCAGTTTTGGGCATTCACAGGTCACTTCCTCTTGAATTTTGGTCACTTCCTGTTTAGTTTGTGCTTTCCAGTTTGTTTTGAATCTCTTCTTGTTTTGTTTTGGTTCCCGGGTCACTTCCTGTTCATTTTGGGACATCCCCGGGTCACGTCCTATTGATTTTGGTCACTTCCTGTTCATTTTAAGTCACGTCCTATTGATTTTGGGATATTCCCCGGGTCACTTTCTGTTCAATTTGGGACATTCCCGGGTCACTTCCTGTTCATTTTTGGTCACTCCCTGTTGATTTTGGTCACTTCCTATTGATTTTGGGATATTCCCTGGTCACTTTCTGTTTGATTTGGGACATTCCCGGGTCACTTCCTGTTGATTTTGGGACATTCCTTGGATACTTCCTATTGACTTTTGGTCACTTCCTGTTGATTTTGGGACAATTTTTGGACACTTTGTGTTCATTTTGACATTTCCAGGTCACTTCCTGTTCATTGGTCACTTTTTTAGTCACTTCCTGTTCATTTTAGGTCACTTCCTGTTGGTTTTGGGATATTCCCGGGTCACTTTCTGTTCAATTTGGGACATTCCCGGGTCACATCTACAGAGTCTCTCTGCAAAAAGGGCCAACAACAATTGTACTCCCTAAGGAAGCTTTACTCTTTTAACGTTGATAAGGCTATCTTGTCCTTGTTTTATAAATCTTTTATTGAATCGGTTCTTACTTTTGCTTTTATTGCCTGGTATGGAGGAATTAGCATGAAGGAGAAAAATAACATCAACCATATTGTCAAGGTCGCCAGTAAGATAATAGGCTGTCCACAGGTCTCATTAACAGATATTTATGAGAGGCAGGTCATGAGGAAGGCAAAACACATCCTGAATTGTGTACAACATCCCCTTCATCGCTCGTTTGAGGTCCTCCCTTCAGGCAGGAGATTCAGAGTCCCTTGTTTTAAGTTAAATAGGACAAAGAACTCCTTCCTACCCAGTGCAATTCGGTTGCTAAATTTGCACAATTCTTGCACTTAGATGCAAAACTGTCTATGGCATTTTAAATTTGTAGTCTGTGTTATTTTATTGTATGTGTATGAGTGGTTGTGTTTAGGCCTGTCGCGATAACACATTTTGGTGGGCGATAAATTCTCTCATAAATTATTGCGATATGCGATATTATTGCGCCCTCCCCCCAATTTTTTTTAACCAATTTACAATAACACAGTAAGAATACAGTATATTTTAATAATACTAAGTAATACTAAGTGCATCCATTTAAACGCAATAAACGTTTAATCTTAAATTAAAAAATACTTTTTAAGAAATCGCAACTAAAAACAACGGACCATGCCTCTTTTAAGTAAAAGACAATACCAATACCGCACAGGAACACAGAATAGAAAAAATGTCTTTTTCAAGGAAGAAATAAAATTGCACTTCAATAACTTAAGCATTTAGGCACAGAGGCATAAAGTTGTAGTAACACAAACAATTGCACTTCAACAACAACAACAACAACAGAGAAAAATAAATTAAGTAGCAGTAACAAAAATTGGGCTTCACTAAGGCTAGCTTAATACTGCAGTGGCCTATACTACGAACTGAGTTCAACCTCCCCAGAAGTAATCCAGTTTACCAGCAGGTAACCAGAGTTGACAAAACCTGGTTGTCTAGTTTGTGGTCAGTCGGTGCTACGACGCTGATTATGAGGTTGATTAGTCGAACCTGTGACAACCCAGTCAGAGTTACTGCGCGTTCACATAAAAGGGGGCGGACACCAGAGTCAAACACTACTTGTGACGATGGCACGGGCACCTTACTTCACGGAGGAGGAATGCGCGATGATCATGCGGAGTTATGAGGAATTAAAATCCACCCTCACCGTGAAATCCAACACCGTTTCAGCGAGTAGAGCGCGACGGGTCTGTTGACAGCGAATTTACAGATCGTGTGATTTGTGAATGCGTCAATATGCCAGTTTACTTATGTCCATGCAAAGAAATAAAGCCTGCTGTCAGGACAATAAAATAAGATTTGGTACGTTAACAGTAAGAAATCATTTATGGCGCATCACCACATGAAGCAGGATAATTGTATGTTTAGTCCCATTGACTGTATGAATACGTATGTCCTTTTTTTTTTTTCCCCCTTAGTTTGGGCCTAAAAAATCAAGCCCGACTCGAGCCCGATCAATTAACTTGATTTGCAGGCCCGAGCCCGACCCGACCCCCCCCCCCCCCTCCTCCATAATTTTATGTTATCTTTGTGAGGACTCAGGAGAAGAAGGAAATGCGGGGATGCCATGCGTTGTTGCGTGAATTAAAGCCCGTCTTTTGTAACGAATTTTCACAGTTAAACAAGACTGTAAGATGAGTATTCAATAAACATTTATATCTTTTATATTTGTGCGTCTGTCCTATCAGTGGATTTGACATTTAATTTAATCTCTTCCAGTTGGCAGAAAAAAACGCAAGTTTTCTCAATGTTTACGTAGTCTTCATATTTCTATGATTATTATTAACTCATTTACACAACGAAATAACGCTGGAAAAGTCCGTTAAATATATTTCTTGTATATGAGAGCAAAGCTCCGCATTCGTTTACATTCAGCAATTTCAACGATCAATTTGAAGCGTTTCCATACCCCACTTCGAATCGCACGGCATACAGTGAAGTGTTCTTACGCAGATATTCAGCATCACCATTGGAATGCATATATTGTCCCTGGCGAAAGAGCGCACGGAGAGGCACACAATCTGCCCGTTTGTGAGGGCCTGACTTCGGCGGGTTACATTATAGCGACGTCCGCCTCGATCAGTTGGCACAGGTAAAGAATTCCCTCAGCTGAAAATCTTTCACGGAGAACATCTTCCGGGTACGCCAGCGGATTCTGGCGGTCTCCAAAAACCCGTGCACAGAGCCCCTCACAATCCGCGCGCCAATGTCGTATGGGTCGTCCAGGTACGCTGTCATTGTCAGGAGGACACGTCCGCGGAGGAGTGCTGTTTAATTATAGCGTGGTTAATTAGAATTCTGGGGTTAAGCAAGATCTAACTCTGAGACGACCAGGTTTGGCGTGTGTTGCCATGGCAACACTTCTCGGTTCCAACATATCCACCTTTCGTAGTCTCGCTTAGCTGCGAACTTAGGTCGCACGTGATGAAGTTACTCTCGAAGTTACCCTGCTACGCCAGAAAACTGGCTTCGTAGTATAGGCCACTGGTCTTAATGCACAAGAACGATTTTTTGTCATGTCTGTTTTTTTTGGTGTGCCCCTTCAGACTGCCTTTGTCCATGGAGCCCATTCAAGTATCATGCATGAGCACTAATTCGCAGCCCGGGATGCGCTCAGCAAATTGACCCGCATGCCCAGAAGCATCAAAACAAATTACACATGCTAGCTGTATGTCATTCCAGGGTGATCATATTTTCATTTCCAAAAAGATGACACAAATAACAGACACTAATAATCCCCGTTTAGTCTTTTATTCAAAGTTTATATGGACTGATAGAATGCATACATGCACGCACATAAGCCTTGACTCGTGTGCGTGACATGACGTCGGTGCGTCAATTTGGCCCGTCTCGGCCATGTAAGCAATACTGAAATATTGCCCATTCGGCGCATAGAATGAAAATCGAAAATTGTCAGGCTTATCCGTTTCTTCATTTATTTATTTATTTTTTTATGACTGTGGTCAAGCCCGCTTCGTGCATAGAAGCAGAGTTCAAGCTAGAAGCTAATGCTCAGCTACATCGCTCCAGTCCTTCCTGCCGCTTTCGCTTTGCTGACATCATTGCTGCATGAATTCCGATTCGGGAGACTTGAAAGTTCAGACTGCCAGCCAAATTCTGGAAAAATGGGGCCCAGATCAGATTTGGAATGGTCCACTTCTATGCGACTTGTCACGTTCAGACCGTCAAGTTAATGCTTCAATTGAGTCGGAAAAACACGAAAAAATCGGATTCGTGCATGAAGACCTGCAGTATGAACCTAGGCTAAGTGTCATTAAACAGAGGTAAAACGGTCTCATTTCTTCAGCAATGTACGCTGACAGTGCACTCAGCCCCGCCTCCCCCCATTGAATGATGGTCACGCAAACTCAAATGTATAAAACGAACATACCCAGAAATCAATAAAACACAGGGAATCCTCGTAAAAGCATTTTGCGCTGTTGGTAACAAGCAAGCCAAACTTTTAACAGCACGTCCACAGCACATCTGTCGCGCGCGCACACATGCACGTGAGGCGGTAAATCGCAGCGGGAAAATTACCGCCTTCGTTTTCATTTACCGTGCGATAAATGGAATTATTGCATATTGCGACAGGCTTAGTTGTGTTATCTGTTATCTGTATGCTTACCTGCTGTAAGACAAGTTTCCCCTTCTTAGGGGACTATAAACTTTGAACTGAACTGAACATCCTGTTCATTTTGGGTCACTTCCTGTTGATTTTGGTCACTTCCTGTTCATTTTAGGTCACTTCCTATTGATTTTGGGATATTCCCCGGTCACTTCCTGTTGATTTTGGGACATTCCTGGGACACTTCCTATTGATTTTGGGTCACTTCCTGTTGATTTTGGGACATTCCCGGATCACTTTCTTTTTGATTTTGGGTCATTTCCTGTTCATTTGAGGACAATTTTTGGACATTTTGAGACATTTCCAGGTCACTTCCTGTTCATTGGTCACTTTTTGAGTCACTTTCTGTTGATTTTGGGTCATCGCCTGTTCATTTTGGGGCAACTTCAGGAAGATCACCAATGGAAAAACAGTAAGAGTTGAACGAACATTTAATCGTGGCTTTTTTTTAAATATCAAATGGTTTAGAATGACACTGAAAGATGAGCGTTCGCAGCCAGTCCTCCCAGTTAAAGTGAATTGGACGTCAACGGCTGGCAATGAGTTTAAAAATAAGTCACTATTTTTGCGTGAAAGGATCGATATATCTTGCCCTACACGAGTCAAAATGTGATATACTCTCCCTCCTTTTAGAACCTTGTCATGTAGAAGTGCGCCTCCTGCTGGCCTACGGCTCCTCCTCCATTCCCGGAGACCCCAAGCCGGCGTGGACTGACGGCCCGGACGGCTTCCCGCCACCGGAGGGCGGCACGGAGGGAACCATCGCCTTCAGCGAACCGGTCAAAGTCTTCATCATGCCCAAACCCGCCAGACGCTAACACCTCATGCCTGATTACGGCTAACTAAAATGATTATGTTATTGAATTTTTTTTTTTTTTTTTTTTTTTAAGTAAAAGTGAAAAGTACAAGCAAAGCGTATTTTATTCCTTATTCATTTTGGGGCGTTTTTCTTGTCACTTCCTGTTGATATCTGGTCTTTTTTTTATTTTGGGGCATTTTTGGGTCACTTCCTGTTAATTTTAGGGCATTTCCAGGTCAATTTCTTTTGATTTCGGTCACTTTATGTTGATTTCAGGGCATTTCCAGGTCACTTCCTGTTGATTTTAGGGCATTTCCAGTTGACTCCCTGTTGATTTTGGGCACTTCCTGTTAATTATAGGGCATATCTGGTTCATTTCCTGTTAACTTTGGGGCACTTCTTGTTCATTAGTCACTTCCTGTTGATATGTGGTCACTTCCTGTTAATTTTAGGGCATTTCCAGGTCACTTCCTATCTCTCATATGACATAAATATGTTACAGAAAGTATTTCTGAACCCTTTTCATTGGTTTAGGACAGAGGTGTCCAAACTTTTTGCCAGATTTGGTGTGGCAAAAATGTGGGGGGCCGACCTTGGCTGACGGCCTTAATGTAGAACAATATATTTAAGCAACTTTTAGCAAGCCATTCTGTCTGTCACATTTGCTTTATTTTTTATTTTTTTTAATTAATAATTTCAACAATCTCGCAACTAGCCTTTGTGGCGTTCTCTTTCGACTCTCGGGATCTTGCGAAATACTGCTGCAGTGAAATTAAACTAGCTTCAAGTTGCTTCAATTTCTCGCTGCGTATCTTCCCTGTAATCTTGTTGTACATGTCAGCGTGTCTTGTTTGGTAAAATCACCTCACATTGAACTCTTTCACACTAGAAAACCCAGCAGAGGCCGACTCGGCCTTTCTCAAGACAAATACTCCTAATATTCCCAAGCAATGGCCGATTTGGGCTCTCCTAAAAAAACTGAGAGGTGGCCAAAATGACCCAAGTGCTTTTGAATTAGCAAGTCGTTGTCAGACAGACAGCAACCATTCATGTGTAAATGCAACCGCTAGACATAAATTGTGGTAGTATGTGGCTCAAACGGAAGGGAACACACCACAGTTGCATTTTTCATGTGATTGTGTCAGTTCAAGTGAAGTTACATTTATTTATAGAGTTTATCTTTTTACACAATTTTTAACTCACTTCTCCTATACTCCACACACAAAAAAACAGAAAAAAATGGCCCAAATGTGTACATTGCTTTAAAAAAAAAAGTGTTTTAGAACTGCAATTTAAATGTAAAGCAGGAGTTGTTTCTATAGAAGGACTGAATCGGGCATGGATCATGGATTTAAAATACACATTTGGGCCATTTTTTTTCCTTCTGTTTTGTGTGTGGAGTATAGGAGAAGTGACTTAAATGGTTATTTAAAAAAAAGGGTAAAACTCCATAAGTAAATATTGCTTGACTTGAACTGACACAAACTATCACATGAATAGTTCAACCGGGGTGTGTTCCCCTCCGTTTGGGCCGCATAACAACACAGTCTATTTATTAAGTCTGTGTGCAGGCCAGACGTTATTGGTCTTATGATGGAGGCTGGGGGCCGGATGAAATTTGACCACGGGCCGCATTTGGACCCCGAGCCGCACTTTGGACATGTCTGGTTTAGGAGAAAAGCAGTAAGGCAGGACATGCAGCAGTGGTAGGATCAGACACGGCGCTCCGCATCTGCATAACACGCACTGCGCGTAGGGCACCAACTCTGCCTGAAGGGGCACAAAAAAAAAAAAAATCAAGTTTGTAAAAAATCCTAACAAATAGTAATTTTAACAACAATAATAATAACAATATATAGTATTTAAAATAAAACTTATAACTGATAAATGCAAGTAATACAAATATACAGTTGTGGTCAAAAGTACATACACTTGTGAAGAACATAATGTCATGGCTCTCTTGAGTTTCCAGTTATTTCTACAACTCTGATTTTTCTCTGATAGAGTGATTGGAACAGATACTTCTTTGTCACAAAAAACATTCATGAAGTTTGGTTCTTTTATGACTTTATTATGGGTGAACAGAAAAAAGTGATCAAATCTGCTGGGTCAAAAATATACATACAGCAGCGCTAATATTTGGTAACATGTCCCTCGGCCATTTTCACTTCAATTAGGCGCTTTTGGTAGCCATCCACAAGCTTCTGGCAAGCTTCTGGTTGAATGTTTGACCACTCCTCTTGACAGAATTGGTGCAGTTCAGTTCAATTTGATGGCTTTCTGACATGGACTTGTTTCTTCAGCATTGTCCACAGGTTTAAGTCAGGACTTTGGGAAGGCCATTCGAAAACCTTAATTCTAGCCTGATTTAGCCATTCCATTACCACTTTTGATGTGTGTTTGTGGTCATTGTCCTGTTGGAACACCCAACTGCGCCCAAGACCCAATCTTCGGGCTGATGACTTTAGGTTATCTTGAAGAATTTGAAGGTAATCCTCCTTCTTCATTATCCCATTTACTCCTGTAGAGCACCAGTTCCATTGGTAGCAAAACAGCCCCACAGCATAATACTACCACCACCGTGCTTGACGGTAGGCATGGTGTACTTGGGGTTAAAGGCCTCACCTTTTCTCCTCCAAACATATTGCTGGGCATTGTGGCCAAACAGCTCAATTTTTGTTTCGTCTGACCACAGAACTTCCCTCCAGAAGGTCTTATCTTTGTCCATGTGATCAGCAGCAAACTTCAGTCGAGCCTTAAGGTGCCGCTTTTGGAGCAAGGGCTTCCTTCTCGCACGGCAGCCTCTCAGTCCATGGAGATGCAAAACATGCTTGACTGTGGACACTGACACCTGCGTTCCAGTCAGCAGCTTCTAATTCTTGGCAGATCTGCTTTTTGGTGATTCTCGGTTGAATCTTCACCCTCCTGACCAATTTTCTCTCAGCAGCAGGTGATAGCTTGCGTTTTCTTCCTGATCGTGGCAGTGACAAAACAGTGCCATGCACTTTATACTTACAAACAATTGTTTGCACTGTTGCTCTTGGGACCTGCAGCTGCTTTGAAATGGCTCCATTATGCTTCAGTCGCATATTTGGCAGAAGTTTATTCTTGAAAGGAAATGTCATCGAAAAGACAACGAGAGTCGGGGGCAGAAAAAAAGGAAGAGGAAAAAGGAGCGAGATGATGCCCGCGCATCACTTGCAGGTAAGAATGTTGTTGTTGTTGTTGTTTTTTAAAAACAATTGTTTATTCATTATCAGCTACGTTTACATGACTACAATAATCTGATAACTGGGAATAGCCAGGTAATGACAATAATGAGATTTGACGCATCTACGTGCACTTCAGTGATGTGATCATCAGGAAAAACCTGGTTTACATGTTAAGTCAATAGTTCGATTTCTTTCCAAGTACATGACGTAAAACTCTTGGTCTCAGCATAGGCCTTCCTCCATGTCTACCAAAAACCCATGCTTGCTTGAAGTTGTCCCACTGAACCTCTTCAAATGCGAGTGTGGCGATTGCATTAAACAAACTCGCTAACTGCAGAGTAGGCCCATAGGCTGAAAGCGAATCAGTTTGGCGTCCCTAAGGCCTCTCTAGCGACATCCATTTTTCCATTTGTACACATGCTCAGAGATGTAAAATAGCGGTGTTTATCAGATAAAGGATAGCGGATCATGCTCTTTACAAGACCACTTGAATAATCTGGTAACTCGAGAAATCTGGTTATGATCGGTTTATTAGTGTGCACAACCCAAAAAAAAAACACTCCAAAACACTGTGGTGGAAATAATGTGACTTGCAAATTCATTGCACAATGAAAATTAAATGGAATGTTACGAGAAATACCGGTAGTGGTTTTATGCAACGACTATGTTGATACCGAAATTTTTCCATGAGTAAGAAGCCGTAGTCATTTTCGAGAGGTTCAGAGGCCAAGAGCGACATCTACTGGTGAAACTAATCAGAAAAAAAAAAAAAAACAATCTTAAAGCTATGTAGATTTCCCCTTTCATATTCATTGTTTCCACATTACGTCCAGAATGTTTATATAGTGCCCTATCAGTCCATGTCTATAAAGGTATCATATTAAAGTTTTCATGTATCTGTGTTTAAATATGGGCCTGCATAATACTATAATTAATTTAGATTCAAAACAATATTTCACCGTATAATCCCTGAATGTTTTGTCTTGTATTGCTGGATGGGGGGGCACCACAAAGCATTTATGCCTAGGCCCTAGGGTACCAAAATAGCTAGCGCCGGCCCTGGGTAGGATAGTCATAAATCTGAATTTGGCAAAAATATGACTTAGGCAATGTTTAAGCAAGCGAACACAAGTCAACTCTCTTTTTAAATGCTTTGAATGCGTTCACGGTAACGCTTGGATGACGATGGTTCGCAAATTTGACCACGGGAAACACCCAACGTCCGCCAGCTTGACCAGAGAGAAACTTTGCTGAACATTTCCCGACGAATGTGGAACGCGAGCCGTAGTTTGCATGACCGTTGTCGGCTTTCCGCGTGCGCGCAGCAAACACTGCGCGTTCCGGGTGTGCGGGGTAGCCTCGGTCGGCATCACTCGGCGAATTTTCCAGATCGCTTCGGAGGAAGGAGGAGGGCCGACGTCGCCATTTTGTCGGTAAACTCATCCTTTTGTTCCCTTTCTTCATCACACACAATTCGGCAAGCACGCGTTGACTCTGCGGCTAGCGAGCACTAGCGTACGCCTAGCTAGTTAGCAACTAGCTCGCTAATTGACGTCGAATAAACGCGAACGCCGATCCCTGACGGCTCGTTCGCCTGCTAGTTTCTAGCTGGCTAGCCCGGCTCGTTAGCTGGTTGCTAACTAGTGAGGCGTCGTATCGTCTCCGCGGCGACGCTTTCGACGTACTTTGCAGTCTTTGACGGAGGAAGGCTCGCAATGCTTTGCTAGCCTGCCAAAGCGAGCACTGTTGGCTAATCGGAATGACATTGAAAGTATTAAATAGACATTATAAGCCACCCAGTTCATTAAGAAAAGACGCCTTCTCGTTTAAGATGAAATGTTTCAATTTTATAATTCTGGATATTTTTGTATCATACCCAGAAAAACAATCATAGCTGGGTTCACATTGTGTTGTAATTTTTGTGTTTACGCCAATCAGCATCATGGGAGTTTTAGCGCTTCTTGGAAAAATTAAAAATCCGAGTCACCTGATTTTGAGGAACCGCCGTTTGGTTACACATTTATCGATAATTAGGATTTTTCTTTTTTATTCGTACGACAATATACTTCTACGTTTTGATAATTTTGTTGCTTGTTAACACCGCCAACATATGCGGAGTTTAAGGGGGTGCCCCCAGGGCCGGTGTTGTGCCGAAATATAGCCGCCCCGCGTGAAATGTCCCCCCTGACGGGAACGCTTATTTATAGCGCTTTATTGAGCGTTTATTTGATTTATTTGTTTATTTATTTTATTATTGAGCGTCCACACGTCACTCGTACAGCTTTTTCTTACCAATCGATGGACATAGAAACGATTTTTTTGTACCGTGAATATATGTATTTTTTTTTACTCTGCTTGAACTAATAAATTGTCATTGAGATAGGGCCGGGCCGGCCTATACGCAGACTATGCAGCTGCTTAGGGCCCCTGACCACTAGGGGGGCCCCAATCTGGCAATTGTTTAATTTATAATCTATTTTGTTTACTACAGTTTGCTTTATTTGTCTTTTGTGGGGTTTGATACTTGATTATAAGCTTTAAAAAATAAAAATTCTTCCTTAACTTCTTTCTTTCCTCTTTTGGAAAAAGGCTTAGCGCTATCTAGTGTAAGTACTGACAATCATTTGGGATGAAAAGTTTGAAGTATGCAGTGCAAGAAAATCTGATTAATATACAAAATATGGACGTATGGGTTGGATTGCATGTATGGGTTTCACAGTACACTGTGACGAAATGGTGGGCCAAAAATATGGGCCCCTTTGCATTATTTTGCTTAGGGCCCCTAAATGGCCTGGGCCGGCCCTGCATTGAGATATGGTTGTGAAAACCTGTAGACTAATACATTTCTGTTCAAAGATGGTTATGTGGCCCAGTCCACGATTTGTTACTAAAATAAAGGACTAGTATTTTGTCTAATTATTTTTATTTAAAACTGATTTTACAGTCGTAAATCCATTACTGTAATGCGTCCATGAAAACATTTGATGTTTTCACCTCAGTAAAGCATTATAAATAAGCGTTCCCGTCAGGGGGGGACATTTCACGCGGGGCGGCTATTTTTCGGCACAACACCGGCCCAGGCCATTTGGGGGCCCTAAGCAAAATAATGCAAAGGGGCCCATATTTTTGGCCCACCATTTCGTCACAGTGTACTGTGAAACCCATACATGAAATCCAAGCCATACGTCCATATTTTGTATATTAATCAGATTTTGTTGCACTGCATACTTCAAACTTGTCACCCCAAATACAGTAGATAGCACCAAACCTTTTTCTAAAAGAGGAAAGAAAGAAGTTAAGGAAGAACTTTTTTTTAAGCTTGTAATAAAGTATCAAAACTCACAAAAGTCAAATAAAGCAAACTGTAGTAAACAAAATAGAATATAAATTAAACAATTGCCAGATTGGGGGCCCCCTAGTGGTCAGGGGCCCTAAGCAGCTGCATAATCTGCGTATAGGCTGGGCCGGACCAGGGTGCCCCGAAAAGTGTCATTGCATGTAATTGACGTTCCTATACATGATTTTAAAATTAAGAGTTCTACGGTAAAATATTGTCTTTAAAAGAACAACAACAGAAAATAATCAAATGAACAAAATTTTTTTATAATGGGTGAAAATTATTTCTCGAACAGATCATTTGACTAGCACTAGTGATGCACGATAATACATTTTTCAACCGATAACGATAACTGATCATTTCCTCCTCATTCCAACCGATAATGTCAAGCCGATAATTCTATTAAAAGATTTATGTAAAAATTTAAAGTATACACAAAAGAAAATATTAATGTGCAAAAATATCATTTATTGTCTTTTTTCAACATAAAATATGAACAAGTATTCAATTCCAACATCTAATATAATATCATATTTAAATTGATAAGTGTTATTAAGTGCCAATAAGTTTAGATTATCTACTGTGACTGTAATTGAGCAGACAAATAAAATCAATTTGAAAAGTGATTGCTAATGTTATATGCTTTGTTGCACTCTGTGAATATGATTAACTCAAAAGAGCGAGATGTCATGTACCCATTCTGCAGCGCTTTGTTTACATTTGCGGCACTCCCGACATTTGCTTTACAGCAGCTAAACTGATACACGGCAGTACTATTTGGATGGAGTTGGAGCTCGCATCTCCGAGCGTGTTGTTTTGTGCCTGAGTTTTGTTAAGCCGAAATAAAAGCAACGTTACAAAGTCATCTGACCGCTCGTCATTTTACATACTGAATGCATTATTGACTGGCTGACTTCGTTTTGTCCATGTTTAAATTATCATCTAACCACTGTGCCGTCATGATAAGCTTGCTTACTGGACATCACTTTTCCAAATGTCCGTGGTGAAAATGTGATTGGCATGTTTTCCATGAAGAATGGTGGTCGTATAAATGGCATTATTTTTTTATCCAGAGCTTTGGCTCTCGGGTCATTTCGGTAAAAAAAAAAATCGTGTCTCGGCGGCGGCGTTTACGTTCGTACCGGATAATCCACCCGCACCGGCCGGTTCGCCGCGGCGTATTCGGGGCCTGGCTCTGCTCGCACGCCGTGGGTGAACGCTCGAGAAACCGGGGTGTTCGCCGGAGGTCCCGAAGCCGGGGAACCGGGCTCTGCCTTCCCTGCCAACGGCGAGGCGGCAGTGGCCTGCCGGACCGACCAGAGCGGCGGGCTCCGTCGGAAGACGGCTACTTGCAGACTATCGGTCTCCAGTCGTGCCAGTGTTTAGCCATAGATGCGAGTTTACCACCCACCGTGGGCTGCTTTCCCAAACAACCCGACTCTGTATTGTCACAAGCCCCGTAGTTTAGCTTGTGTTTACAATAGCTTTAGCATTCCCGCTAGCAGCAGCCTCGTATTCGTTCCAAAAATCTTTGTGATGCAGTTTTAAATGGATGCTGGGTTAATGGTTTTGAATGACGCTTTCTTTCGGCCTCGTGGAACTTCTGCGGTACATGTTTCGCAGATAGCGAGAGCGTCGTTTTTTTTTTTTTTTTTTGTAAGAGCCGCCATAATATTCAACTACTTCTTGTCATGTAACTCCGCCTCCTCAATCCCTCCTCCCTCAGGGGCTCCAGAGAGGGGAGGGGTTGAGGAGGCGGCGTGCTGAATTCTTCGGTTGCGCACATTTGGAGGCTAAATCAAGTATATAATTATCGGATTGCACTATCGGTTAAATTTTTTTATTATCTATGTGACGTCATAATTGCCATTATTGGCCGATAATTATCGGTGACCAATATTATCGTGTATCTTTAATTGTTATGTGATTCGTTTGGGAAAAACTCAACAAAAACCCTGTTTACAAACTTGACGTGCAGTTGACAGTTTATGCATTAGGAGGTGCTAAATTGCCACTTCAATAGTTGAAGATAGGATTCACGATGAACTGAAAGTGACCCAAAATCAGGGGTCAGCAACCCAAAATGTTGAAAGAGCCATATTGGAGCAAAAAAAAATAAGCAACGAATATGTCTGGAGCCACAAAAAGATTGAAAGCCTTATTTACGCCTTATAATGAAGGCAACAAATGCTCTATGTACAGTGGGGCAAATTTTTGTCAAACACTAATTGTGCAAGTTCTCCCACTTGAAAATATTAGAGAGGCCTGTAATTGTCAACATGGGTAAACCTCAACCATGGGAGACAGAATGTGGAGGGAAAAAAAACAGAAAATCACGTTGTTTGATTTTTAAAGAATTTGTTTGCGAATCATGGTGGAATATAAGTATTTGACCAATAACAAAAGTTCATCTCAATACTTTGTTACGGACCCTTTGTTGGCAATAATGGAGGCCAGACGTTTTCTGTAACTCTTCACAAGCTTTTCACACACTGTTGCTGGTATTTTGGCCCATTCCTCCATGCAGATCTCTTCTAGAGCAGTGATGTTTTGGGGCTGTCGTTGGGCAACACGGACTTTCAACTCCCTCCGCAGATTTTCTATGGGGTTGAGATCTGGAGACTGGCTAGGCCTCTCCAGGACCTTGAAATGCTTCTTACGAAGCCACTCCTTTGTTGCCCTGGCTGTGTGTTCAATTCAATTCAATTCAATTTTATTTGTATAGTTGGGATCATTATCGTGCTGAAAGACCCAGCCACGTCTCATCTTCAATGCCCTTGCCGACAGAAGATTTTCACTCAAAATCTCTCGATACATGGCCCCATTCATTCTTTCCTTTACACAGATCAGTAGAGCTGGGAATCTTTGGGCACCTAACGATTCGATTACGATTACGATTCAGAGGCTCCTATTCAATTATAAAACGATTATAGATGCACCCCCCTCCTTTTTGATTTATTTATTTTTTAAAATGTTTTGTACATTAGTTCCAAAATTGTTCAAAAATACTCTCAGGCTAAACCAAACTACTATTTCAGTATCAAGTTAACACATAGCAGTAAACAAATATGCAAAAATAACAGTAAATAAAAAACTCCAGTCCCCATTCTGTATCAGCAGCTTTAAACTACATTCAATTCATTTAATGTTGTGAATCAACCGTTAAAGTTGTTAAAATTGCTCCCGTTATTCCATAATTTCCCTTTTGTCTTCTTTCGACATGTGAAAGTTTTAAAACTATTTTAAAGATAGATTCAAGTCAATATTTTACCGATTTAGGAGTATTTTAGATAAAAAGTTGATCAGGTTTGCTTGGAAGGTTCGCTACAACAGCCTTGCAGGGAGGTGTACTGCTTTAAGATGGCGGCCGTTTACTAACGCCCGCATCTAGATTTTTGTAGGTGAGCTGCTAACGCTACCGAATCTATAATGCATCTAGTCCTATATAAATGATATCTACCATAACATTATGCTACTTTGTAGCAGCTTTTCGGCAGCAGTCAGGTATGTTGTTGTGTTTTTTTATCTCGTGGCATGAGTTGAGCTAGAGCCGTGAGTTGAGCATTGGCATTACCCGAGGAGCCGGGTAATGAGAAGCATGATGTTTAGCTACTCTCGCTCCGTTCCTCATTGACCGCGCGGCGCGCTGAGTGTGTTGTACTTCCGCTTTACTTGGCATATTTCAATAATCGGAATTTGGACGTTTGTGAATCGTTCTCGAATCTTCCACGGCCGAATCGCGAATAATCTAAGAATCGGAAATTTTGCACACCTCTACAGATCAGTCGTCCTGTTCTATTTTGGTTTCATCTGATCATAACACATTCTCCCAGTCCTCTTCTGGATCATCCAAATGCTCTCTAGCGAACCCCAGACGGGCCTGGATGTGTACTTTCTTCAGCAGGGGGACACGTCTGGCAGTGCAGGATTTGAGTCCCTGGCGGCGCATTGTGTTACTGATAGTAGCCTTTGTTACTGTGGTCCCAGCTCTCTGTAGGTCATTCACTAGGTCCCCCCGTGTGGTTCTGGGATTTTTGCTCACCGTTCTTGTTATCATTTTGATGTTATCATTTTTTGGTGAGATCTTGCACGAAGCCCCAGATCGAGGGAGATTATCAGTGGTCTTGTATGTCTTCCATTTTCTAATAATTGCTCCCACAGTTGATTTCTTTACACCAAGCGTTTTACCTACTGCAGATTCAGTCTTCCCAGCCTGGTGCAGGTCTACCATTTTGTCTCTGGTGTCCTTCGACAGCTCTTTGGTCTTGGCCTTAGTGGAGTTTGGAGCGTGACTGACTGAAGTTGTGAACAGGTGTCTTTTATACCGATAATGAGTTAAAAGAGTTGCCATTAATACAGGTAACGAGTGGAGCCTCGTGAGACCTCGTTAGAATAAGTTAGACCTCTTTGACAGCCAGAAATCTTGCTTGTTTGTAGGTGACCAAATACTTATTTTCCACTCTAATTTTAAAAATCAAACAATGTGATTTTCTGTTTTTCTTCCCACATTCTGTCTCTCACCAAGCGTTTTACCTATGGCAGATTCAGTCTTCCCAGCCTGGTGCAGGTCTACAACTTTGTCTCTAGTGTCCTTCGACAGCTCTTTGATCTTGGCCATAGTGGAGTTTGGAGTGTAACTGACTGAGGTTGTGGACAGGTGTCTTTGTTTTACGAAATTTCCGAGTCACACTTTTGCGAAATTTCGTTTCTGGGTTCGCAGTGAGTCTGCAACACGCACACTTTTGTGAAATCTATTTTTATTGTAGAAAAAGGAAGAAAACAATAACGCTAGATGTAGATTGTCACTTCTAAATCCCCATATAAGATATTCCTTTGAGCAATCAAAACTCTTACCATTGACAAGCGGGCGGAGAGCTGACACCCTGGTAGAGCTGCAGAGGAATACAACCTGGGCGTCCGTATACTAACCCACAGCAGACTCTAACCGAAGAGGGAAAATCCCCAGCTCTTATAGTGGTTCACACCTGAGATCAGAGATGGTCAGTCCCTTACCTCAGATGACGAGCCACTTGCCCATTGTTGCATGTGTTTTGACACATGTTTTGCAATCACACATCACAAAGACGCCAAAGTGGCGAGGAAAACAAGGTAAAGGGAATCGTACATCACAAAGGCGCCATAGTGGCGAAGAAAACAAGGTTGCTGTTATAAAAGGGAATAATCATTATATGCTGAGTCAAGGTTACAGTCACAAAAGGGAATCATCATAATATGCTAATTCACTCCGGGTCATAAAAGGGAATCATCACAATATACTGATACAGTCACAAAGGCAATCATCACAATATGTAGTCACAAAGGGAATCCTCACATTATGCTGATTCATTCCGGGTCATATTATATTCCTCCCATCGGTCTTTTATACCGATAATGAGTTAAAACAGGTCCCATTCATAGAGGTAACGAGCGGAGCCTCGTTAGAAGAAAGACAGCTTTTTCTTTGACAGCTAGAAATCTTGCTTGTTTGTAGGTGACCAAATACTTATTTTCCACTCTAATTTGGAAATAAATTCTTTAAAAATCAAACAATGTGATTTTCTGTTTGTTTTTTTTCCCCACATTCTGTCTCTCATGGTTGACGTTTACCCACGTTGACAATTACAGGCCTCTCTTATCTTTTCAAGTAGGAGAACTTGCACAATTGGTGGTTGACTAAATACTTATTTGCCCCACTGTATCTATATTAGCCTGCTATCAAAATGACTAAGTTGGCTTCAAATACATAATGAGCCTTCATTTTTACCGTATTTTCCATACTATAAGACGCACCTGAAAGCCTTCCATTTTCTCAAAAGCTGACAGTATAAGCAGATGTGCCTTGTATACGGGTCAATATTGGTTTGGTTAAACATGGCATGACATTCCATTTAGCTCTACTACATCTTGTGGATGCATAACGTAATGCCAACAGAAACTAATACTACTACTACTAGTAACAGACAGCTGCAAAATAAACCAAGAGTGATTCAAAATTAATAGGAAGTGACCTGTAAATGCCCTAAAATGAATTCCTGTGCTGCAATTAGGAATAATTGCTCATTCAACTTTAGGCGGCGCATTGATAATTTCCTTCTTCCCTCCCGCCACAGGATCGGGAAGAAGCCAATCCGGAGGGCTGGCACGAAGCGTGGCGGAAAGCGAGGGGCTAACAATGGAGGGCGTCTGGCACCACGAGGACGAGGAGTTCAAAGTGGGCGCGGCCGGCCGGGGCCTGGCGGGCTCCAGGCCCAGGTTCTCCTTCTCCGAGGTCAAAATGCTGCTGCGGGAAGTCAGGAGGAACCGGTACATCCTGCTGAGTGAGTCGCCATCCGTCCGTCAACCTGGGCAATGGGCCGTTTGTCTTCTCTCGCTTGGAAGTCAAATCCATAAGCTTTGTTTTAATGTTAGTAACTCAATATGGCGACTTGCGTCCAAATAGGATAGTATTTTACTCTGGGTTCAATCGTGTGGCGCTTTCTGCTGTCAGATTACTCTGGTTAGTCACTAGCAATGTTCCCTCTAATTTTGCATGTGTCTGAGCAGACACACATGCTCCTTGAGCACACTGCGGACCACGGTGAGCAACATCAGATGTGTACACGGTGGCCACACACCAGTATCACGCCTGTTCAGAACCTTGGATCATAGCAAGTTATATGGCTTGTTAAAAGAATGAAATTACAGCTGCAATTTCCATTACTGTATTGGCCCGCATATAAGACGGCCCTGATTATAAGATGACCCCCTCTTTTTCAAGACTCAAGTTTGAAAAAAGACCTTTTGAACACCAAATTAACTTTTATACAGAAAATAATTACAGTACATCTGAAACATGATTATAACAATATATTTGAGAGACAAAGCATGTTATTTTGCCTCATTCATTCAAATCTTAATATCTGAACATTGAAATATGTAAACTAAAGTTCATTCGTCAATGAATGGCTTCTGGTATTTGAAATGTAAACTAGGGCTGTCAAACGATTAAAATTTTTAATCGAGTTAATTACAGCTTAAAAATGAATTAATCGTAATTAATCGCAATTCAAACCATCAATAAAAAATGCCATATTTTTCTGTAAATTATTGTTGGAATGGAAAGATAAGACACAAGATGGATATATACAACATATGGTACATAACTACTGTATTTGTTTATAACAATAAATCAACAAGATGGCATTAACATTTAACATTCTGTTAAAGCGAAAGAAGACTTGTAGTTCTTAAAAGATAAATGTTAGTACAAGTTATCGAAATTTTCATTTAAAACCCCTCTTGTGCGTTAATTGCGTCAAATATTTTAATGTGATTAATTTAAAAAATTAATTACCGCCCATTAACGCGATAATTTTGACAGCCCTAAAATGAACCAATCTATTGTGATAAAACAACAAAAGTGCAATAAATGCATTAACCATCAAAGTGAGGTCTAACTGTAACTGTAGTCTTGAAACAAATCTGAATAAGGAAAAACACTGCAATAAAATAATGCAAACTGGTTAAACTTGAGAGTAGCTGAGATTTGTCATGACAGAACATCACTTCAATCTGGAGCCATCTAGCGTCATGAATGGGTATAATGTCTAGACCACGAATATAAAACAACCCCCACTTTTTCAGTCTTATTTCAATGCAAAAAACACCATCTTATATTAGGGCCAATACGGTACTTTACTTTTAATTTACCGTAATTTTCGCACTATAAGTCCCACTTGACTATAAGCTGCCACCCACCAAATATTGCACGAAAACGGCATTTGTTCATAGATAAGTCGCACTCGACTATAAACCACCATGAAGCTTTGAACCAATTGCCTGCAATGCTTCATTGCTTCAAGAAGCTTCATTTGGCCATCACTGCTCCCTTGGGGGAGACAATCAACCTCTGCTGCCAACACTGGCGTTGTCCGATATGCCTCCTAGTAAGCCTGAACGATATATCGTTTAAACATCGCCATTGCGATGTGCGCATGCGCGATAGTCCCATCGCAAGGACGTGCGATAGTTTTTTTCTTTTCCAGTCCACAAACCTTTTTTCTGCTTCATTCGCTCGCACGGCCTCTCTCACCCCCTTTCCCAGCTCTCAGTCACTGCGGCACTTGCTTATTAAAGGGATCCTCTATTTTTAAGACGAGTAATTCTTAAGAGATAAATGTTAGTATTAGTTATAATAATTTGATATTAAAACCCCTCTTAATGTTTTTGTTTTAATAAAGTTTGTAAAATTATTTTAAGTGATAGGTCGCCATTTTTGTTACGTCGCAGTGCGTGACGTCACCGGGCCCGTTGCCGAAATCCCAGCGTGTCACCCGTTAGCTTTCCCAACATGTCGTCGGTTCTACCCTTCCTATTTGAACCAGATCTGAAAAGTGAGGAGCAGAACAGCACTTTCGGTCGTTCACGTCACTTCCTTTTTTTTGGCTATTTCTAGATCACGTCCTGTTTATTCTGGTCACCTCCTGTTGATGTTGGGTCATTATCAGGAAATATAATTGTGTTTATTGGCCCCAATAACACTTGAAGGTTTTTACTAGGGTTGTTCCAATCATGTTTTTTGCTCCCGATCCGATCCCGATCGTTTTAGTTTGAGTATCTGCCGATCCCGATATTTCCCGATCCGATTGCTTTTTTTCTTCTTCTCCCGATTCAATTCCAATCATTCCCGATCATATACATTTAGACGATGCATTAAGAAAAAAATGAATAAAACTCGGACGAATATATACATTCAACATACAGTACATAAGTACTGTATTTGTTTATTATGACAATAAATCCTCAAGATGGCATTTTCATTAGGGCCCGAGCACTAGGCGTGCGAAGGCCCTATTGTAATGCAAAGGATTATTATTATTATTAGGGCCCGAGCACGAAGCGTGCGAAGGCCCTATTGTTTTGCAAAGGATTATTTTTTTTTTTATTATTATTATTATTTTTTTTTTTTTTCAGGGCAAATGAAAACGGCCAATTTGGAGGCCTCAACATGCACGAAAAGTCACCAAAATTTGCACATACGTCCGGAAAATTGTAAATTTCGATAATTTTGCAACGTTGCAAAAAAATATAACAAAATGGCTCAGTGGCGCCCCCTTGAAATTTTTAAATTGGCCTATAACATTAGGGTCTGTCAGCGTAGAGCAATGAAATTTGGGGGGTCTATACCTTGTCCAAAACCGCTCCAAAAAAGCATTTACATGCATATTCCAAACCCAACAGGAAATCGGTTTTTTTGGATCAAATATGAAATTTTTATCGATTTACAGGGTGCACATTTGAGACCTTTTCGCCGAGGGAGTTAGTTGGATCATCTTCAAAATTGGTGAGACTGTTCAGGAGACATATGAAATCTTAAGTTTTGAAAATGGTGCGTTTTCATTCACGGGTCTGACCTGGGCGTGGTGCCAAAGTCGACCATTTTTTCGGCAAAATGACAAATTCAGTAAATGACTTATAGTTCCTTGACACAACGTTCAATCTTTTTCATATTTGGCATGTATGTGTGGTATCCCACCCTTAACACGAGTGCATTGAAATATTACCCATTAGGTCTAGCGCCCCCTAGTGAGAACAGGAAATGCCTTTTTTTACGAGACAGGTTCCTCCTCCAAGGGAAAAAAATCTGTTGACCTCAAACCTGCATCAGGGGAGCCTTAAGACCTGTGTTCAGGTGCCTGATGAAAAATATTGAGGTTTCGTTGAGGCGGAGGGGTCCAAACAGGAAAGTGAAAATGAACGTCAACAATTTGTCACGCAAAAAACTTTGAACAGTCATAACTCGGCAGATATACAACATATCTGCGCCAAACTTCCCGTGTTTGTTGAGAGTCATACCCTGAAGGTTCTTGTAGGGGTCATTTGCATCAACTCTACAGTGCCAACTAGTGGCGACAGAAAGAAGTTTTAAAAAAGGCCTTTCCTATTGGGTTTTTTCAACATAGAGCAAGGAAATTTGGGGAGTAGATACCTTATGCAAAACTGCTCCAAAAAGTCTCTTGCACCCATATTCCAAATCCAACAGGAAATCGGGTATTTTGGATCGAATGTGAAATTTTCATGGGTTCACAGTTGGAGTTTACATTTGGAGGCTTGAATATGCACAAAAACTCGTAAAAATTTGCACATACATGCGGCTTTAGATAACGTTCGATAATCTTGCAATGTTACGAAAAAGTGTAGCAAAATGCCTCAGTGGCGCCCCCTTGAATTTTTCAAAAAGTCGTTTCCTATTAGGTTTTTTCAACAGAGAGTGATGAAATTTGGGGAGTCGATACCTTGTGCAAAACTGCTCCAAAAAGTCTCTTGCACCCGTATTCCAAATCCAACAGGAAATCGGGTATTTTGGATCGAATGTGAAATTTTTATCGGTTCACAGTAGGGGTTTACATTTGGAGGCTTGAACATGCACGAAAACTCACAAAAATTTGGACATACATGTGGCTTTGCATAACGTTCAATAATCTTGCAACGTTACGAAAACATGTAACAAAATGGCTCAGTGGCGCCCCCTTGAAATTTTCAAAAAGGCCTCTCCATTTAGGTTTTTTCAACGTAGAGGGATGAAATTCGGAGAGTCGATACCTTGTACAAAACTGCTCCAAAAAGTCTCTTGCATGCATATTCCAAACCCAACAGGAAATCGGGTATTTTGGATTGAATGTGAAATTTTTATCGATTTACAGTGTGCACATTTTACACCTTGGCACCTAGGGAATTAGTTTGATCATTCTCAAAATTGGCGAGACTGTTCATGAGGCATATGAAATCTTAAGTTATCAAAATGGTGTGTTTTCATTCACGGGCCTGACCTGGGCGGGGTGCCAAAGTCGGCCATTTTTTTGCCAAAACACCGAATTCGGAAAATGACTGATAACTCCCTCATACAACGTTCAATCTATTTTAAATCTGGCATGTGTGTGAGGTATACCAGCCTGAGCAGGACTGGATTGAAAATTTACCATTTGTGCTTGGCGCCTCCTAGTGGGAACAGGAAATGCCCTTTTTTTACGGGACACACTCCTCCTCTAAAGGGAAAAAATCAATCTACCTCAAAGCTGCATAAGGGAAGCCTTAAGACCTGTCTTCAGGTGCCTGATGAAAAATATTAAAGTTTCGTTGAAGCGGAGGGGTCCAAACAGGAAAGTGAAAATGACTGTCAACAATTTTTCTCTCCAAAAACTTTGAACAGTCATAACTCGGCAGATATACAACATATCTGCGCCAAACTTCCCGTGCTTGTTGAGAGTCATACCCTGAAGGGCCTTGTAGGGGTCATTTGCATCAAACCTACAGCGCCAACTAGTGGCAATAGAAAGTCACTCGTTTTTCCAATACATGTTCAGTTCTTTTCAGGTTGGTCATTGTAGTTTCAAGACCTATTAAAATACTTATTTACGGCCCATGTCCACGTGTCTCTGTCTGTTGCCGTGACGACCCTTTGTTCGCCATTTAAAGGAAATATTTTTTTTCAGAGACTCAGGCAGCTTATAGAGCCACAATATTTGGCACACTTGGTCGAATTGGCCCACTTAGAAGATTAGTTTTGGGTTTTGAATAAGGGCTTGGCTGCACAGCTCAGTAGTGGCTCCTTTTTTGTAGTACTCTCTCCAATAGGGGTTTTTATCTCTTGGGTGTGGGAATGTATATAGGCTACTTTTGAGCATCTTAGGTTCTAATGAGATGATTAGAGAGGAGGATCTGCCACCACCCTGACCTGCACACAGTCCGAGTTGCGTGACGTCCGAGTTGCGCGAGATTGCGAGGGCCCGTTCAGTCCTGCTTGCAGGCCTAGTTATTAACATTCTTTCTGTGAGAGGGATCCACGGATCGAAAGACTTGTAATTCTTAAAGGATAAATGTGACTTTGTATATTGTGACTAAATATTGCCATCTAGTGTATTTGTTGAGCTTTCAGTAAATGATATTGTAGCCATTTAACTTCTACCCAAATGCTTGATGGGAAGTGCAACCATGACTGTGCGTAGTGGTTCCAATTGATATATCTTCTCTGCGTTGGGAAATAATATAAGGTGTTAAGAAAAAGATCAATTATTACCTTTTACCCCTCATTGCTCCCCACGATATTTCTAATCATAGGGAGAGGGATTGTAATTGATTACCAATTAAAAAAAGGATCCAAAGGCTGCCAAAATGCACTCTACTCATTTTACGCTGCCTTTTAGCTCTATATATAGGTAAACCGCCGCCATTACAGATTGAACGCGACAATGCGTGAGTGGGTCGTGCTGCGCATGTGTTAATTGCGTTAAATATTTTAACGTGATAAATTTTTTAAAAAATTAACGGGATAAATTTGATAACCCTACCTTAAGCCTAAACTAAAGACTCTGGATGAGTGTAACATATTATGTCTGTAACGATGAATACAATTAGAAAACGATTTAATTAAAAAATATATATATTAAAAAAAGGCATGTCCGATATTTTTTTGCCGATTCCGATACTTTGAAAATGACGTGATCAGACCTGATCGATCTAGTTTTTACCCTAAAAATGTGACCAAAATAAACAGGAAATAACCCATGAATTACCCTAAATCAACAGAAGGTGACCTCGAAAAGCCCCATTTTTAACAGGAAGTGACCTGGATATAAAACTGAATGAAATCCATGAGAAATGAACTGCAGTTATAGCACCCAATAAGACTAAAAAGCTAATTTTTTTTAATTTAATCTTTAAATTCGTGCCCGATAATGGCTAAATTCATTGGCCTCCATAGACGTCCGGTGAATGGTCGTCAGTCAGCATATTTGTATGTTGTCCTTTCTTTCCTCCTTCAGGGAAGTTTAACCACGGCGTGTCGGCAGAAGCCAAGAAACAGAAGTGGGCCGAGATCACCGACCAGATAAACGGTCTCGGAGAGAACCACAGAGAGGTGAGTAACGTGTCCATAGATATGGCATATGTCGAGGGATGGATGCTAAAAGCCCGATTTGGCGGCCATCTGTAAGCAGTGACGGGCTCAGTTGCAGCCAACCTGAGGTAAAATATTTTCTTCACTGACCATTTTGCAATAAATGTGGGGCTTGAGATATTAATTTTGTGTAATGACGTGACTCCCCCCCCGTACTGCAAAACGGACCCGAAGGGGTCCCATTTGTTTGTGTTACGTTTGCGCTATTTGTTGAGATAGTTGGTACGCTCCCTCAGCCGCGACCTAGGGGCTGCGATTGACAGTATCTAGTAATACTTCAGCCACATAAGAATTGAATAGTTGGCAAAACTAGCTAAACTAAGTAGCTAGTGCTAACAGAAGTACCCTTTAGCTTAGCGAGAGACTACCTTGCAGCACTTCAGTTTAACAACAGCCACATTGTCAGCCTTTTTTTCCAACTTCACTACCATGCACAAAGCCTTTTACTCCTGGTTTTGTTTAACATCCAGCTCATCCGCAGTCCCGTTAGCTTCGCTATAGTGGCGTCCCATTTTACGCATTTGCTTCGGTCACTCGTTTAAAAATGGAATCCTAAAGGTTTATTTGTCAAATGATCAATTATAGACTTCATAATGATATTGAAGGGTCAGATTCGACCTTCAGTGCGCCCTTCAAATAGTGGGCCATCCCACAATCCGCTTCAGTTATTCGCAGTCGGTCGCAGCGACACATGCAGCGATCCAACGCTGGATTTAGGTTGAAAAAGTTTGAATGCTCTACCGCATACAAACAGGAAGGTTTGTCTCAGGAGCGATTTGTTCGATGATTCAAGGTAATTATTATATTCTTTTGCACCATGCATGCATTTTGAAACGTGAAAAAAAATCATTTGGAGAAATTAGCCGCTACAGCATGGGCATTTTACTTCGCAATATTTACATAAAATAAATGCTACCTGCACGTTTTTTTTTTTTTTTTGCTTATAACCGAGAATCGAGACTGTTTTACGTCCATATCTATAAAGAATTCAGGGATTTAAGCATTGATTCACAAGAATTTTCACCGGAAAAGCTCTGTTTACATACAGCGGCCGCCACATTGACTGACAGACTAGCATCATACTTCGACATATACTAAATAAATGCCAACTGCACGTTTTTTTTTTTTTTTTGTTTTAAACAAGAATCGAGACTCTTTTGCATCCATATCTATAAAACTTCAGGGATTTAAGCGTTTATTCACAAGAATTTTCACCGGAAAAGCGCTGTTTACATATGGCGGCCGCCACATTGACTGACAGACGAGCATGGTACTTCGACATACTTACGTAAAATAAATGCTAACCGCACATTGTTTTGCTTTTACCCGAGATTTGACATTGTTTTATGTCCATTTCTAGAAAGAATTCGGGGATTTAAGCATTTATTCACAAGAATTTTCACCTGAAAGCTTTGTTTACATTTGGCGGCCGCCACATTGACTGACAGACGTCCATATCTATAAAGAATTCAGGGATTTAAGCATTGATTCACAAGAATTTTCACCGGAAAAGCTCTGTTTACATACGGGGGCCGCAAAATTGACTGACAGACTAGCATCATACTTCGACATATACTAAATAAATGCTAACTGCACATTGTTTTGCTTTTACCCGAGATTTGACATTGTTTTACGTCCATTTCTATAAAGAATTCGGGGATTTAAGCATTTATTCACAAGAATTTTCACCTAAAAGCTTTGTTTACATTTGTCGGCCGCCACATTGACTGACAGACTAGCATTGTACTTTGACATACTTACGTAAAATAAATGCCAACTGCACTTTTTTTTGTTGCTTTTAACCAAGAATCGAGACTCTTTTACATCTATATCTATAAAGAATATAGGGATTTAAGCATTTATTCACAAGAATTTTCACCTAAAAGCTTATGACGGCCGCCACATTGACTAACAGACTAGCATTGCACTTCAACATACTTACGTATAATAAATGTTAACTGCACATTTTTTTGCTTTTAACCGAGAATTGACAGTTTTACGTCCATCTCTATAAAGAATTCAGGGATTTAAGCATTTATTCACAAGCATTTTCTCCGGAAAAGCTCTGTTTACATCAGGCGGCCGCTAGCTACATTCACTAACAGTTTAACATTGTACTTCGACATATTTTCGTAAAATAAATGCTACCTGCACGTTTTTTTTTTTTTTTTTGCTTTTAACCAAGAATCGAGACTCTTTTACGTAATTTAAGCATTTATTCACAAGAATTTTCACCTTAAAGCTCATGACGGCTGCCACATTGACTAACAGACTAGCATTGCACTTCAACATACTTACGTAAAATAAACGCTAACTGCACTTTTTTTTTTTTTTTTTTTTTTTTTTTTTTTTTTTTGCTTTTAACCCAGAATTGACAGTTTTACTTCCATTTCTATAAAGAATTCAGGGATTTAAGCATTTATTCACAAGAATTTTCACCTAAAAGCTTTGTTTACATTTGGCGGCCGCCACATTGACTGACAGACTAGCATCGTACTTCGACATACTTACGTAAAATAAATGCTAACTGCACGTTGTTTTTTTTTTTTTTTTTTTTTGCTTTTAACCGAGAATCGAGACTGTTTTACGTCCATATCTATAAAGAATTCAGGGATTTAAGCATTTATTCACAAGAGTTTTTAACAAAAAAAAAGATTCCTGTGATTCCACTCGGTCAACATTGACGGCCACGCCAACAATGCAGGCCCCCTATTAATCGGCCCCCTGTCCCGTCAATATCATTCTGAAGTCTATACATCAAGTATCCAAAATCTATTTAGCTATTGTACTGGCAAAGCTAGGCTGAGGGAGGGCTAACTTTAGCACAAAATGTCCGGTCTGTTAAGAGTCCCCTGTTCTGTCCAAAACACGCCCTATAAACAACAACAAAAAAGACCTAGATACAATATAAGTAGGAGTCAAGAGCGCCCCTTGGCGGCCGATTGTAGTTAATGTTTACTGAAATTGACAAATCAGACTCCAAATGAAATATTGTAACTATATTTTACCACATGCAAACAAAACGAAATATACAAGCCTCCTGACAAATCAGACTCCAAATGAAATATTGTAACTATATTTTACCACATGCAAACAAAACGAAATATACAAGCCTCCAATATCGTACATAAAGCTCATGAATGTAAAACAAAAAAGAATCTAATCTATAAGGCACAAACAATGTGATAAGATGGCAAGAACTGCAATGGTACACTGGCTGCAGACGTTAGCTGGTCTTTTAGTTCTGTTTTCGCTATCAGTTCGAGTCCACATGTTGACTTCAACAGAAAGTGCTGGAACCTACCGAAAGCAATGACACCTTAGCGCCAACAAGGGGCGACAAACACCACGAAAACAGGCTGGCAATAAGAAGACATGAGTAGAAAATATGCCTTTTATTTAATTTATCTGACGTTTATGACTAGAACGTCACATTTAACGCATGATACTGACACAAAATGGCCGACGAGGTCGTTTCTTTTTTGTTTTTATTCAACTAAAACAATATTGAGTATTTTTTTTCTGTATCGTTTGGCTTTTTCTCCTTCAGGTGCGGCAAATCATGAAGAAGTGGGCGGACCTGAAGTGTGACGGCAAGCGCCGCATGGCTCTCCTGGACGCTGCCGAGCAAGTCGCCGACAGTTCGGCGGTCAGGAGGAAGAGGAAGTCGCTGGACTCGGTGGAGAAGATGGTCCACGGGATCCTGCTCATGAGTCCCACAGGAGGTAAAAGAGACGAGCTGGGAGATTTTTTTTTTTCAACTCTGTCAACAGCAATATGCGTCAAATCGTTCTAATTTGGAATGTTTCAGTTCACTAAATTTACCTTCAATGCCAGGCCACTTCCTGTTGATTTTTGAGCATTTCATGGGTACTTCCTGTTCATTTCAGGTCACTTTCTAGTCATTTAGGTTCAATTTCTAGGACACTTAGTTGATTTCGGAGGATTTGTGGGGTACTTCCTGTAAATTAAGGTTCTATTCCAGGTCACTTCCTGTCGATTTTGGAGCATTTCTTATTTTCTTCCTGTTATCTTAAGCTCACATCCTATAAATTTAGGTTGAAGTCCAGGACAGTTGTTGATGTTGGCGTATTTGCGGGGTACTTCTGTTCATTTCGTGTCACTTCCTGTTAATATAGCTTCAAGTCCAGGTCACTTCCTGCTCATTTCGGGTCACTCCCTATAAATTTAGGTTCGATTCCAAGACACTTAGTTGATTCGGAGCATTTGTTGGGTAGTTCTTTAGTTTGGGTTACTTTAATTAGAAGTTCTAGTCCAGGTCACTTCCTGTTGATTTTGGATCATTTTTGGTTGCTTCCTGTTCATCTCTGGATCAGTTCTTATCAATTTCGGTTACAGGTCACTTCCTGTTAATGTTGGAACATTTCTGGCTTACTTAATGTCAAAGCCAAAAGGCAAACGGCCCAAAAAAAAGCGCATTCTCGGCGGCCGAGGAAGAACCGTAGGTGAGGGCGGTCGTCGTGACGATCCCAAGCCGAAAATGACACTTCTCGGGCGGACACGAGAGAACCGGAGAAGACAGTGGGTCGCTACGTGAGTCCGGCCAGGAAACGGCTTTCGAAAACGGCACACAGCTCTTCATGTCTCTCTTCTACTGTATGTGCTCTTGCTTACTTCAAAAATACTGCGCGCACTTTGAGAATGAGAGCGCCACTGCCACCCACTGAGTGGATGTGCACGTACACTTTATTCTAGTACTGCAAAAAAAAAACTATTTGAGAAGTACTGAGTTAAATGCGAGTTTACGTTTTGGAGAAGACTACCAATGTTTTATAGAAGGCTAAAGTAGGTTGTCTTTTTTTCCCCATTAGCCTCAATGTAGCAATGCTAACGTTTACAGTGTTTAATACAGATGTGTTTCCTTATTTTGTATGTCTGAACCTTAATTCTGTGGTGTGTTTATGACCAATTAACATCTGTGAAAAGAAATGGAGTCTCATATGCCATCCACACGCACGAACACCCTCGTTTTTATTTCCCGTGCGATAAATGGACTCATTGCATATCGTGACAGGCTTGGCAACTTCAATAAAACATGTCGTTGGTTAGTTGGATGGTTAGTTAGATGGTTGCACTGGCTGCGATTGAATTAGTGAAGAGAAAGTGACCAAAATAGTAAGAAAAATGACCTAAAATCAACGGGAACTGACGTGGGAATGCCCTCAAATCAACAGGAAATGTAAGCGGAAATAGAAAGGAAATGATCCAAAATGAACAGAAAGTAACCAAAAACACTCCAAAATCAACAGGAAGTGACCTGAAAGGACCTGGAAGTACCCCAGAATTTCTCCTAAATCAACAAGAACTGACCTAAAACCAAATAAAATCCATGCAAAAAATGAGTTTGACGCCCACATTTCTCCCTCCCAGATGCGGTCAGCGACGTGGACGAGGACGAGGACGACGACGCTCCGGATATCAAAAAGGCCGGCGGCTACCCCTACTTGGATGCCGACAACAGCTCGCTCTCGCTGCCCGGAGGAGTCAACTTGGACTTTTCTCCTCTGTCCTCGCCAGACAAGGAACTGAGCGGTAAGTGTCCGTCGCGGAAACTCGCCCATTTGACACTGATAAGACTTTTTGTCTGACCTTTGGCAGGAGACCCCTTTCACTCGTCAGAGGACGACGCAGGTAAAAGCCTTTCCTTTATTTTGATAGGATATTTTTGCTCGACGCTAAAAGAAAACTCTTTGGAATTGACGGCAGAAGCATGAAAAGACATTTCATGGCACCTAACAAAATGTCACTAGAGCGGCCATGTTGGTAGGGGCAACATTCCCATCAAAGTCGAAACATCAACGTGAAAATGAAGTCATAACTAGCTTTAAAAAAATTATCAACGTCAAAGCTCTTTACTCCATTGACGGCGCGAGACCTCCAATCCATTTCAAGCGTGAGGGTTGGCAGCAAATGAAGCTTCCCGCTTCAAACGGATTGGACGGCCACTTGTGATAAAGTCTTTGGAATTGACAGCAGAAGCCTGAAAAAAAAAGCTTATGCTGCCCATACCAACATAGCCACGGAACTGATAGCAGAAGCATGAAAAGAGCTTTCACCATCCCTGCTAAAATGGCCATAGGGTGGCCATGTTGGTAGGGGCAACATTCTTATCAAAGTCGATGCAAGGTCTACGAGTGATAATCTCATTTAAATTCACAGCAAAAGCATGAAAAGCGCTTTTAATGGCCCCTACCAAGGCAATATTCTCATCAAAGTCAATGCATTGACATAAAAAAATAGGCATAGCTAGCTTAAAAGATTATTTTATTAACGTCAAAGCATCTTCTATTTACTACAGTGATGTTGCTAGACGTCCAATGATTCGCTGCCAACCCTCCGCCTTCAAATGGAATGGACGTCTACTAGTGTTAAACTCACTGAAATAAGCAGCAGAAGCATGAAAAGAGCTTACGTTGCCCCTGCAGCCATGTTGGTAGGAGCGACATTCCCATCAAAGTCAATGTAACATCTAGTAGCGATAAAATCTAGCTAGACGCTAGACGTCCAATCCGCTTCGAGCGGGAGGGTGTCAGCGAATAATCGTGCCTTCATTTGCTGCCAACCCTCCTGCTTCAAATGGATTGGACGCCTGCTAGCGAAAAACTCTTTGGAATTGACGGCAGGACTGTAAAAAGAGTCCCCAGAGCGGCCATGTTGGCAGGGGCAACATTTCCATCAAAGTCAATGCATCAAACTGAAAAGGAAGTCATACCCAAGTTCAAAAATGATTTCATCGATGTCAAAGCATCTTCTATTTACTCCATTTACCTCGCTAGACATCTGATCCATTTCAAGCATGATGGATTGGACGTCTACTCGTGATAAACTCTTTGGAATTGACAGCAGAAGTATTAAAAGAGTTTACGCTGCCCCTACCAACATGGCCACGGAACTAATGGCAGGAGCATGAAACAAGCTTTCATCACCCCTAGTAGGGGCAACATTCTCATCAAAGTCAATGCATTAACATGAAAATAAAGGCATAGCTATCTTAAAAGATTATTTTATTAACGTCAAAGCATCTTATATTTAGTACATTGACGGTTCTAGACGTCCAATCCATTTGAAGGGTGAGGGTTGGCAGCGAATGAACGCTGCCACCCTCACCCTTCAAATCGATTGGACGTCTTGAAGTGATAAACTCATTGGAATTCGCAGCATAAGCATGAAAAGCCCCTACCAACGTGTCCACAGGGCGGCCATGTTGGTAAGGGCGACTTCCCGTCAAAGTCAATGTAACGTCTACTAGTGATAAACTTCAGCGCTAGATGTCCAATCCGATTCAAGCGAGAGGGTGGCAGCGAACGATTGTGCCTACTTTTGCTGTCAACTCTCCTGCTCCAAATGGGTTGGACGTCTGCCAGCAATAAACTCTTTGGAATTGACGGTAGGAGTGTGACGTTGCCCCTACCAACATGGCTGCAGAATCAACGGCAGAAGCATGAAAAGAGCTTTCGTCATCCGTACCAAAATGGTTACAGAGCGGCCATGTTGGTAGGGGCAAAGTCAATGAATTGACATTAAATGATGATGAAATATGATTATTTTGCTACTGCTATTTACTCATTGGCTGCCTTTGACAACGCTGGACGTACAATCTGTTTGAAGCGGAAGGGTGGCAGGGGAGGAACGTGCCTTCATTTGCTGCCAACTCACCAGCTTCAAATGGATTGGACGTCTATCAGTGATAAACTCATTGGAATTCATGCCAGAAGCATTTTCATCGCCCCTACTAAAATGGCCTCAGGGCAGCCATGTTGGTAGGGGCGATGTTCCCATCAAAGTCAATGTAACATCTCGTAGCGATAAACTCTAACTAGACGCTAGACGTCCAATCAGTTTCGAGCGGCAGGGTGGCAGCGAACGATCGCGCCTTCATTTGCTGCCAACGCTCCTGCTTCAAATGGATTGGACGCCTGCTAGCGAAAAACTCTTTGGAATTGACGGCAGGACTGTAAAAAGAGTCCCCAGAGCGGCCATGTTGGCAGGGGCAACATTTCCATCAAAGTCAATGCATCGACCTGAAAAGGAAGTCATACCCAAGTTCAAAAATTATTTCATCGATGTCAAAGCATCTTCTATTTACTCCCATTTGCCTCGCTAGACATCTGATCCATTTCAAGCATGATGGATTGGACGTCTACTCGTGATAAACTCTTTGGAATTGACAGCAGAAGTATTAAAAGAGTTTACGCTGCCCCTACCAACATGGCCACGGAACTAATGGCAGAAGCATGAAACAAGCTTTCATCACCCCCAGTAGGGGTAACATTCTCATCAAAGTCAATGCATTGACATGAAAATAAAGGCATAGCTATCTTAAAAGATTATTTTATTAACGTCAAAGCATCTTATATTTACTACATTGACGGTTCTAGACGTCCAATCCATTTGAAGGGGGAGGGTTGGCAGCGAATGAACGCTGCCACCCTCACCCTTCATATGGATTGGACGTCTACTAGTGATAAACTCATTGGAATTCACAGCATAAGCATGAAAAGCCCCTACCAACGTGTCCACAGGGCAGCCATGTTGGTAAGGGCGACTTCCCGTCAAAGTCAATGTAACGTCTACTAGCGATAAACTTCGGCGCTAGACGTCCAATCCGATTCAAGCGAGAGGGTGGCAGCGAACGATTGTGCCTACTTTTGCTGTCAACCCTCCTGCTCCAAATGGATTGGACGTCTATCAGTGATAAACTCATTGGAATTCATGCCAGAAGCATTTTCATCGCCCCTACTAAAATGGCCTCAGGGCAGCCATGTTGGTAGGGGCGATGTTCCCATAAAAGTCAATGCACTGATTTTTTTAAACTCATTGACTGCCTCTGAACGCTTTAGAAGTCCAAGTTGATTTGCTGCCTTCCGTCTACCAGAACCTTCCGCGGACCACGACGACAACTCCGCCCCCTCGTACTTCGCTCCGCCCAAGCCGGTCCAAACGTACTCGCGCCACGACCGCGCACCCTCCAAAGAAGACCGGTCACCCCCCTCGGGCGCCGCTTCCTCGTCTTGGCCGTCGCTCCTACCCTCCGGCGAGGCCGGCGGCGACTCCTCCCCCGAGCGTCAGCGCAGCCCCTCGCCGCCGCCGCCCTCTGGCGGCTTGGCGCAGCTGGCGCGCCACAGCGTGCAGCAGCAGCGTGCCGGTCGCCAGCTCCTGGCGTCGGTGTCGCGTTCTCTGGGGACGCTGGCGCGCTCGCTGAGGGCGCTGGCCGACGGCCAACGGGAGTTCGTCGACCAGTCGCTGACGTTGCAGAGGGAAACTCTGGGCGTGCTTAAAACCTTCTCGGCCGCCGCGCTGGCCGCGCTTAAGGACGCCAAGGTGGACGCCAAAACGGACGAGACCGCTCAGCGCTAGCCGAGCAGTTGAAAAAAATACAAAGACTTAACGAATCGGACGCCGGTAAGCCGATTTACTTTCGGTCCTACTTTTAAAACGAGTCCTTTGTGAAATGTGAGAATAAATTTTGAAATTTGCCCTCAATAGTAGCGGCGGCGTCACGGACTGTGCGTGGGTACCTAGCGATACGTTATGCGATACAAGGTTCGCGATGATGGCAATACACGGGTCATGAAATCATTTCATGTTATTCTACAATAAAACTAATAAACAGAAAAACAATCTTTCATTGTTGTGCTGTGAATTGAAATGTGTTGATCACAGGAAGACGTCTATGGGAGCCAAAGAGTTAATTTTGGGGTATTTCAGTTCCTGTTGATTTTTTATCACTTCCTGTCGGTTTTGGCAACATTCACGGGTCACTTCCTGTTAATTTTTGGGGCATTCCCGGGTCACTTCCTGTCGACTCTGGGAACGTTTGCATGTCACCACCTGTTGACTATGGGGATGTTTGCTGGTAACTTCCTGTTAATTTTTGGGGCATTCGTGGGTCTCTTCCTATCAACTTTTGGGGCATTCGTGGGTCACTTCTGAATGATTTTTGGAGCATTTGAGGGTCACTTCCTGTCGACTATGGGGATGTTTGCTGGTAACTTCCTTTTAATTTTTGGGGCATTCATGGGTCACTTACAGTCGACTATGGGGATGTTTGCTGGTAACTTCCTGTTAATTTTTGGGGCATTCGCGGGTCACTTCCTGATGATTTTTTTGGGCATTCGCGGGTCACTTCCTATTGATTTTTGGAGCATTCGAGGGTCACTTTCATTCGACTTTGAGGGAATTTGCAGGCAACATACACTGGTCACTTTCTGTTAATTTTTGGGCCATTCGTGGGTCACCTCCTGTCGGTTTTGAGGGCATTTGTGGGTCACTGGGTCCCGTCGGCTTTAGCGACGTTTGCAGGTCAATCCTGTCGATTTTGGAGCATTTGCAGGTCACCTCCTGTCGACTATGGGGACATTTCTTGGTAACTTCCTGTTAATTTTTGGGGCATTCGCGGGTCACTTCCTGTCAACTTTGGAACATTTGCAGGTCACCTATAGACTATGGGGACGTTTGCGAGTCACTTCCTGTCGACAATGGGAATGTTTGCTGGTAACTTCCTGTTAATTTTTGGGGCATTCGCGGGTCACTTCCTGTTGAATTTTGAGGGCATTTGTGGGTAACTGGGTCCCGTCGGCTTTAGTGATGTTTGCAGGTCACTTCCTGTCGACTATGGGAATGTTTGGGGGTCACCTCCTGTCGACTATGGGGACGTTTGCAGGTAATTTCCTGTTAATTTTTGGGGCAGTCGCAGGTCACGTCCTCTCAACTTTTGGGGCATTCGAGGGTCACTTCCTGTCGACTTTAAGGGAATTTGGGGGTCACTTCCTGTTGACTATGGGGACGTTTGCAGGTCACTTCCTGTTCATTTTTGGGGCAGTCGCAGGTCACTTCCTGTCCACTTTTGGGGCATTCGAGGGTCACTTCCTGTTGATTTTTGGGGCATTCGAGGGTCACTTCCTGTCGACTTTAAGGGAATTTGGGGGTCACTTCCTGTTGACTTTGGAGCATTTGCGGGTCACTTTCTGTCGACTTTGAGGGAATTTGCGGGCAACATTCACGGGTCACTTTCTGTTAATTTTTGGGTCATTCTTGGGTCACTTCCTGTCAACTTTTGTGGCATTCGCAGTCACTTCCTGTTGATTTCTGGATCATTTGAGGGTGACTTGCTGTCGACTTTGGGGTCTTTTTTGGGTCACTTCCTGTTGACTTTGGAGCATTCGTGGGTCACTTTCTGTTGACTTCGAGGGAATTTGCGGGTCACTTCCTGTCAGTTTATGGGGTGGTTCTTGGGTCACTTCCTGTCCATTTTGGGGGCATTTGCTGGTCACTTCCTGTTGGTTCTGACGGTGTTCGCATGTCACTTCTAGTCGGTTTTGGGGGCGTTTGCGGGTAACTTTCTGTCGACTTTGGGGGCATTTACGGTTCACTTCAGTTTGCTTTTGGGTTAATGCACGGGAAGTGACCAAGGAATATCCCAAAATTAACAGGAAGTGACTATTAGGACCCCTCCAAAACCGATTGGATTGAACGTCTAGTCCCGTCAGTGAATGGCAGCGAATGAGTTACCAAGGAAATGACTTCAAAATCGTCAAGTAATGGCTTGAAATCAACAGGAAGTGGCACAGAAATGCCCCAAAATCAACAGGAAGTAACCAAAACTTCCAGCTCTGGTTTAAGTGCCGTTGACGGTGGCAGATGACTAATTTAACTGGTAGGGTCAAATTCACCCCTCCCAGTCCAAATGGATTGGTCAAAAGTGGGCTAATGTTTAAAAAAGGCAATGAAGCGCGCCATCTTCCTAGGACTTTGAGAATTTTATTGCACGTAAGGCTTGTTACAGAGACTGCAATTATTGGAGAAAAGACGCAGCAGCTGGGAGCCTTCACGAGTACATGGTCAACTGGAGCCACTGGATGCCGTCAAAAAACAACAACAAAAATAGATCAGACCCTGACGCTTTCCGACATTGCGTCCAAAGCGTTCTTACCTCTTTGATATCCAGGCTGATGGAGCCGGTGTTTCCTTTGTCCAGAGTCTTGAAGGCATCTACGTATGGAGAAAGAAAATTTGTCAACAAAATGTGGCGTACAGTTGTCCAAACAGGATGGCCCAAAATGTACAGGAAGTGACCCGATTGTCTCCAAAAATCAAGAAGTGACCCAAGAAGTCCTGAAATGAACAGGAAGTGATCAAAACCAACAAGTAGGGAATTGAAATGAAAAGCAAGTGATTAACCCTTTAACACCGAACGTGCGACACGTTTACGCATATTATCTTTGAAGCCTCCTAACGCTGTAATTACGTCACCCACGTGCCCCTGGTTGCTCTCATTTGAAAGTACGGAAGTTGAGGTCCACACCAGTTTTTATTTGAAGTAAATCGACCAAGTAAAACGGGAGATAATGTCATTTGAGTTTTATAGTTTTTTTGCACTCATAAATATGCATTAAAACGCTGCATGGACCATGTGTCTATCTCCATATTTCCATCATTTCTTGTCCTTTTTTCAAAACCGAAAGCAGCACAAAAGACAACATATCCCAAGAGCCATTGTGATGTCAAGAATGACGATAGTAAAGTGAACATTTTTGATAAATTGACGAGCAAGGCGCCAACTAAGGAAAAAGACACGCAAAGCAAGAAACGGCCGGTTGGATTGAGCGAGCGACTTTGAAACGTGCAGAATGAATCGAAAACTAAATTTAGCGCAAGCTATTGCATTATTTCATTAACTCAAGGAATAGGATGAGCTGTATTTTTCATTGTTTTCCTCGGATTAGTCGGCGTCTCAGCGAGTAGAAGTGACAGCAGAAAAGTAGGCTGTGTGACGTTGTATTTGACTCAGCTCAGTGACCTGTTCAAAAACAAACTTTATTGGGTCGCATGCCTGAAAAAATTGAATTGAACTGAACTACTTGTCAATATTTTTAAAAATACTTTTATTTCAATGTTATATTTTTTCAATATGAATCTTTTATATAGATGTGTGTTCGAGAAGCTTAATTGAATGTACATACTATATACCTTTGATAAGGTGATGGGTACAATACCTAACTTCACTAAGAGGTATGCCGATCGATCGGGTCCAATCACGTCATTTTCAAAGTATCGGAATCGGCAAAAAAATATCGGACATGCCTTTTTTAATATATAGACCCTACCCACATGATGTCACAACTCCGGCCTCCTGACTGGTGCCGCCCAATTGTCCGTCAACACATTGTGTTTCCCTGTTACGGCTACGTAGATTCCTCCTATTTATGGCGTGTTTTTCTGCTCGTTAACATTAATAATCAAAATGGTGAAGGCGTGTGTGGCGGTCGGTTGCAATAACAGAGAAGATAGACGGAGAGACTTGAAGTTCTACCGGATTCCGAGAGACCCGGAGAGAAGAACGCGAGATGGGCTGCTGCAATTCGACGAGAAAACTGGGCTCCAAACGATTACCACAGATTATGTAGTAGTCATTTTATATCTGGTAAGATGCATTTAATATATATTTAGAGGGTTTTGGGCTGACAACCACAATTAAGATCATTGCTAGGCTAATCGCCGACAACATACACGTATGTATGTAGTGAGAGTGCTATCGCTAAACCATATAAACATTAAAAGCCCTAACTCCATTGACAAACGACATGAAATACATTAGACTTGACAGTGGATGTTAGCAATAACATAAGATTTTGAATTGAAAATTTCGTAACTCACCTTTCCAAGCACAAGATAGATTCCTGCCGAATTTTCGTGGACGAGGACCTGTTTCACCCAACCAGCAACGAAGTATTTATAAGCCTCCAAGCTCTTAAAGTTTTTCAAACTTTGGTGAGAATAGGCTGATTTTGTGTGGACAAGATAGTTGTACAGTTCAGGGTAGCTAGGAGATGTCAGGCAAATACGGCGGAGACAGCGGCTCGAAAAACATCAATTTAGGCATCAAATATGGATCTGGCGAATGGATAAACTGAAGCTTTTCCACATAACGCCTTTTATGCAACGCATCAAGTGAGTTTACGGCATCCGAAAGCACCGGGTCTTCCATGAAATGCATTATAAATTGCTCGATCAATTGAGACCATTGATAATACAGACACAAAATGACGGACAAGGGGGCGGAACAATACAGCGATCACGTGATTTTGTGACGTCGGTGGGTAGGGTCTATATATATTTTTTTTAATTAAATCATTTTCTAATTGTATTTAACGTTACAAACATAATATGTTTCACTTATCCAGAGTCTTTAGGGCTTAAGGTAGGGTTATCAAATTTATCCCGATAACGGCGGTAATTAATTTTTCAAAAAATGTATCACGTTAAAAATATTTAACGCAATTAATGAATGCGCTGCACGACCCACTCACGCATTGTCGCGCTCAATCTGTAATGGGGCCGTTTTACCTATATAGAGAGCTAAAAGGCAGCGTAGAATGAGTAGAATGAATTTTGGCAGCCTTTGGAGCCTTGTTTTAAATGGCTAAAGCCTTACAATCCTTCTCCCTACGATTAGAAATATCGTGGGAAGCAAGGTAGTAATTGATATTTTTCTTAATATTCGTCCGAGTATTATTCATTTTTTTCTTAATGCATTGCCAAAATGTATATGATCGGGAAAAATTATCGGGAATGATCGGGAGCAAAAAAACATGATTGGAACAACCCTATAGATTATATTTACTCTGTCTTCTCTACTATAATGAGGACAGTATAACCCAGAAACGTCAACGGCGCGACAATGTGGCCGCCGCGAGAACGCAGTGAATCGCGGGCGTTAAAGTCTATCAGCCAATGCACATCAGTCGCATTGCGGCCACGTGTTAGACGCGTCCCAGAAGCGGCTCCTACGTGACGCACGCAAAAAGAACGGCAGAGTTTATTATTTGACGCGAGACGCGGCCCTCCTGTGTCAATACTACTACCGGTAACTAGGATCGGGCCGGAAGTTACTCGTGTAAAAATACGGTGGATCCGGTCGATTTTCAAACTAGTATGCTATCGTAACCCACTTTTTGAGTCCATCAGATCTCTTGAGTGGTAGATCGGGGTACAGTCGACTTGTCTTTGTTGATTTACTGCTGTCTTCTCTGCTATAATAATAACCAAGACAGCCCCGTGTTCAATACAAAACCCTCCTACCACAACAAAACAAGTAGGAACTAATATTCACATAGGAACTAAAGTTATACAACATAAAATATACAATATAAATGAATACTACATCACATTTGTAAAATATAAACACATAAAATAAATTGAAACGAGCTAAAACACCTGTAATTAAATAATAAGAATAATACACAGATCCTGCTTATACAATTGAATGAATTTTTCTTGTGGCGCTTTAACTTGAGAAAATCCACCAATAAAGCTTTTGAAAACCGTTCATAAGGGGGGAAAAAAATCATTGAGGCATTTCATTCTTAAAATACATGTTAAAATCTTTGTCATTGGGATTGCTTTTCTCTTTAGCACAGGACTTCTTATTTTTTCTTTCTTTCAGAAAGAAAGCTGATCAATACGCGGGGTCTGTAAGGCAAACTGTTGTTGGATTATCTTTAAATACCCGCTACTTTTTGAGCAGAATTCTAGCTTTGTATAGGCTAATGTTCCTATTGTTGAAAGGTGTGTAGTAAACAACTAGCACATTTATATTTTGCATTTTGTTTTCTTATTTTCCCGAAAATGAACCGAACAGCGACCTCAAAACCGAGGTACATACCGAGCGAGATTTTTGTGTACCGTTACACCCCTAACAGGAAGTGATCAAAGCCAACAGGAAATGACCCAAAATGAACAGGAAGTGACCAAAACCACCAAGTAGGGACTTGAAATGAACAGGAAATGACCCAAAATGAAGAAGAGTTGCGTGACCAGAAATGCTCGTAAAGCAAGAGGAAGCAACTCTGCGCTCTCGAGTATGAAATGCGCGCGAGACTCACTGCACATGGCGTCCAGTCGCACCAGGCAGCCCACAAAGTTGTCAAAATCCATGTCGCCGTGCTCGTCGCTGTAGCGCCGGATGATCATTTTGTACAGTTGGTCTTGGAGCGGGAAGCCTAAAGGAGCACGCGGACGTCAACGCGGGCGAGAAGGCGTCTCGGCGGCGGGCGTTCGTTCATGTACCTGCGTCCTTGAAGGCGGGCCCCAGCTCTCTGCTGCAGATGACGCCCGACCCGTCCTTGTCGTGAGACTCGTAGATTTTCTGTAGGAAATGACAAATGTGTTCGGAGTGGGAAAGGGCGCGGCGGCCGCAAGGCGACTCACCTGCCATTTCTTGATGTTCTTCCACATGTGCTTGAACTCGTGGAAGCCTAGCTTGCCCGTGCTATCGCTCTGCGACGCCGTGCGGGTTAAAGACAAATGAGGTCACCAAGAGGGGGCGCCAAAAATAATTTCGACATATTTTTTGAAAAGTGTTATGAGTGTACATCAAATGAACTTGCGTGATTTCGACTTAACGACGCCTGAGTTTCGTCCGCTATTTTGTTTCGTTTTTTTTTTTTTTTTTTTTTTTTTAATAATGTTGACTTTTGTTTTGTGATACATGCTTTTATTTTGGCGCAGGAAGCAGAGAGCAGGTAGTACTTCCTCTTTACTTACAAGGGGGATCGCCGTTTACGGTGGTTCTGATGTAAATTAGGAAATAGTTTGTTGATTCCTTTGTTTTGTATTATTTTTGCTTTACACTAGTTTTAACGTCATTTTACCATTTTGTTTTTATTTACTTCTGCGTATAATTTGTGATTTTTTTTTTCTTTTTTTAATTTTCTTCAAATAAACATTTACAGTGCTGTTCAAATGTATTGGAACCCCTGCAATTCTGTCAGATAATGCTCAGTTTCTTCCAGAATATGATTGCACTTACAAATGCTTTGGTAGTAGTATCTTACATGTCCCGTCAATGTTCTTGACGGGACATGGGGTGCGGGGTCGATAAATATACGGGCCTGCTTTGTTGGCGATGCCGTCAAAGCTGACCGAATGGAATCACTGACAAAGCTTTTTTCGTTGAAAATTCTTCTGAGTAAATGCTTAAATCCCTCAATTCTTTATAGAGAAGGACGTAAAGCAGTCTCGATTCTTGGTTAAAAGCAAAAAAAAAAAAAAAAAAAAACTGCAGTTAGCATTTATTTTAGGTAAATATGTCAAAGTAAAATGCTAGTCTTAGTGAATGTAGCCAGCGGCAGACTTATGTAAATAGAGCTTTTCCAGTGAAAATTCTTGTGAATAAATGCTTAACTCCCCAGATTCTTTAGAGAGATGGACATAAACCAGTCTCGAGTCTTGGTAAAAAGCAACCAAAAAAAAAAAAGTGCAGTTAGCTTTAATTTTACGTAAATATGTCAAAGTAAAATGCTAGTCTGTTAGTGAATGTAGCTAGCGGCCGCCTAATGTAAATAGAGCTTTTCCGGTAAAAATTATTGTGAATAAATGCTTAAATCCCCAAATTATTTATAGGTATGGACATAAAACAGTCTCGAGTCTTGGTTAAAAGTGAAGAAAAAAAACTGTGCAGTTAGCAATTATTTTACGTAAATATGTCAAAGTAAAATGCTAGTCTGTTCGTGAATGTTGCTAGCGGCCACCTTATGTAAATAAAGCTTTTCCGGTGAAAATTCTTGTGAATAAATGCTTAACTCCACTGGTTTTTTATAGAGATGGACGTAAACCAGTCTTGGTTAAAAGCAAAAAAAAAAAAAAAAAAAAAATTTGCAGTTAGCATTTATTTTAGGTAAATATGTCAAAGTAAAATGATAGTCTGTTAGTGAATTTAGCTAGCGGCCGCCTTATGTAAATAGAGCTCTCCCGGTGAAAATTCTTGTGAATAAATGCTTAAATCCCCATATTATTTATGGACATAAAACAGTCTCAAGTCTTGGTAAAAAGCAAAAAAAAAAAAAAAAAATCATGCAGCTAGCGTTTATTTTACGTAAATATGTCAAAGTAAAATGCTAGTCTGTTAGTGAATGTTGCTAGCGGCCGCCTTATGTAAATAAAGCTTTTCCGGTGAAAATTCTTGTGAATAAATGCTTAGCTCCCCTGGTTTTTTATAGAGATGGACGTAAACCAGTCTCGATTCTTGGTTAAAAGCAAAAAGAACTGTGCAGTTAACATTTATTTTACGTAAATATGTCAAAGTACAATGCTAGTTTGTTAGTAAATGTAGCTAGCGGCCTGATGTAAACAGCTTTTTTGGTGAAAATTCTAGTGAATAAATGCTTAAATCCACGAATTATTTATAGATATGGCCATAAAACCGTCTCGAGTCTTGTTAAAAAGCAACCAAAAAAAAAAAGTGCAGTTAGCTTTAATTTTACGTAAATATGTCAAAGTAAAATGCTAGTCTGTTAGTGAATGTAGCTAGCGGCCGCCTTATGTAAATAGAGCTCTTCCGGTGAAAATTCTTGTGAATAAATGCTTATATCCCCAAATTATTTATAGGTATGAACATAAAACAGTCTCGATTCTTGGTTAAAAGCAAAAAAACGTGCAGTTAGCGTTTATTTTACGTAAATATGTCAAGGTAAAATGCTAGTCTGTTAGTGAATGTTGCTAGCGGCCGCCTTATGTAAATAAAGCTTTTCCAGTGAAAATTCTTGTGAATAAATGCTTAACTCCCCTGGTTTTTTTTACAGAGATGGACGTAAACCAGTCTCGATTCTTGGTTAAAAGCAAAAAAAAAAACTGTGCAGTTAACATTTATTTTATGTAAATATGTCAAAGTACAATGCTAGTTTGTTAGTAAATGTAGCTAGCGGCCTGGTGTAAACAGAGCTTTTTTGGTGAAAATTCTAGTGAATAAATGCTTAAATCCACAAATTATTTATAGATATGGCCATAAAACCGTCTCGAGTCTTGTTAAAAAGCAACCAAAAAAAAAGTGCTATTAGCTTTAATTTTACGTAAATATGTCAAAGTAAAATGCTAGTCTGTTAGTAAATGCAGCTAGCGGCTGCCTTATGTAAATAGAGCTTTTCCGGTGAAAATTCTTGTGAATAAATGCTTAAATCCCCAAATTATTTATAGATATGGATGTAAGACAGTCTTGATTCATGGTTAAAAGCAAAAAAAAAAAAAAAAAAACTGCAGTTAGCATTTATTTTACGTAAATATGTCAAAGTAAAATGCTAGTCTGTTAGTAAATGTAGCTAGTGGCCTGATGTAAACAGAGCTTTTTGGTGAAAATTCTAGTGAATAAATGCCTAAATCCCTGAATAATTTATAGAGGAAGCCTCTTCTGAAGACGGTACACAAGAAAGCCCGCCCGTCTCATCAGAACATAGGACATGGTTCCAGTAATCCATGTGTTTTGTTGACATGTCTTCAGCAAACTGTTTGCGGGCTTTTTTTGTGTACCGTGTTCCTCCTGGGGTGACAGCCATGCACACCAATTTGATGTAGAGAGCGGCTTATGGTCTCAGCACTAACAGGCTGACCCCCCACACCTCTTCAATATCTGAAGCAATGCTGACAGCACTCGAGTCACATGACATTTTGTAGGGAAAATGTCAAGCAGTACTCAATTTGGACATTTAGGGATTTACATAGTTTCTAAGGAGTGTACTCACTTTTGTTGCCAGGGGTTTAGATATTAATGGCTATATTTTGAGTTATTTTGACAGGAAAATAAATGAACTCTATTATATAAGCTGCACACAGACTACTTTTCATTGTGTCATTTTGTCAGTGTTGTCCCATGAAAAGAGATGGCGGAAAACACTCAGGTGACGAAGTTCCGCTCTGAGACCCCCAATTTGGCCAAACTCAAAATTTTCCAATATGCATGTGTGATACATCATTGGAAAGCTTAAAATCTCAAATTCCTGGGGGAAGTAAAATTTTGAACAGGAAGGAAAAAAAAAAAAGACAGCAAAACCGTATCTAGAGGCGGGAGCACACGAGAGCAGAATTACAGACGCCGCGACTTTAACGAGATATTATCGCGTACTTACCTTGTTTCGATCCAAAAACTCTGTGTAACATGTATCACTGAGTGTCAAGACACAGCTGTGAATGGCCACAGATGGATTTATTTGGCAATACAAGGGTCGCGATGCAGAAATCGCAGACGTCAAGGAGCGGTCAAGATGTTCTTTTTCATATAGACCCTACCCACGTGACGTCACAACTCCGCCCTCCTGACTGTTGCCGCCCAATTGTCCGTCAACACATCATGTTTCCCTGTTACGGCTACGTACATTCCTCCTATTTACGACGTGTTTTTCTGCTCGTTAACATTAATAATCAAAATGGTGAAGGCGTGTGTGGCGGTCGGTTGCAATAACAGAGAAGATAGACGGAGAAGACGGAGAGACTTGAAGTTCTACCGGATTCCGAGAGACCCGGAGAGAAGAACGCGAGATGGGCTGCTGCAATTCGACGAGAAAACTGGGCTCCAAACGATTACCACAGATTATGTAGTAGTCATTTTATATCTGGTAAGATGCATTTAATATATATTTACAGGGTTTTGGGCTGACAACCACAATTAAGATCATTGCTAGGCTAATCGCCGACAACATACACGTATGTATGTAGTGAGAGTGCTATCGCTAAACCATATAAACATTAAAAGCCCTAGCGCCATTGACAAATGACATGAAATACATTAGACTTGACAGTGGATGTTAGCAAGAACAAAAGATTTTGAATTGAAAATTTCGTAACTCACCTTTCCAAGCACAAGATAGATTCCTGCCGAATTTTCGTGGACGAGGACCTGTTTCACCCAACCAGCAACGAAGTATTTATAAGCCTCCAAGCTCTTAAAGTTTTTCAAACTTTTGTGAGAATAGGCTGATTTTGTGTGGACAAGATAGTTGTACAGTTCAGGGTAGCTAGCAGATGTCAGGCAAATACGCCAAAGACAGCGGGTCGAAAAACATCGATTTAGGCATCAAATATGGATCTGGCGAATGGATAAACTGAAGCTTTTCCACATAACGCCTTTTATGCAACGCATCCAGTGAGTTTACGGCATCCGAAAGCACCGGGTCTTCCATGAAATGCATTATAAATTGCTCAATCAATTGAGACCATTGATAATACAGACACAAAATGACGGACAAGGGGGCGGAACAATACAGTGATCACGTGATTTTGTGACGTCGGTGGGTAGGGTCTATAGTTACCCTTTTAAACTTTTTAATTTTTTTTTTGTTTGGATCGATTATTTATCATCTAACATATCGGAGAAAATGCGACAGTAACAAAAAAAAAAATGCAATTCAGCGATAATTTAGAGGTAGATATCCGTGACCTTTTTACGACGCCATTTTTTTTCATTGTGACGTCATTTGTTTAAAAGTTAAAAACATGCGAGTGAATCATTTTTTAAAGTCGTTTTTCTTGTTTTAAACTAAATATTAGACCAATTAATGATTCTAAGCTAAAAATGACAGACAATTTAAATAATAAATATAGTTACTTACCTTCTTTTTATGGCTAGGTTGACACAAAAGCGGTTGCGCGACGTCTGTAAACGGGGGTTTTCAGGGTAAAACGGATAATTAAAAATAGTTCAGGGGCGTCATGCGCCATGAATCTGCTATGGCAGCATATAGACATATTGTTCTATCAAACACAACAGTTATTTTGGCATAAAACAGCAGATTCTTTTAAAGAGGAGTGCAAGAGCAGAAACTGCTTTTTCAGTCTTGTCTATGTTTTCCGCCATATAGTTAAATATCTGCAGAAATGCCAGGGGTGTACTCACTTTTGTGATACACTGTAACACATGACTTGTGTCCGAGTAGACCGACGCACACACGCCAGCGATAACGGGAGGGAGATGGGTCTGCGTCAAAAGGATACGTCCATGACGGCCACCATGCTTCGGCACGACTCGATGCTGAAACCGTCCGTCTTCAAATTTCCATCTGATACCAAACATTAGCGTGAGCCCGGTTAGCTTAGCGCGGCGGCGCGCGCCGATACGGCGGACTCACGCTTGGCGAGCACTTGGTTGAGGATGTTCATCAACTCTTTGGGGCTCACCTCCATGTCCTGAACACAGAAACAAGGCAGAGCTTTTACAAACGGACACATTTTCAATAGACACAAAATCTGAATTACTACAACTTTATTCTGAGATTTAGACTTTAACTGTCACCCTTTTCAAAGGAACATTTCATGCATGTTTCAGTGCGGGCTTTCTGGCATTCCTCGCATTGCCGTCCGGGGCGGCGTTCGCAGGCGTGCCTCGGGGCGCCGGAGGCCCGCCTGTGACTTTGCGCTCGTGTACACAACAGACGGAAAGGGCGTGTCAAATGTATGTGTGCATTGTTGACGGAGCCTCCCTCAGCAGACCTCAACTTTAAAGCTCCGTTCAGACCAGACATGTTTTTCCTCGTCGCACAAAGTCAATACAATCGTGCGTTGAAGCGCGATAAGCGACGGGGTGCAGGATCGCGACGGATTGCAACTTGCGCATGCGCGAATCGACGTCACTTCCTCTCGAGCGATGACGGCAGATATAGATATGTACGTGATGGATTCAAATACAGGTGCAACAATGAATCGATTAATCGAGGACTAATCAATTAGCAAATTAATCGACAACTATTTTGATGACCAGTGAATCCTTTAGGACACAGGTGTCAAACAGATTCCAGAAAGGGCCAAGTGGGTGCTGGATTTTGTTCCAACCGATAATGCGCAGAGTTTAATCAATGAACTTCCTGCTGAAACAAGCAGCACCTGACAAAGTTTAACTGATTACACATGTAAAAGATCTAATTGGTGAAAAGGTGTCCTCTTCATTGGTTGAAAAAGCAAACCTGCACCCACTAGGCCCTTTCTGGAATCGGTTTGACACCTGTGCTTTAGCACCTTCTTCCCCTGACAATAAAAGGCCGTTCTATTCTATTGCATTAAACTTGTCCAAATTCTTGAAATGATAACATATTTAATTTCTCTCAGATTTCTTCAAATCCAAATGCCAAAATTCATTTTGCCACATACAAAAAAAAAAAAAACACATGGCAAAAAAATGCCACATGCCAAAATCCATTTTGCCAAATACCAAAAAAAAAGCCACATGGCAAAAAAAATGCCACTTGCCAAAATCATTTTGCCACATACCATAAAAAAGCCACATGGCAAAAAAAAAATACCATATGCCAAAATCCATTTTGTCACATACACAAAAAAATGGCACATGCCAAAATACATTTTGCCACATATAAAAAAAAAAAAACCATGGCAAAAAAATGCCACATGGCAAAATCCATTTTGCCAAATACCAAAAAATGCCACATGGCAAAAAAATGCCACATGGCAAAATACATTTTGCCACATACCATAAAAAAATGGCACATGCCAAAATACATTTTGCCACATACGAAAAAAAGGCACATGCCAAAATACATTTTGCCATATACCAAAAAAAAAAAAAAAAAACATGGCAAAAAAATGCCAAATGCCAAAATCCATTTTGCCAAATACCAAAAAAAGCCACATGGCAAAAAAATGCCACATGCCAAAATCCATTTCGCCACATACCCCAAAAAAATGCCACATGGCAAATAAAAAAAAAACACATGCCAGAATCCATTTTTCCACATACACAAAAAAATGCCACCAAAATCCATTTTGCCGCATACCAAAAAAATAAATAAAAATATGGCAAAAAATGCCTCATGCCAAAATCCATTTTGCCACATACCAAATACCACTTTTCGTTCTCTCTGTCTCTCAATTTTCAGACATCTTACTATCTAAACTAGCTTCTTAATGGGGCTGCAACAACTAATCGATTAAAATCGATGAATAAATTCGTTGCCAACGAATTTGATAAACCATTTTACCGGCAGTTATGAGCAGTCCCATTTGGGCCCTTGTTTGTGTGTAATGTGAAGCTGCGCGCGTGGCTGCCAGCAATTACAGCAAGAGAGAGAGAGAGAGTTCACTGCTGCACTCAGGTTGGGTTGCTGAATCAATCTTACAAAGTTGTAAAGTGTCAGATCGTCTTGTTTGTTCTTAGATCCAGTGTGCCTCCGTTAGAGGTGAGCAAATGAAGGCAATTGCATTGTTTGTATTCTTTGTTGATGATACGTTACTACTTATCACGTAGCGCTAAGCTTGTTAGTGATTATGCTAATCAGTGTCCTATCATGTTTTGGAAAAGCATATTAGCGCTTTGGTTATTGTAAGGTAGTAAAGTTGAAAGTGAATTTCTTTTTTATAAAGAAAACACATACATAAACCAATTCAAATAACAGCTTTGTCTCAACACAAACTCCCATTCTAACTGTAACTTGTCATACAAGAGCGTGTGCTTTGAAATTGGATTTTGTCTTCATTGTTACTTACAACATGCCTAAAACAACTTCAAGTTAAACGGTGAAGGTAGTTGAAAAAAAGAGACACTTATTCGATTAATTAATTGGCCGATTAATCGATTATAAAAATAATCGGTAGTTGCAGCCCTAGATTAAACAATAACACTGCTTCTTACATCTTATCAAAGACTAACTAAAAAGAGTAGTTAATCTAGTGGTGGCCATCATTACTGGGGTGGTAACACATCTCAATAGCAGCCAATTGGACGGGACCTTATTAAGACCGAACTGATTATTGAACGGGGGTCATGGCTACATTTCTCACGAATATGAACCTAAATAAGTGATAGGCTAAATGATCAATGCAAAATAAATCTGTAATGACTTATACTAACTTTCTTGTGTATTGGGTCAGGTGGGACATCGTTCGATTCAAACCTTTGTTTTCAAAAAAAACATTTTGAAAACTTCCAGAATAAATGTCTGGCAGCTTCCTACTCGAGTTATATAGGTTAGGAAGTTCAAACAGTTAAATGTTATGCTAACTCTGATGCAAGTCGGACTTTCAGTCGCAAAATTAGTGGTGTGTTCCCCACCTCGACAACTTTGATGTCCATTGATGTCTTTTTACATTAGTCACGATGGCCGCTGTTGCTGCTGGCCGAAAAAGAAAAAAAACTTTAAATATCCCTCTTTTCGAAGGGGGCGGAGGAGGCAACATGTAATTCTGTCGGGGCGGGGTGAGTCTGTGTGTGGGTTGGCGGATTATATCATCGGCCAATCAAACATGTGTTTGAGGGGGGGGGGGGGGGGGGGGAATGGACCGGCACATTCAGCAACTGAATAGGAGTACCGTATTTTTCGGACTATAAGTCGCACCAGCCATAAAATGCCTAATGAAGAGGAAATAAACATATATAAGTCGCAGCGGAGTATAAGTCGCATTTTTGGGGGAAATTTACTTGATAAAATCCAACACATAGAACAGATATCAGCAGTGGCGGACTTGGCAATTTTGGGGCCTAAGGCGAACATATCCAGGGGCCCTCTTCATTGGTCAGGGGTTAAAAAGGTGAGAAGGGTGTGGAGGAAATATGTTCCGGTACACTAGGGCTGTCCTAAATGACAAATTTTCTCCTGATTAGTCAGCCGACTAGTTTTACGATTAGTCGACTAATCTAATAATGGTCTTTTTTAACTAATTTAGCAATGAAATTTTTGTTGACATTTATTAATTCACAAAACCATTTTGGAACACTTAAATTCTTTATTAAAGTACAAATAATCATGTAAATAACAATAATTAATCACAAATAAACAATGAGGTTAAAGGCTGATAGCATTTACTAGTGAAAAGAATGGAAAGTAAACAGATTCAGAACTCTGACTTTGCCTTTCCAACATTATTCAAAACAATTCTTGAAAAAAAAATTCTAGCATTATTATTATAGTATGCTACTATATATAATAGTAGTATAATAATTATAATAATTATTCATTGCCGATCATATTTGTCATAAAGAGTGTCATTTGAATGCTATTCTTAGTGTGGAATCTGTATTCAGTAGTATTTACTCAACAAATTATAATATTAATTCTGAAGTATGTGGGATTAACTCCAGAAATCGTTATTTATATGACGAACATGACGTGCTTTTATTTTGAAATTTTCACCGGAGGTACGATCGCTAAACCGCTATCCGAAAGCTGTAGACTCGGTAAAAAAACATTCTTCGTCATTGCTTGTGGTGTCACTAATAGATTTAATTTTTTTTCGTTAGCAAATGCTTTTAACCAGCTGTTGAGTGTTATAGTATCACTGATTGGAACTGTACTGCATTGTTTCGCCACATGGTGCGCTGTCGTGTATTTTATGTTTGGTGTGAAGAAGAAGAAAGTTAAAAGAGACATTAGTGGCCTGTTCTCAACTCCTCCCTCACTGCACTTTGGCTCCCATGGAGAGCCCGTTGCCTCCTGTGTTCGAAATAAACGATAGCTGACGTGCAAAGTTGCAAGTGAGCTGTAAAAATAGCCAGCTTAGTGGCGTGAAAAATGCGGGAAAGCTAAGTGAAGCTAACGAACAGCTAAGCACAGCCAAGCGAAGCTAAACGGCGCTAAATGAAGCTAGGCAACTGATACTCAGTCTGTCGTCGTGGAACAGTCCATTGTAGTGCGTGTGTGTGAGGGAGATATAATATAAATGCAGCATTCAAATGGCTTTCTTTTTTGTTTGGTATGCTGACATAATTATACATGACAAATAGTTGAGGGTGCTGCTGGCTCCGGTGGCTCAAGCTCTTGCTCTTTGGGGCAAGGGCAGCTGGTTGGGGGCCCCCTACTGGTTGGGGGCCTAAGGCGATCAACCTACTTCACCTGAATAGTAGATCCGCCTATGCAAATATGTCATCTTGAAAGGCAATTAAAATAAAATAGAGAACAACATGCTGAATAAGTGTAGAGTATGATAATGTTACATAATGCATGAACAATGAAATGTGAACGTGGCCTGTATGTTAACGTAACATAGCTATTAAGAGTTCTTCAGATAACGAGAGCATAAAGAACATGCTATCAAGTTTACCAATCCATCAGTCTCATGTGAAATGATATCCACACATAAGTCGCTCCTGAGTATAAGTCGCACCCCCAGCCAAACTATGAAACTGTTGATTTTGGGTCACTTTGTACTAGGCCTGAACGATATATCGTTTAAACATCGCCATCGCGATGTGCGCATGTGCAATAGTCCCATCGCAAGGACGTGCGATAGTTTTTTCATTTCATTTTTTTAAATCCACAAACGTTTGTTTTGAGGAAGGAGAGGGAAAAAAAGCGCACAGCTTCTGTTTCTCTCCAGCAAGTCATCGGCTCCTCCCCCTCCCCCTGCAACAGCGGAGTGGAGGGAGGAGGGGCCGAACAGCAGAGCGGAGGGAGGAGGGCCCGTTCTCAAAGTGAAAGCAAGCAATCAACACGTTGGAGGAGCAAGGAAGACTGTATCCAAAAGGAGTTTTGGAAGTATTTTGGCAAGAACAAGACTATAAGGGACAAAAAACAGCCCTGTCGACAGTGCCTCGCCATGGTTGCCTCAACAAGAAGTAATCTGTCAAACATGTGGGACCATTTAAAACGCAGATATCTATGCATTCCTGCTACGAGCTCCCCATCAGAGGCTTTTTAGCACAGGTGGGAACATTGTTACGTGCCAACGTTCTTGTCTCAAGCCTGCTATAGTGGATAAACTAATAGTCTTGGCCAAAAACCTATGAGACCCAGTTGAGAATTGCTGAGCAAGGAAGGTGGACGATATGCAGACAAATACATAACACAGCTGAAGGAATGTCTTTTCTTCTTTTTATTCATGTGACAGCTATCAGGAAGGCAGGAAATTTGGGAGTTAAAATGGTTCTGTTATTCATCACAGTTATTTGCACTTATTCAGTTCAATTATTTACAAGTTCAATTGAGTTTGTTTCTTTTATATTTAAATTTATTGTAAACCGTATTTTCAAATAACTATATATAGTACAGCTGCACATAAAGTTTTGATACTTAATATTTTTGTTGAAATATTTTTACAACTTTGTTGCCGTTTTGCAGTTTTATATTGTTATATTTTGTGTAAACAACTCAGGGGACTAATGCACTTGCACTTTTATTAGTCAGATTTAATATTTAAGTTCAAATATGTTGACAACTTTGTTGTTTAACTGAGGTTCTTATTTATTGTTATAGTTTGTGAACTCTTTTGTCATATTTAATATTTTTGTTCAAATATGTTGACAACTTTGTTGTTTTACTGAGGTTTTTATTTATTGTTATAGTTTGTGAACAACTCTTTTATTTGTCATATTTAATATTTTTGTTCAAATATGTTGACAACTTTGTTGTTATTTTACAGAAGTTTTTATTTATTGTTATATTTTGTCAAAAACTTAGGGGACTAATGCACCTGCTCTTTTATTTATCATTTAATGTATTTGCTGCTGTTGAAGTGTAAAATATTGTATTCAATAAATGATCTATTTTGTGCAGACATGACTACCTGGATACCTTCATACAGAAATCTTCATCATTCACAAATTAAACGGTATTATATGAATACACTGCGGTCACGGTGTGTTATGTAAAGTATTTCCAAACAGCTATTCAAGTCATTTAGTGAAAATTTCTTTAAAAAAGATAGATCTTTTTTTTTTTAATATCGCAATATAATATCGCAATATATTGCAAACCTAAAAAAAATCGCAACAATAGTTTTTTCCAATATCGTTCAGGCCTACTTTGTACTGATTTTTCAGTCATCGTTTCCCATTGAAAAAAACAATGTCATCGCAATTTCTTGGGCTTGAACGTTTGCCTTTTGTTTGCTTTGTCACTTCTTTGAGGCTTCACACATTGCGCGAGTGACGATGAGAAAAAAGCGGAAGAACAGGTTAGACGAGACAGGATGGGACAGGGCGGGGCCGGCCTCGGAATGCTGGGCGAGACAAGACTGAGTCGCCACGACAACCACAAAGATGAAAGATTGAACTTTCAATGAAATCTCTGTCCTCGTGTGTGTACGTGCTCTCTTTTTCGTGTGCGCAAATACGATTAAATTACAAGTAGTACCTAATTTATGCTTCCTGTGCTAAAATAAAAGCATGCATTACAAAACAAAAAGTCAAAATTATGAAAAAAAAAAAAAAAACTGGTGACAAAATGGTGGACCAGACTCCGGCGTTGTAAAGTCGAAATCACACCGTAACCCGACGACTACCTGTACTATGATATTCGGCACATTTGATCATTTTTTCACATTTTGACACAATTTTGACAATCCTGGTCCTATATACCCTACCCACCGACGTCACAAAACCACGTGCTCGCTGTGTGGTTCCGCCCACTTGTCCGTCATTTTGTCTCTGTATTAGCATTGTTTTCAATTGATCGAGGAATTTAAAATGCATTTCATGGAAGACCCGGTGCTTTCTGATGCCGTAAACTCACTGGATGTGTTGCATAAAAGGCGTTATGTGGAAAAGCTTCGTTCTATACAGTCGCCAGATCCATATTTGATGCCCAAATCGATGTTTTTCCACCCACTGTCTTCGCCCTGTCTGCCTGACATCTGCTACGCTGATATTTACAATTATCTTGTCCACACAAAATCAGCCTATTCTCACGAAAATTTGAAAAACTTCAAGAGCTTGGAGGCTTATAAATACTTTGTTGCTGGTTGGGTGAAACAGGTCCTGGTCCACGAAAATTCGGCAGGAATCTATCTTGTGCTCGGAAAGGTGAGTTACGAAATTTTCAATTCAAAATCTTTTGTTATTGCTAACATCCACTGTCAAGTCTAATGTATTTCATGTCGTTTGTCAATGGAGTTAAGGCTTTTAATGTTTATATGGTTTAGCGATAGCACTCTCACTACATACATACGTGTATGTTGTCGGCGATTAGCCTAGCAATGATCTTAATTGTGGTTATTTGTCAGCCCCGTAGACGAGGCCAGTTTCTTTCGCTTGGTACCAGCTAAATATTATTCAAAAAATAACGATGGTGGAAGAAAGGGAAGTCACAAACATCTTGAATTTGAAACTATGTCGTACTACGTCGTATGTTGTCGGCGATTAGCCTCGCAATGATCTTAATTGTGGTTATTTGTCAGCCCAAAACCCTCTAAGTATATCTTAAATGCATCTTACCGGATATAAAATGACTACTACATAGTCTGTGGTGATTTTTTGGTGCCCAGTTTTCACGTCGAATTGCAGCCGTCCATTTCGCTCTCCTCTTTGGATCCCTCGGAATACGGTAAAACTTCAAGTCTCTCCTTCCATCTTCTCTGTTAGTGCAACCAACAGCCACACACGCCTTCACCATTTTGATTATTAATGTTAAGGAGCAGAAAAACACGCCGTAAATAGGAGAAATGTACGTAGCCGTAACAGGTTAACACTATGTTTTGACGGACAAGTGGGCGGTAACATTCAGGAGAGCGGAGTTGTGACGTCACGTGGGTAGGGTCTATAGGAACTTTTTTTTTTTTTAATTCCATTTTTTTCCCCAAGATGTTTTGCAAATACCAATCCCAGAGCTATATTTTTAGACCAGTAAAAATAATGGGGAGGGGGGAGTCATATTTGTCTTGAGTTAAAGTGAGCCCTGCTGCTACTTCCTCAAGAAACGCTCCGTTTACAAATATTACGATGCTTTGTCATGATCATTATCGTTTTTAAAGGGCAGTCGTCTCACTCAGCAGACGTTGTTGCCTAAGGCTTTGATTTACGCCAGCTGAAATTCAATTGATCAATCAAATTTATTTATATAGCCCTTTACAGAACCTGAAAGGCCCTCAAAGTGCTTTACAACAAAATATGACTCAAGATAAATAAAAGCCAGGAAAGTATTATACAACTAGAAACTGCAATTTCTGGAGAAATTACTTCTGGTCTTTGATGTGTGGAGATACAGATCTTAGCCCCGCCCAGGTTGGTTTAAGGGCAATTCGGGGAGACTATCAGGTCACTTCCTGTTGATTTGGGCACATTTGGGGGGTGTGGCCTGCTCATATCAGGTCATTTGGGGACATTTAGGGGGCGTTGCCTGGTCATATCAGGTCATTTGAACACATGTAGGGTGCGTGGCTTGGTTATATCAGGTCATTTGGGAACATTTGGGGGCGTGGCTTGATCATATCAGGTCATTTGCGGGCGTGTCTTATTGATATCTGGTCATTTCCTGTTGATTTGGGGACATTGGGTTTTTTTTCCCATTGAAAATGAATGGGAAAAAATTTGGACGTCCATGGCCGTCAGTGGCATCGACTTACATAGACGCCAATGGAATCCAAGCACATTGGCATCAATAGAATGGACAACCATGCCCACAATTGCATTAAACAAAGTAAATGCCATTAGAAATGAATGGGAAATTTGGACTTCCATGGCCATCAATGGCAGCACCCTTCATAAGCATCAATTGAATCGGGGAAGTTTGGGGGACATGTCTTATTGATATTTCCTGTTGATTTGGGGACATTGGGTTTTTTTTCCCATTGAAAATGAATGGGAAAAAATTTGGACGTCCACTGCCTTCAATGGCATCGAGTTACATAGGCGTCAATGGAATCCAAGTCCATTAGCATCAATAGATTTGACATGCATGGTCGTCAATGGCATCAATCCAATGTAAATTCCCTTGGAAATCCCATTGGAAGTGAATGGGAAATTTTCCCATTAGAAATGAATGGGATAGTTTTTGGCAAATTTCCAGGGAACCGTAAATTTTTTCCAGATTCTGTTTACTATCTTTATGCCCCTCACCGTCCTGGAATTTTTGATGTCCAAATTATGTGATTTGGTCAAAAATTGTAGGACAAGTAGCGTTTTGAATTTTTTTTTTAAAAATCAGAAAATCAGCGTTTACGGGCGAACGGAAAATTTTTCGGTGCCGTTTGAAAAAGTCCCTGTGTCAAACGAAAATTCTGGTAGTGCCGATACTTGAATGTGCCGATCGGTCAAATGGTTTGGGCTGCGCGACGTGCCGATAAAACGCGGAGAATAAATTGCTAAAATATATAAGAATAAAGTTGCAGAACAACATTATTTGGCTTTGACAAAAAGGCAAAAACCAGATAATGACATTAAGAAAAAAAGAAAAGTGACAAAAACAGTGCACCGCAATAGAAGTCCACCAAATAAAACAATAAAAGCGGAAAAAAAAAAAAAAAAAATCACAAAAAGCACAACCATGCTGAAAACACGCCACAAATCCAATACTTCAAAAATAGATGAATCGGGCGTGGATACAGATACTATCGGATTGGGACGTCACTACACAGTAAAATATATAAAATGTAGTTAAAGAATTTTTGAAGTGAATAAATATCAAAATAAAAATGTAAATACATATATAACATATTGAATCGAATCAGTGAAAATTGAAACTACGGTAAATATTGAAATAAATAATTATGCCAAATACTTAATTTTTTTTTCTTTTTTTTTTTTTAAAACGCAGATTTAAAATGTGTGGTTCCTTGATGAATTTTGTCACCACTGACCCGAAAGCGTAACTAACCTCTCCCGCCAGCTTCTTGAAAGCTCTGCGGAAGGACTTCTCCTCATCGTTCTCGTGAGCTTCCTCGAAGGCTAGAGGTCTGCGGGGAGGAGGCTGAAGCAAAACAAAGCAGAAAAAGCAGCGTTAGCGCACACAAACATACTTTCCAGCATTTTATCTTAAAGGCATAGCTTTAAAAAAAAAAAAAAAAAAAAAACCTCCATCCATTTTTAAAACAGAGGATTCAAAATGAGGGGAAAAAGTAGCGGCTTACAGTCCTAAAATTACGGTACGTACGTTCACAAAAATCAGAATTAAGCATGTCGTCTTACACTAGAGAACGCCCCCCCCCCCCAAAAAAAAAAACAACAAAAAACCTAGTTCTGAATGTGCGCCTAAGTATTCAAATTGTGCGCGCAGACTCACCGGCGCCGACGGGATGAATATGGCCGGATCGATGTTGCTGCGAAAGGTAGAAGTGCGTTAGCGTGGCTTTTAGCATTGAAGGACAAGGGCCATCTGTCTCACCTGACGATGTTCAGGATGCCGCCGATAAAGTGCTTGGCAAAACTCATTTTCTGAAATACAAAATCAACGGAAAAACATCATGATGACGTCTTTGAGAGGGAAAGCCAAACACCCGACATATAGCGCTGGCTAAAACTCAGGCAGCCGCTAGCTACATTCACTAACAGACTAGCATTGTACTTGACATATTTACGTAAAATAAACGCTAACTGCATGGTTTTTTTTTTGCTTTAAAGGGTATGTAGCGGCAAAGGGGGTGTGAGACATCAATAGAACCGTTATGTGCCAAGATAACAAATATTGATAAAGTTAACAAACAAATCAATCACATTAATGAGCAATTATCGAAAATAGATCGAAAATGACGAACATTTCCGAAAGTGTTCCGGAAACAGCCGAATGGGGCGGGGACGTCACGACAAGTGAATGAAAGTCGAGGCGGAGCCAGTTGCCATTGTTTTTTATCGAGGAGAGAGTAGCGTTCGGGTTTGTTTGACCAAAACATCACTAGAATGGTTCAAAACTGCTGTGCTATGTGGTGTACAAATAGTTATTTATCGGAATATAGTATCCATGAGTTCCCGAACTTGAAAAAAAAGCTGGACTACGCAGACAATGGGTAAAGTTCGTCCGTGCAAAGGGGGCTAATTTTCTAGACACAGCCTCCGGCACGGTTGTCTATGGAGCGCATTTTCCACCTGAAAGCTTCTCGAACTATGGACAAGTGAAATCGGGTTTTGCTAAAAGATTGCTGCTCAAAGGAGATGCGGTGCCGACCATACACGCGCAGCCACCTAAATGTCCCGAGATATCAAGAAAGAGGACGATGAGTGGCAAAGGAGGCGAAGGCCAAGCAAAGGAGGGGAGCAGCCAAGCTCGAAATGGCCAGAGTGAGTACTCTTTTATAATAAAAAAGTGTCACGCATTGGATACAGGACTGGACACATGTATAAATTATCTTTCGTAAAATATATAGAACAAATCCTCTGATCCCATTCATATTTGTGTCTGTTGGCAGCTATGATAGCGCAATAAATGATAATTATTCTATGCATTCCTTTATTTTGCAGTCACGGTGTCACAAAACAAATCATTGGTGTTTCCCACACGATCTGCTGCCGATGTTTCATCAGTGTCATTGCTCCCCTCAATGACCGTTTCATTACGCTGCATTGGCGTTGGTTTGGGCTCAAATTGCTAACCTAAAACACCGATTAAAGCTTCGTAACTCTCCTCTTCACCATTAGATGAACATTCGTTACGTCGGATTCGTCGCTGAAACTAGAAAGGAAATTGTCTGCCATCATCGCCGCCATTCAGTATTAAAGCACTGAGCCTTTTTCTTGTTGAAGAAACAATTCTGAATTCTCTTTTATTGACAAACGAGGGGTGTTTCTTCATGAGGGAACCTGGAATATGTGCAGGACGAACACAATGCATCAGCCTAAACAGCTCAAAACACCCCTAACCCTCCCCTCGCTAGAAGGAATTCTATTGATGCAGACAGGCGCTGCCCCCCTAGTGGCCGGTGGCACTCTCTTCACTTGTCGTGACGTCACGCACACAATCTGCCAGATCTCGGGCGCCGGTCATTTTAGCTTGACAATCGAGCCGAATTTCTCTCATTTTCTTGTGTGTAATTACAGGAAGTGGCATGATATGAATACAAAAGGCATGCGTTTATGGATAAATGATGGAATATTAACATTTTCCCAGGGCACTACATACCCTTTAAACTAGGGCTGTCAAAATTATCGCGTTAACGGGCGGTAATAAATTTTTAAAAATTAATCACATTAAAATATTTGACGCAATTAACACACATGCCCCGCTCAAACAGATTAAAATGACAGCACAGTGCAATGCCAACTTGTTACTTGTGTTTTTTGGAGTTTTGTCGCCCTCTGCTGGCGCTTGGGTGCGACTGATTTTATGGGCTTAAGCACCCATGAGCATTGTGTAATTATTGACATCAACAATGGCGAGCTACTAGTTTATTTTTTGATAGACAATTTTACAAATTTTATTACAACGAAACATTAAGAGGGGTTTTAAAATAAAATTTCTATAACTTGTACTAATATTTATCTTTTAAGAACTACAAGTTTTTCTATCCATGGATCGCTTTAACAATGTTAATAATGTTAACGCCATTTGTGTTGATTTATTGTTATAATAAACAAATACAGTACTTATGTACCGTATGTTGAATGTATATATCCGTCTTGTGTCTTATCTTTCCATTCCAACAATAATTTACAGAAACATATGGCATATTTTATAGATGGTTTGAATTGCGATTAATTACGAATAGTTAATTTTTAAGCTGTAATTAACTCGATTAAAAATTTTAATCGTTTGACAGCCCTACTTTTAACCAAGAATCGAGACTTTTTTTTTTTAATTTCCTGGACTTAATGTGGTTACGTAATGGGTTATTATACAGTATCATAACAACAGTTCATATAGATAAGTTTGTACTGAGAGAAAAAAAATTACGTTAAAAAAAACAAAACAAAAAATCTTAAAAATATAAGCAGTTACTCACAATGTTACTTATTACTGGAGTATAGGGAATGGGACGTACTACGTCATTGTTTGGACCCGCCTCCATGCTGGCAATATAATTCACTTCCGGGCCGGCAGAGTCAATGCGGATTGTAACGTGTGATAGTGCTAAGCTAACTCTTTCGGTGTTTTAGAAAGAAAATATGGGTGCTTATTGTTGCGTTACCGGGTGCAACAGCGTCTCCTACGACAAAAAAAGGGGCTAGGAAAAATGGACTCACTTTTCACCGTTTTCCTGCATGGAGGACCAAATATCAGATCACGAAGGTACGACGGATGGCTGGATTGCAGCGGTTCGTCGGAAAAGCATTTATGATCATATTTCTGCTGGAATGAGAGTGTGTTCCTGTCATCTCTACTCTTGTAAGTTGAACGCTTTATCCACTTTTGGTTTCAATACGTTTTTGTTTTTTTACACCGTTGTGTAAATCTGCCTCGGTAGCAATGCTGGCCTACTACGACTCACCTACCTGTTGTGTTCCTAGGTAAACCTGCTGACAACACATCCCGATTGGTCACCATCTCTCTTCTTGGATCATTTGACAAAGAAAATTTGTTCAATGGAGTGGTTCCATTTGTCCTGTGTCGGACTCAAACAAGCCCCTGCAGCAGACGCCATCTGGGTCTGCCCTTCTCGTCGATGAACTGCGGGCTTTTAACTTGTGAAAATGCGAGAACTTTAATGCACATATTTATTCTGCCTGGCTATTTAACTATGGCCAGTGACGTTGTTTTTTTTAACCACTTTGACAAAGACACCTTTCATTGTAATGTTGAATTTATATATTCTATTATTATTTTTAAATTATAATATTCTTATTTGCACTTATGTAGACTTTAGACTGTCAATTCAAATAGTGTTGGAAAAGTTGCAATACCTAAAATAGAAATGCAAGAACTGTAAAGTACATATTTATACACCTTTATTTACCTAAGGCCACTGGATGTTTTTTAACTGCTTTGAAAAATACAGGTTTTGTTGTGATCTTGTATTTATATAGTATATAGCTTTTTATTATGTATTATATTTGCTGCCCCCTGCCAGAGTGTGGGCCATTTTGTACTAAAATGATTTTAAACTGTCAGTTCAAATACTGTGTTGGAGACTAGTACTTGCAATACTTAAAATGGAAATGCAAGAACTTTAAAGCACATATTTATCCTGTCTGGCAATTTACCCAAGGCCAGTAAATAGTGTTTTAAACTGCTTTGACAAAGACACGTTTATTGTGATCTTGTATTTGTGTATTACTTATAATTATATAATATTTGCTGCCACCGTCAGAGGGTGGGCCTTGTTTGCACTAATTTAAAGATTTTAAACTGTCAATTCAAATATCGTATTGGAGAAATTGCATTACTTGAAATAAATCTATTGCAACTTATCAGTCCCAGTTCTTGTCTACAACACTGTCCAAAAATTGTCAATGCATATTCCAAATAGAATAACAAAATTAAGTCACCTGACTTTGTAATTATTACACCTGTTCATTATGAAGACCTGAAGTAAACAAGCAGTTACAGTTTGTCAAGAAGTTGTTCAAGTCATGTTTTGGTATTCATATTTTATTGACTTTTCATAACACTTGGGATCGTGTTTGTAAGAGCAGAGCAAACTGAAGTTTCAGCGTGCACTCTTCGCCTTTCCAACCTCTCAACGCTCCGATGTGGTGCGCTTGACCTCAGAATAACCCAAGAAGAGATATGGTGACCAATCGGGATGTGTTGTCAGCATTTCATATGCAGGTTTTCCTAGTAACACAACAGGTAGGTGAGGAGGAGTAGGTTAGCATTGCTACCGAGGCAGATTTACACAACAGTAAAGAAAAAAACAAAAAACGTATTGAAACCAAAACGGATAAATCGTTCAACTTACAAGAGTAGAGATGAGGGGAATACACTCTCATTCCAGCAGAAATATGATCATAAGAAATGCTTTTCCGACGAACCGCTGCAATCCAGCCATCCGTCGTACCTTCGTGATCTGATATTTGGTCCTCCATGCAGGAAAACGGTGAAAAGTGAGTCCATTTTTCCTAACCCCTTTTTTTGTCGTAGGAGACGCTGTTGCACCCGGTAACGCAACAATAAGCACCCATATTTTCTTTCTAAAACACCGAAAGAGTTAGCTTAGCACTACCACACGTTACAATCCGCATTGACTCTGCCGGCCCGGAAGTGAATTATATTGCCAGCATGGAGGCGGGTCCAAACAATGACGTAGTACGTCCCATTCCCTATTCTTTTCACTAAATACTTTTTTACTTGTACTTGAGTACATTTTTGGACGACTTACTTTGACTTGAGTAATGTTATTTTGAAGAAACCTACTTGAGTACATTTTTTTGGCTAATCTACCCACCTCTCCTGGAATGACCCGAAATCAATAGGAAGTGAACCCTAAGTACCCTAAAATGAACGAGGAAGTGGCCCAGAATCAACTCATTGGCAACTAAAAATGCCATTTCCCAATGGCAGCAATGGCAGCTTTACTTTAATAGGTAAACACCCATTTCCTGTTATTTTGGGGGCACTTGCTGCTGATATCAGGTCACTTCCTGTTGATTTTAGGAACATTTTGGGGTCACTTCCTGTGGATTTGTGGACATTTCAGGGTGGCTTCTTGTTGATATCGGGTCATTTCCTGTTGATATGGGGACATTTCGGGGTCACTTCCTGTTGATGTCAGGTGACTTCCTGTTGATTTGGTGACACTTTCAGGTCACTTCCTGTTGATACCGGGTCACTTCCTATTGATTTTGGGACATTTCGGGGTCACTCCCTGTTGATTTTACGGACATTTTGGGGCTACTTCCAGTTATTATCAGGTCACTTCCTGTTGAATTTAGGGATATTTTGGAGTCACTTCCTGTTGATTTGGGGACATCTAAGGTCACTTCCTGTTGATTTTGGGACATTTGGGGGTCGCTCTCTGTTGATATCGGGTCACTTTCCGTTGATGTCAGGTTGATTTGGTGACACTTCCGGGTCACTTCCTGGCGATACCGGGTCACTTCCTATTGATTTTGGGACATTTCGGGGTCACTTCCTGTTGATTTTACGGACATTTTTGGGCTACTTCCTGTTGATATCAGATCACTTTCTGTTGATATGGGGACATTTCAGGAGCACTTCCACTTGACATCGGGTCACCTCCTGTTAATTTGGGGACATCTCGGGCTCGCTTCCTGTTGATATCCGGTCACCTCCAGTTAATTTGGGGACACGTCGGCGTCTCTTCCTGTTGATATTGGGCACTTCCTGTTGATATGGGGACACTTCGGGGTCACTCCCTGTTGATATCGGGTCACTTCCTGTTGATTTGGGGACATTTTGGGGTCACTTCCTATTGATTTCTGGTCACTTCCTGTTAATTTGGGCACATCTCGGGCTCGCTTTCTGTTGATATCTGGTCACTTCCTGTTGATATTAGGTCGTTTCCTGTTGATTTGGGGACATTTTAGGTCACTTCCTGTTGATATTAGATCACTTCTTGTGGATTTAGGGGCATTTCAGGATCACTTAATGTTGACATTGGGTCACTTCCTGTTGATTTGGGGACATTTCTGGGTCACCTCCTGTTGATTTGGGGATATTTTAGGGTCACTTCCTGTTGATATCAGATCACTTCCTGTTGATATGGGGATATTTCAGGAGCACTTCCTGTTGACATCGGGTCACCTGTTAATTTGGGGTCATTTCGATGTCAGTTCCTGTTGATATCCGGCCACCTCCAGTTAATTTGGGGACACTTTGGGGTCACTTCCTGTTGATACTGGGCACTTCCTGTTGATATGGAGACACTTCAGGGTAACTTCCTGTTGATTTGGAGACATTTCGGGGTCACTCCCTATTGATTTCTGGTCACTTCCTGTTTATTTGGGGTACATTGGGGTCACTTCCTGTTGATATCTGGTGACTTCCTGTTAATTTGGGGTACATTTGGGGTCACTTCCTGTTGATATCTGGTCACTTCCTGTTGATTGGGGGACATTTTTGGACACTTCCTGTTGATATTACATCACTTCCTGTTGATTTTGGGACATTTCGGGTTACTTCCTGTTGATATTAAATCACGTCTTGTGGATTTGGGTACATTTTAGGGCCACTTCCTGTTGATATCAGATCACTTCCTGTTGATATGGGGACATTTCGGGAGCACTTCCTGTTGACATCGTTTCACCTCCTGTTAATTTGGGGTCATTTCGGTGTCACTTCCTGGTGATATCCAGTCACCTCCAGTTAATTTGGGGACACTTCGAGGTCACTTCCTGTTGATATAGGGTCACTTCCTGTTGAAATGGGGACACTTCGGGGTCACTTCCTGTTGATTTTGGGATATTTCGGGGTCACTTCCTGTTGATATCGGGTCACTTCCTGTTGATTTGGGGACATTTCAGGTCACTTCCTGTTGATATTGGATCGCTTCCTGTTGATTTGGGGACATTTTGGGGTCCCTTCCTATTGATTTCTGGTCACTTCCTGTTAATTTGGGCACATCTCGGGCTCGCTTTCTGTTGATATTGGTCACTTCCCGTTGCTATCGGGTCACTTCCTGTTGATTTGGGGACATTTCAGGTCACTTCCTGTTGATATTGGATCGCTTCCTGTTGATTTGGGGGCGTTTCAGGGTCACTTCCTACTGATGTCAGGTCACTTCTTATTGATTTGACAACATTTTGAGGTCACTTGCTGTTGATTTAGGGCTCACGTCCCATTGATTTGGCCATAGGTACCTTGTTCATTGAAACTGGGAGGACTAGCTGTACATGCTCATCTTTCACTGCACACATCATTCGTTCATTCACCCCTTTTTCACCCTCACAGTCCAAAAGTATTGGACGTCAAACGCCGTCGATGTTCATCCAAACGATTTCAGTATTGATGTAGGTTGAAACGAATTTGTCCCACGACTCGACGAATATCATTTTGTCGGTTCGAACTGCACCGCCAATCAACGTCGATAGCAACCACGGTCGCGGAGAATCAACAACAATCCGAGGATGACGTCACCTTTTACGCTCGTTGGATGCTGACTGAAACTTTCCACAGGTGGAGTCGGTGTCGCGTTGCTTTCCGGGACGCAAACAGGGAAGAAAAAGTGGCGCGTGTGTATGTGTGTCGCTTACCGACTGGAATGTCGGCGAGTGAAGAGGAGAAGAAGTCCGACGAACGAGTCGAGTGAGAGGAGAGGTGAGAAACAAGTTGCTTTTCAAGGTTTAAAGTGTCTGTCCACCACGCCCAGAGACGCACCCGCCAAGCCAAGGTTGCCAGATCGGAAAGACAGACAAGGCTCCATTCAGGGTTGCCAATCATACCGTGAAACCCGCCCAGCCCAGCAACCCGAATGACACCCTCCCATTATATAATATAAGATATACTGTATAATATACTGTATATATAATATAAGATGTTATTTTTTTTTTTAAAAATACAGCCAACCCAATGAAATAGAATGTTTTTTTCTTCTTTAAATCATATGTGACACACACAAAAAGTTATAGCTGACGTGTGTTATTCAGGTTTTTACATCTTCACTGCTGTATGTCTACGTATTATTTGTACTGTGACACGGACGCTTTGCGCAGTGACCAGTCAGGACAATAGAGGGCAGTGTTTAGCCTCTTACATTCTGAGTGACCCGCATTATTAGCTACAATTGGAAGATTCCTGCACATGATCATAACTAGTATTATTTTCAGAACGGTAATATCGGTTTATTCATAAGAAAAGAGCACAAATGTATTTATCAAGATTTTTTTGGTACTGTGAATACTGAATTTAATATGGTTCAATTCAATGCACTTGTAGTGTTATTACCGTAATTTGCGGACTATAAGGCGCACTTGACTATAAGTCGCCACCCACCAAATTTGACACGAAAACGGCATTTGTTAAGTCGCACTGGACTATGAGCCGCAGCTGTCCTCACTGTATTGTAGGATATTTACTAGGGCTGTCAAACGATTAAAATTTTTAATCGAGTTAATTACAGCTTAAAAATTAATCGTAATTAATCGCAAATCAAATAATCTATCAAATATGCCATATTTTTCTGTAAATTATTGTTGGAATGGAAAGATAAGACACAAGACGGATATATACATTCAACATACGGTCCATAAGTACTGTATTTCTTTATTAAAACAATAAATCAACAAGATGGCATTAACATTAACATTCTGTTAAAGCGATCCATGGATAGAAAGACTTATAGTTCTTAAAAGATAAATGTTAGTACAAGTTATAGAAATTTCATATTGAAAAACCTCTTAATGTTTACGTTTTAATAAAATTTGTAAAATTTTCAATCAAAAAATAAAATAGCCCGCCATTGTTGATGTCAATAATTACACAATGCTCATGGGTGCTTAAGCCCATAAAATCAGTCGCACAAAACTCCAAAAAACATAAGTAACAAGTTGGCATTGCACTGTGCTGTCCCTTTAATCTGTTTGAGCGGGGCGTGTGCGTTAATTGCGTCAAATATTTTAACGTGATTAATTTGAAAAATTAATTACCGCCCGTTAACGCGATAATTTTGACAGCCCTAATATTTACACGAAAAGATGGTAAAACTTTATTTGACATAAGACTAACAGCAAATGAATCACCATGAAGCTTTGAACCAATTGGCTGCAAAGCGTCATTGCTTCAAGAAGCTTCATTTGACCATCCCTGCTCCCTTGGGGGAGACAGTCAACCTCTGCTGCCACCTGCTGTCAACACTGTTGTTGTCCAGAGTGCCTCCTAGCATGCATTGCAGCACTACAATCAAAATTCATGTTCTGTGCTGTGTTCAGTTACTGTTCCAATTGTTTCATTAATAACTAGCTATGGTATTTGGCAACACCTTATTTGCCATAAAACTGCCATAACTAACTATAACCATAACTAACTAACTAACTAGAGCTGAAACAAATACTCGAGCAACTCGAGTAACTCGAGTTTAAAAACTGCCCCCAGTAATTTTATTCACCTCGAGGAATCGTTTAATTTTGCCAGCCGTAAGCATCACGTTTTGCCCGGACTACTTTAAATGCGGGACAACGCAATGACGTCACGTGCGTAGAGGAAGAAGCAATTAAAAAAAAAAAAAAACTTACTGCAGTAGACAGCTGGCACAAACTACGCCGACGTTGCTAAAAACTTCGCCCGCATGATGCTAGTGTGGTAGCAGGTAGTGTCCGATGCGTCTCATAGATATCGCATGCATTTAGGACTAGATGCGAAATGACAAACTCAGCCGCGTCTGGGCAGCGTTAGTAAACAGGCGCCATCTTTAAACAGTAGACTTCTCATCGCTAATACTGTCACTCGCTCATGTAACGTTAGCCCTTCAGAGGGCTAGGTTTCTATTGATTATGACCACTGTCGATGCGTGGCTAACGTGTCTTACAAACAGGATTTATTTAATCTGTAAAAACACATTGTGTAGAGTGATGAGGGTGTAAAATTAAAACATAATAAAGCTAACTGTCAGTTTTAGCTCAGCAGTCATTGCTGAATAAAACACCAAGTAGCACTGGTCCCTAATGTGCTCCAATACAGCAGGTATCATACATTTATTTGAAACACTGCAAAAACTCAAAATCCTATCAGTACTTCCAGTTTAGACTAACTCAAAACTTAACTAGAACTTAAAAATAGCTTGACACAAATGAAAATTCAATTGAAAAACGTGGGAAAGACACGTAGCTTTCAAGTGAAGTGTGTTATCGAGCGTAATTACATTTTTAGGTTAGAAATATGTTGTTTTTTTTAATAAGATCTAGAAGTTTTTGGAGTGAAAGCAGTGAATTTTTTTTTCTAGTCACATCTGAAATCCAATTGTTGGGCCGTTTTCAACAATGTACATCGAAAATAAAGACGTTAGCCACGTGTACATGCTGACTTTTATTCATACCGATTCAAATCATTCCAAATGGAAATTTCACATCAGCTGTTTACATGGCACTTCATCTATTCCGATCCAGCGTTTACATGTGACTGCCTTTATTCCGAAAGGACGTTTGACAACTGCCGTCTGACATGCGCAGATTAATCAAAACAAAGCGTCACGTTGCAAAACATGGAGATCGATCGTCAGATCAGCTGCTGTTTTAACTTTTCGAGTGGAAACAAAACTTCAGAATGATACGCCGTTCATTTAAAAAGTTGTGTGGGTGCGCTGTGCGTGTGCTTGGAAGCCATGTTGCAAGTGACGTTACTTACCTCACCGAGTGACGTCACCACGACAGTACGGAGCATGCGCAGAAAGAACCAGTGTTGTTAATAACGGCGTTACAATATAACGGCGTTACTAACGGCGTTATTTTTTTCAGTAATGAGTAATCTAATTAATTACTTTTCTCATCTTGGCAACGCCGTTACCGTTACTGAGGCGGGAAAGGCGTGCGTTACTATGCGTTACTAAGTTGGTTGAATAAAAAAAAGTCTGAGAGAAACGGACTCACGGGGACGAGAGCAGAGCAGGAGTGGGGAAGACGCCGTTGCAACCGCGATGCTAGGTGGCTCCAATAATACCTGACTGCAGCCATAGCCGACAAACTACACCCACATGACACGGTAGATATCATATTATAGAACTAGATTCAAATGACAGACACTGCTGCATTGCCAACATGTTTTAAGGACTACATGCGTTTGTAAACACCCGCCATCTTAAAGCAGTAGACCTCTCAGGAAGGCCCTGATGTAGAGATCCTTCCTAGCGAACCTAAGTAATTTTTTAAAATCTAAAATGCTCCTAAATCGTCTCCTTGTGCCCTGCAATTGGCTGGCAACCAGTTCAGGGTGTCCCCTGCCTACTGCCCCGAGTTAGCTGGGATAGGCTCCAGCACCTCCGCGACCCTCGTGAGGAAAAAGCGGCATGGAAAATGAATGAATGAATGCTCCTAAATCGGCAAAATCTTAACTTAAATCTATCTTTAAATGATGAAACAATTTTAAAACTTACACATGTTTAAAGTAGACAGAAGGGAACTAATGCAATAACAGGAGAAATTTTAACAACTTTAACGATTGATTCACAACTTTAAATGACTTCCACACATAGCAAAGGTTACTAGCTAGTTATCGCAATACCCTTGTGTCTAGTTAAGTGGAGGGTAAAGAATTGGGCTAGGACCAATTGTCCCCCAAACCCTTTAAGCTTCACATTGTGTGACCTGTGGTTTTTTTTTTTGTTTTTGTTTTTTTTTTTTTTTGAGGAAAAAAAAAATACCACTAGTTACTTTGCCAAGTAACTAATTACTCTTACATTCAGGTAACTGAGTTACTAACGCAATTACTTTTTGGGAGAAGTAATTTGTAACTGTAATTAATTACTTTTTTAAAGTAAAAGTAACAACACTGGAAAGAACGCAACCAGACACCATTCCGCTTCCCTGTTTACATGATATAATTTTACTTCTAATCGGTTTGGGAAAAGGAATATTCCACCCCTGTGAATCGGAATGAAATTCCATTCGGTTTGGGCCTGTTCATTCCGAATGAGGTGTTTATATGGAACACATTTATTCGGTTTGAACAAATATTCCGATTGTAATTGGAATATTTGGCTCCATGTAAACGTGGCAAGTGATTGACTAAAAATGGTTCAATACTGGATTAAATGTCTTTTTTTCCTCATGTATATTTTGGGCTGTCAAACTTATCGCGTTAACGGGCGTTAATTATTTTTTAAATTAATCACGTTAAAATATTTGACACATTTAACGCACATGCCCCGCTCAAATAGATTAAAAAGACAGCAGTGTCATTTCGACTTGTTACTTGTGTTTTTTGGTGTTTTTCCGCCCTCTGCTGGCGCTTGGGTGGGACTGATTTTATGGGTTTCAGGCTTCAGCACCATAATTATTATTGATATCAACAATGGCGAGTTTCTAGTTTATTTTTTGATTGAAAATTTGACAAACTTTAGTAAAACGAAAACATGAAGAGGGGTTTTAACATAAAATTTCTATAACTTGTACTAACATTTATCTTTTAAGAACTACAAGTCTTTCTATCCATGGATCGCTTTAACAGAATGTTAATTATTGTTAATGCCATCTTGTTGATTTGTTAGAATAACAAAATACAGTATTTATGTACAGTATGTTGAATGTATATATCCGTCTTGTGTCTTATCTTTCTATTCCAACAATAATTCACAGAAAAATATGGCATATTTTAGAGATGGTTTGAATTGCGATTAATTAATTTTTAAGCTGTGGTTAACTCGATTAAAAATTTCAATCGTTCGACAGCCCTAATATTTATAATTGCTCTTTACCTAAAAAAAAAACAAAAAAAAAGTTTTATCCGATTACTCGATAGAATTTTCAGTCGATTACTCGATTACTAAAATATTTGATAGCTGCAGCTCTATAACTAACTATAAAGAATTCAGGGATTCAAGCATTTATTCACAAGAATTTTCACCGGAAAAGCTCATCAGGCGGCCGCTAGCTACATTCACTAAAAGACTAGCATCGTACTTCGACATATTTATGTAAGATAATTGCTAACTGCACTTTTTTTTTGGGTGCTTTTAACCAAGAATCGAGACTGTTTTACGTCCATATCTATAAAGAACTCAGGGATTTCAGCATTTATTCACTAGAATTTTCAACGAAAAAAGCTCTTTGTCTTCCACTCGGTCAGCTTTGACAGCCTCGCCAACAAAATAGGCCATTTGTTTATCAGCCCCGCGACCCGTCAATACATTATGAAGTCTATGAATGAGTGTTTTCTTTGTTCCGATCATTTTTGAGGGTTAATGTTAATGCAAACTGAAACTCCGCTCACCATTTCGCCGGTGCTCTCCGGCGTTTCATGCTCCACATTTTCAATCCTTGGTTCTCGCTCAGTTGTTGTTGTCGCTTTTGAAAGCTTAGGTTTGAAAAATTTACGTATATCCACCTTGCCTCTTCTGTCCTCAGGTGTTTTTTATTTTTTGGTGGTGGGGATAAGTAAAGCAAATGACCATCTTTACGGTGCTAGTCACATGATCTGTTTGAAAAACAAATTTGACCCATTATAAAAAAAAAATGTTCATTGCATTCATTTTTGTTGTTTTATCGCTTTACAACTTTTATTAAAAACATTTTAACGGCAGTCGTTTTAAATTTGTTACATGCAATGACATTTTCGGCCACCGAGGGGCCCATTTTTTAATCTCGAACTTAATCTTGAATTTATAATACCCCTTATAGACCCTACCCACGTGACGTCACAACGCCTTCCTCCTGACTGGTGCCGCCCAATTGTCCGTCAACACATCATGTTTCCCTGTTACGGCCACGTACATTCCTCCTATTTACGACGTGTTTTTCTGCTCGTTAACATTAATAATCAAAATGGTGAAGGCGTGTGTGGCGGTCGGTTGCAATAACAGAGAAGATAGACGAAGAGACTTGAAGTTCTACCGGATTCCGAGAGACCCGGAGAGAAGAGAGCGAGATGGGCTGCTGCAATTCGACGAGAAAACTGGGCTCCAAACGATTACCACAGATTATGTAGTAGTCATTTTATATCTGGTAAGATGCATTTAATATATATTTAGAGGGTTTGGGGCTGACAACCACAATTAAGATCATTGCTAGGCTAATCGCCGACAACATACACGTATGTATGTAGTGAGAGTGCTATCGCTAAACCATATAAACATTAAAAGCCCTAACTCCATTGACAAACGACATGAAATACATTAGACTTGACAGTGGATGTTAGCAATAACAAAAGATTTTGAATTGAAAATTTCGTAACTCACCTTTCCAAGCACAAGATGGATTCCTGCCGAATTTTCGTGGACGAGGACCTGTTTCACCCAACCAGCAACGAAGTATTTATAAGCCTCCAAGATCTTAAAGTTTTTCAAACTTTGGTGAGAATAGGCTGATTTTGTGTGGACAATATAGTTGTACAGTTCAGGGTAGCTAGCAGCTTTTCCACATAACGCCTTTTATGCAACGCATCAAGTGAGTTTACGGCATCTGAAAGCACCGGGTCTTCCATGAAATGCATTATAAATTGCTCGATCAATTGAGACCATTGATAATGCAGACACAAAATGACGGACAAGTAGGCGGAACCATACAGCGAGCACGTGATTTTGTGACGTCGGTGGGTAGGGTCTATACTTTGAAGGAATTCGGGCCCCCCCTGGCCAAGCCGCGGAAACAGCGCCAGCCGAAAGAAATAGCGTTCCGCTGGCACCGCTCCCGCAGTCGGCCGGAAGGGCCAAGTTTCCACGCGTTCACTCCCGTGTTAACCTTTGGTACTGACTCTATGTTCCAAAAGTTTGAAGAAGGCTCACCGAATGATGGCTGAGGGACAGTTTCATCCACCAGGCTGTCAGGATTCTCAACTCTCTCCCTGCTCCTCGCATCCGCTCCATCTGGACTCTGACTTCCCAGTCCCACTTCACAAGCAACAGTCATTTTGCACACAGTCACTTTACAATAGGCACCTTAAAACAGTTACTTTATACTCACTTTATAATAGTCATTTATAAATAGTCATCTAGTCACTTTATATAACCCTTTTTGCACAATCATGCATGTTGGTATGTATGTATGTATACGTGTGTGTGTGTGCGCGCGCGTGTAAGTATAGGACAATACATTTGCACTATTGCAGTATGCTACTTTTCCAGTACCTGTTTTTATTTTGTGTGCTTCATATTGTCAGATTGTACAGTTGTCTATTTTTATATATATTTATTTCTTTTATTTTTACTGCCACTGAGGTTAGAGAGTCACGCAATTTCAATTAAAACTGAAACACACAATAAACCTGTGGACAATGGACAGCTGTCTTCAGAGTCGTGATGTCACTAAAGAGTTATCTAACTGCCGAGTAGTATGCAGCGTTCATATACCGAGGGAAGTACAGTAAAACGACGATGCTATCAAAAGCATAAGATGGTTGCAGATTCAACTAGATTGACAGCCTCTGTCTGTCCTTGCACATGTGGTAGAATTGACAATAAAGCAAACTTTGACTTTGATAACAGGTTTATAATTTATTCGTCGACAATAGTCAAAAACAAGGCAAAAACAGACGACGGAGAGACCCTGCTGGATCCAGGGTCGGCAAAACATGGCTACATAGAAATGTTCCCGAGCAGTGACCGTGTTATCTAAATGTTGTTCTTTTTGAAAGCTGCGGTGGAGTGGGCCGGGTCGAAGGTGTGGCTGGGTGTTGTTTTGGGATCATCCCTCTGTGGCAGATCAGGTTTGTGCATCATCCTTCGTGGCTGAGATGTGGTTGCCACGGCGACCGACACAGGTCTTGATGTCCAAGGTGCCCGCACTGTCAACTTGTTACCCTGGTTGGGCGAGGGTGCCCTCCGATGCTACTTGTTTTAGGACAGAGCGCCCTGCTTTTTGTCCTGGAGTGCCCGGGTGAACTGATTGCAAGAGTTGGTGCGTCAATCTTGCTCATGATGCGTTGGGCTTCTGTGATAAGATGGCGTTGTGTATCTTTTCTGCTTCTTTTCATTAAACTATGGTGTAAGTGCTATTTATTTTCTATTAGGTGTGTTAGAGTAATACAAACAGTCCTACAGTAAATATGAGAAATAGGGCTGCAGCTATCGAATATTTTAGTAATCGAGTAATCGACTGAAAATTCTATCGATTAATCGAGTAATCGGATAAAACAAATATATTTTTAGGTGAAGAGCAATTATAAATATTCATGAGAAAACAAGACATTTCATCTAATCTTGAACCATTTTCAGTCAATCAATGTCTTTATTTTCGATGTATATTGTTGAAAACAGCCAACAATTGCATCTCAGATGTAACTAGAATTAAAAAAAAAAAGACAAATTCACTGCTTTCACTCAAAAAACCTTTAGATCTTATTAAAATATATATATATTTATACCTAAAAATGCCATTACGCTTGATAACACACATCACTTAAAAGTTAGATTTTTTCCCACCTGTTTCAATTGAATTTCTATTTGTGTCAAGCCATTTTTAAGTTCTAGTTAAGTTTTACGCTACTCTAAACTGTAAGTCCTGATAGGATTTTGTGTTTTTGCAGTGTTCAAGATAAATGTATGATACAGGCTGTATTGGAGCACATTAGGGACCAGTGCTACTTGGTGTTTTATCCAGCAATGACTACTAAGCTAAAATTGATAGTTAGCATTATTGAGTTTTTATTTTACACCCTTATCACTCCACAAAGCTATGTTATTTTAAAGCCTGTATGTAAGACACGTTAGCCACGCATCGAAAGTGGTCATAATTAATAGAAACCTAGCCCTCCGCAGGGCTAACGTTGCGTGAGCTAGTGACTCAGACAGTAACGTTAATCTTATTTTTTAGCGCTTAGCGCTCTTTATTAGCGCTCTACTGCTTTAAGATGGCCGCTGTTTATTACCGCTGCCCAGACGCGGCCGAGTCTATCATATTGCATCTAGTTCAACATACATGTGATCTCTATGAGACTCCTCAGATGCTACCTGCTACCAGTCCGAGCGAAACGTGATGCTTAGAGCTGTCAAAATAAACGATTACTCGAGGTGAATAAAATTACTCGGATCAGTTTTTAAACTCGAGTTACTCGAGTTGCTCGAGTATTCGTTTCAGCTCTAATGAGAAATGATACTATTCCCTGATTGATTATATTACGTGTAGAGTAATGCAAACAGTTATATGGTGTGTGTGCGAGAAAGGTAACTATTCCCTTCAACTTTTGGGGCATTTACAGGTCACTTCCTGTTGGTTTTGGTGTATTTAGAGGTCACCTACTCTTGATTTTGGGTTACTGATAAGGAAGTGACTCAAGTATGTCCCCAAAGAGGGACTCAAAATCAACAGAAAGTTACCTTGCAAATGCCCTAAAATTAAGAGGAAGTGACCTGTAAATGCCCACTGTCATTACCCAATCGTGATGGCCTACAGGATCACAACGGATTCCTACTGTGCATGGGCCAACTGACGCCATTTTCTCCCCAGGGATGAAGGGAGTTATCAATATGTACGTGATAGATTAAAAAAATAAATATTTTTTTTTTTCTTTTTTTTGAGGGGGGCGATAATGGTCTCTGAAGGGTTTACTTGGGATGAGAGGACTGTTTAAAGAAATACTAGGTAACTTTTCAAGCTTCATAAAACATTTTCATAACATTTGTGATATGTCGACTAACAACTAGTCGAATGACCTCTTGACACCACAGGGAGATCATGATTTTACGACACTGTGCGGATGCGCGCTGGTCCTCATGGGAAACGCAGTCTTCCTTTAGGCAAAACACAACCGCTTTTGTCCAACGGCGTCGCTAAAATCGACCAAAACTGAAAAGTTACCGAGTGTTGCTTTAAACCGCAGCTTAAATTCATAAAATACATTCAGTTATTAAGTGTGAAGGCATGAGCGCTACATTTTCTTGTACACTAGATGGCGGTATTCACCTGAAGAGGAGCCATTAATCAAAAGATTTTTTTTACATGCCGCGATGTCCCGAAGGTGATTGATTTATAATAAATTCAGACATATAAAAACATTATTCAACTAAAGCTATTGATTGATCAATGGCAAAATGGCTTATATTTGATTATTGAAAAGACAAAAAAAACATCAATTTTAGAATATTGACCAAAATGAAAGCCAATACTGTAGTTGAAGATTTCTTTTTAATAACATGAAGCTTTCAATCATGTTCTTCTGCGCCACAAAAACACAACAGCTGTTTTTCTTCTTTTATCAAAATCCGAAGACAAAGCAAAACAGAACTTTTAGTCATTTCCAGACGCGGGCGTCATTCGTCCGCCGACGAAACTCGCTCGTCATTGTTCACATATACAAAACGACGGCAAACGCCATCACTCTCACCAGCCCCCCCTAGAGGTGTGGCGAGGTAGTCCGCCGAAGTTCGGCATCCCTCTCAAAGGCGGCGACGTCATTCCCTCCGGCCGCACGAATGGCGGGAAGGGCATAGGCATACGGAATCTCTCCGGGGGGAACGGGAGGAAGGGCGGCGCGTGAGGAGGAAGGCGCACGGGCAGCGGGGAGCCCAGTCGGGGGGTCGACGGATGGTCGCCTCTGGGGATGGCCGGCGCTCCCGTCGGAGATTTGACGGCTGAGGGAATGAAAGGAAGATCAATTTGAAGGTTTTGGTTACAGTTCAACGTCAAATATCTATCACCGTCAATGGCACGCATGAGTTTACCACGAGTAGAAGACGGGCGTCACGTCAATGGCAGGTGAATTAGGGATGCCACAATGAATTGACTAACCGATGAGCAAACGGATTAATTGTGTATTTTGATAGTCGATAAACCGAACCTCAAAATTGTCGCAATCCTTCTTTTTGAGACTCTTATAATAATTGTATGATTCTTATGTTAGATTATTTGTTTTCTTTCCATTTTCTTTCCCTTTTTTAAAAAAAAAAAAAAAAAAGAGATGGGAACAGTATATATATTCATATTTTTTATATTAAAAAAAAAAAAAAAAAATCGTCTTTTTGGATTTTTGTTTTTAATCTTTTATTTTCAATCTTATACATCAAAAGGAGAGGGAAAATAGTAAAAACTATTATTTTTGGAGTCAATTATAAAAAGAAGGAATTAACAATAAATATTCTCTTTATGTATTTTAATTTTTTTATTTGTAGAAAAAAGGAAGGACGAAAATATTTTTCATTATTTCCATAAAAAAAAAAATTTTTTTTAACAGTATTTCTTTTCAATTTTGAATGTAAAAAGGAGACAAAATTTGGTTTATTTTATTACGTATTATTTTTGGATTCAATTATGAAAACAAAGGACTGTACATTAAATATTCTCTTTATTTTTTTTTCAATTTTTTTATTTCTTTAGAACGGAAATAAAACCTTGATTTCTGGACTAATAAAATGTATTTTTTGAAAAAAATGCATTTATTTCATTTCCATTTTTATTTACTTATATTTTTCTATGTAAAAATGAAAATTGATAAAAAAAAAAAAAAAGATCTTGTATCTAATAATACAATTTAAAAAAATAAAAGGGCAAAAACAGTAAATATTCTCCTGTTATATTTATATTTCAATGACTGTTTTTTATTTGGAAAAGGATAAACTACATATTCTTTGATTGAGTATGTCATTTTATTATTTTTTTAAACTCATATTTTAAACCATAATCAAACAGGAGGAAAATACGCAAACATATTTTGGGATTTAAAAAAAATTTTTTTAACACACCCACCAAAAAAATACAAAAATATATTGAATGCTAAAAAAAATTTTTTTTTATAGTCCTCCATTTTTCATCGGGAACTTTGATATCTATATGATTTTAAAGAGAAAGATAAAAATCATGTACCCGCGGCAGCGGCTTCAGGTATCAACTGCGGCGCGACGGCGAGAAAACCTCCGGACACGGGAGGCGGCAGGAAGGGAGGCGGCATTCTTATGGGCGTCGCCACCTGCTACACAAACAAACACACACACTTTGAAGGACACAAAAAGCAAAAAAAAAAAAAAAAGAAAACATCCACAGGACACATTTGTCCTTTTTAAATGGACAGACAGGTCAATTTGTACACCAAGTTGCGCTACCAAGTGTTAGGCTGAGGGTGCCAATACTTTTGTCTAGCCCATTTTTTTTTTTTAGTTTTGTGTAAAATGATAATGATTTCTTTTCCCCATTCTGTGTTTTTTCATTGCAAACAAAATAAATGTAGATATTACTATCAAAGCACTTGTAATTGCAATCATTTTCTAGGAGAAATTGAGCATTATCTGACAGGATTGCAGGGGTGTCAATACTTTTGGCCAACAGTGTATGTTGTTTGGTCTAAAAATGGACTTTTAACATCTTTAATGTGGAGTTGCTTGTCCCAATTCAAAAATTTTCTGTAAAAACAATGTTGTATTGTTATAGTGCATTAATATATTAGCATTAATAAATGGCAAGAAAGTGTTGTCATTATTGCTTTTAATAGACAAATTTGCAATATAAATACATAACAGTATGATACATTGAACAAAATGGACCCCGAATTTAAGACTGAAAATGGTTTTGACACAAATCATGCCCAGATTGGGTAACGTGTGTGCCACATCCAGGCCATACAGTTGTGGTCAAAAGTTTACATACACTTGTGAAAAACATAATGTCATGGCTCTCTTGAGTTTCCAGTTATTTCTACAACTCTGATTTTTCTCCAATAGAGTGATTGGAACAGATACTTCTTTGTCACAAAAAACATTCATGAAGTTTGGTTCTTTTATGACTTTACTATGGGTTAACAGAAAAAGTGAATCTGAAAATCTGCTGGGTCAAAAATATACATACAACAACACGAATTAGCAATTTCTTGTGAGTGATTATTGACTTGAACAATCATTGACTTGAACAAGTCAGGAAAGTCACTTGGAGCCATTTCAAAGCAGCTGCAGGTCCCAAGAGCAACAGTGCAAACAATTGTTTGCAAGTATAAAGTGCATGGCACTGTTCTGTCACTGCCACGATCAGGAAGAAAACGCAAGCAAGCTATCACCTGCTGCTGAGGGAAAATTGGTCAGGAGGGTGAAGATTCAACCGAGAATCACCAAAAAGCAGATCTGCCAAGAATTAGAAGCTGCTGGCTGGAACACAGGTGTCAGTGTCCACAGTCAAGCATGTTTTGCATCTTCATGGACTGAGAGGCTGCCGTGCAAGAAGGAAGCCCTTGCTCCAAAAAGCGGCACCTTAAGGCTCGACTGAAGTTTGCTGCTGATCACATGGACAAAGATAAGACCTTCTGGAGGAAAGTTCTGTGGTCAGACGAAACAAAAATCGAGCTGTTGGGCCACAATGCCCAGCAATATGTTTGGAGGAGAAAAGGTGAGGCCTTTAACCCCAAGTACACCATGCCTACCGTCAAGCACGGTGGTGGTAGTATTATTCTGTGGGGCTGTTTTGCTGCCAATGGAACTGGTGCTTTACAGAGAGTAAATGGGATAATGAAGGAGGAGGATTACCTTCAAATTCTTCAAGATAACCTAACGTCATCAGCCCGAAGATTGGGTCTTGGGTGCAGTTGGGTGTTCCAACAGGACAATGACCCCAAACACACATCAAAAGTGGTAATGGAATGGCTAAATCAGGCTAGAATTAAGGTTTTTGAATGGCCTTCCCAAAGTCCTGACTTAAACCCCATTGAGAACTTGCGGACAATGCTGAAAAAACAAGTCCATGCCAGAAAGCCATCAAATTGAACTGAACTGCACCAATTCTGTCAAGAGGAGTGGTCAAAGATCCAACCAGAAGCTTGCCAGAAGCTTGTGGATGGCTACCAAAGCGCCTAATTGAAGTGAAAATGGCCAAGGGACATGTTACCAAATATTAGCGCTGCTGTATGTATATTTTTGACCCAGCAGATTTGATCACTTTTTTCTGTTCACCCATAATAAAGTCATAAAAGAACCAAACTTCATGACAAAGAAGTATCTGTTCCAATCACTCTATCGGAGAAAAATCAGAGTTGTAGAAATAACTGGAAACTCAAGAGAGCCATGACATTATGTTCTTCACAAGTGTATGTAAACTTTTGACCACAACTGTACATTCATGTAGTGTCTGCTACTTTGGCCCAGTTCTGGCCCAAAACTGGTTGCTGCTCCGGCAACTGACTCCCTTGCATGTTTGGGCCATTGTTCAAAAAGACACTGGGGCGGATCCGTTTTACGAAATTGGGCCAAAATTTGCAGTACATCTGGTCCATGTCCACTCCAGCTACAGTGCCCTCCATAATTATTGGCACCCCTGGTTAAGATGTGTTTTTTAGGTTCAATTTTTTTTTTTTTTAAATTCAAATAATATGGGACCTTAATGGAAAAAAAGAGAACAATCCAACCTTCAATACAAGTGCATTTATTCAGTGGGGAAAAAATCCCACATAAAGAAATAATTATTTGACATCAAATAATGTGTGTCACAATTATTAGCACCCTTGGTGTTAATACTTTTTACAACCCCCTTTTGCCAACAAAACAAGGTCTGGGGACGACTTGATTTTGTGTCTGGTGAACCATTTCTGTGTAGATTTGGCCATATGTGAAACAGCCCCACAGCATCACTGACACACCCCCACACTTCAAAGTGGGTATGAGGTGCTTTTCAGCATGCACATCTTTCGTGGCACGCTAGACCCACTTAGAGTGTTTGGTTCCAAAAAGCTCAATCTTGGTCTCATCTGACCAAAGCACACGGTCGCAGGCTTCAACTGGGACCGTGCTGTGGGGCTGTTACGCTTCCAAAGGCCCTGGGAACCTTGTTAGGGTGCATGGCATCATGAATGCTTTGAAATATCAGGACATTTGAAACCAAAATCTGTTGCCCTCTGCCCGAAAGCTGAAGATAGGTCGTCACTGGGTCTTTCAGCAAGACAATGACCCTAAACATATGGGCAAATCTACACAGAAATGGTTCACCAGACACAAAATCAAGCTCCTCCCATGGCCATCTCAGTCCCCAGACCTTGTTTTGTTGGCAAAAGGGGGTTGTACAAAGTATTAACACCAGGGGTCCTAATAATGGTGACACACATAATTTGGTGTCAAATAATGTTTTCTTTGTGTGGGATTTTTTTCCCCACTGAATGAATGCACTTGTATTGAAGGTTGGATTTTTCTTTTTTCCATTAGGTCCCATATTATTTGAATTAAAAAAATTAGAAGCTAAAAAACATAATTATTATAAATCCAATAATTATGGAGGGCACTGTATATTTTGCTATCTGGGTAGTAACTTGCCACGCCAGAATACGTGTACTATTTCTGCAAGGAATATATTCCACAAATCAATCTGGGATAGCGACAATGCAGACCCGTTTCATCAGAGGAACCTGCAAAAAATACAGTTACCGGCTCTTTTCGTCACACACATCGTTTCATGTCGGAAAAAATGCATTCTTTGCTGCTCGTTTAATGAGGAAATTATGTTCCAGACAAAACTTGGGAAATGGACCCATCTACAAAAAGCAGCCGAAGTATTCAAGCAGATAGTCGCTTCTTTGTCCCATCTACAGCTCCCTCCTCTTTCCTTTCATCAGCTTGCGAATGAACATGCCTTCATTCGCTGCCATCCCTCCCACTTCAAACGGATTGAATGTCTACTAATGATAAACTCATTCCAATTCACAGCAGAAGCTTGTTTTTCTGTTTATTAGTTGTTTGTTGGATATCCTTGAATGATTTCCTGACCAATGTATCGATAGTCGTTGTATCGCCATATCCTCAGACCATCGTTATCTTGAGCTTTGTATGGCAAATCGTATTGTGAGGTACCAAGAGGTTCCCACTCCAAATTGTGATACTTTGCATCCCAAAAGGTTATTGATACACTGGAGTTTGAGTCAGTGCCTATTAATTCCTGGGTCACTTCCTGCTCTGTAACCCTCAATCAACAGGAAGTGACCCTGAACTGGCCCAAAATGACCTCGTTGCCTGGCTAGCATTGGCTGCCATAGAAGTTGGAGGGGCCCGTTTGAAGTTAGAGAGGCTCATTCGATGCCACCCTCCCATTTCAAATAGCTTGGATGTCTACCAGTGATAAACACAGCAGAAGGATAAAAATAATAGTTTTTCTGTTTATTAGTCGTTTTCCAGAATGATTTCCTGACCATTGTAGTATCAGTAGTCGTTGTATCGCCAGATCGATGTTATTGTGAGCTTTGTATCGCAAATCTTATCGTATATGAGGGACCAAGAGGTTCCCGCCCCAAGTAATAACAAAAACAACAACAACAACAACAAAAGTATTTGGTGAAAAGAATACTGTAATGAGCAACATTATGACGAACTGCTTCCAGGGTTTGATTTTTTTTTTTAACTGGATTTTTTTTCTCAGCACAAAGATATATGAAATATTACTATCCTGTGCAATAACCTTTTTGTTGTTGTTGTTTTTTTACAATGCTCTTACAAATGGTTCAGACAAATATTCCCAGAAAAGAAATGGCTAAATATACCTATAAACTAAATGAAGAATGTATTAAAAAACATTAGCTCAAACAAAAACTTAGCTTATATTGGTCTTAACAGGGAGCAGTTGGATTCAGCCATGTGAAGAGGTAGACCAGAGGGCAGTGTATCCACCCTCATCAATAAAACAATGCAAACACTTTCAAAACAAATCATTACAACGCCACTTTAATTAAACGAATACTCGAAGCAACAAAATTCAATTCGAATTATTTTTTTCTAATCGAATACTCGAGTTAATCGATTAATCGTTGCAGCACTATATTATATATTTTTTTAATCATTGAATTCCGGCGAAAGAAAAACAATTACAGAAATGAAGCATCATTCGTCCAAAGAGCACAACTGCCCTCTAGTGGAGAAAATAGTTGCTAGTTTGAATAGTGAATAGTTCCCATTATGAAATGAAAAGGATCATATCAGATCTCCGTGATCAGCATATTCTCTCTAGCCAAGAAAACCAATCTTACCGTGTGTGCAAGCCTGCATGGAGACTGGAGACGACACACTGGTGAGTCAGGGAGGGACGGTTGAGGGCGCAGCACGTCACATGAGTGACACAGCAAGACACTGCTACGATGCAGGCTAACTACACATTAATGTCACACATTGTGAACATGGGACGGAAACTATTGCGCAAACACGTTTTTAGCTCGTAATCTTCTTGTCTTTGTCATGAAAAAGTGTTCAGTGATGAAATATGTCCTTATCGTCATCATTGGCGTTAGCGACACTGTTGCAGGATGAAACGAAAATAAAAATCAGCCAAAACAATCACACAAACTCGCCCCAAGTATTCAACCGCAATTGAAAATGCAATACAAAAGGTGGTACGGTGGGGCAAATAAGTATTTAGTCAACCACTAATTGTGCAAGTTCTCCCACTTTAAAATATTAGAGAGGCCTATAATTGTCAACATGGCTAAACCTCAACCATGAGAGACAGAATGTGGAAGAAAAAAAACCCAGAAAATCATATTGTTTGATTTTTAAAGAATTTATTTGCAAATCATGGTGGAAAATAAGTATTTGGTCAATACCAAAAGTTCGTCACAATACTTTGCAATGTATCCTTGGTTGGCAATAACAGGCCAAACGTTTTCTGTAACTCTTCACAACCTTTTCACACACTATGCTGGTATTTTGGCCCATTCCTCCATGCAGCTCTCCTCTAGAGCAGTGATGTTTTGGGGCTGTCGTTGGGCAACACGGACTGTCAACTCCCTCCGCAGATTTTCTATGGGGTTGAGATCTGGAGACTGGCTAGGCCACTCCAGGACCTTGAAACGCTTCTTACGAAGTCACTCCTTTGTTGCCCTGGCTGTGTGTTTGAGATCATTGTCATGCTGAAAGCCCCAGCCACGTCTCATCTTCAATGCCCTTGCCGATGGAAGGAGATTTTCACTCAAAATCTCTCGATACATGGCCCCATTCATTCCTTCTTTTACACAGATCAGTCGTCCTGGTCCCTTTGCAGAAAAACAGCCCCAAAGCATGACGTTTCCACTCCCATGCTCCGCAGTGGGTATGGTGTTCTTCGGATGCAATTCAGTATTCTTTCTCCTCCAAACACTAGAACCTGTGTTTCTACCAAAAATTCTATTTTGGGTTCATCTGACCATAACACATTCTCCCAGTCCTCTCCTGGATCATCCAAACGCTCTCTAGCGAACCACAGACGGGCCTGGACGTGTACTGGCTTCAGCAGGGGGGCACGTCTGGCAGTGCATGATTTGAGTCCCTGGCGGCGCATTGTGTTACTGATAGTAGCCTTTGTTACTTTGGTCCCAGCTCTCTGTAGGTCATTTACCAGGTCTCCCCGTGTGGTTCTGGGATTTTTGCTCACCGTTCTTGTTATCATTTTGACGCCACGGGGTGAGATCTTGCATGGAGCCCCAGATCGAGTGAGATTATCAGTGGTCTTGTATGTCTTCCATTTTCTAATAATTGCTCCCACAGTTGATTTCTTTACACCAAGTGTTTTACCTATTGCAGATTCAGTCTTCCCAGCCTGATGCAGGTCTATAATTTTGTCTCTGGTGTCCTTCGACAGCTCTTTGGTCTCAGTCATAGTGGTGTTTGGAGGGTGACTGACTGAGATTGTGGACAAGTGTTTTTTATACCGATAATTAGTTAAAACAGGTGCCATTAATACCGGTAACGAGTGGAGCCTCGTTGGACCTCTTTAAAAGATGTTAGAACCTCTTTGACAGCCAGAAAGCTTGCTTGTTTGTACTTATTTTCCACTCTAATTTGGAAATAAATTCTTTAAAAATCAAACAATGTGATTTTCTGTTTTTTCCCCCACATTCTGTCTCTCATGGTTGAGGTTTACCCATGTTGACAATTACAGGCCTCTCTGATCTTTTCAAGTAGAACTTGCACAATTGGTGGTTGACTAAATACTTATTTGCCCCACTGCATATACAGGTGTTGCCTCAGTGGATGCTTCATGTCAGTTTTAGGTCACCTTCTTGTTGATTTAGGGTACTTACGGGTCACTTCCTGTTAATTTTGGGTCACGTCCTGTTCATTTTGTTGTTCATTCCCCCCTCCTTGCACAAACGGATTGGTCGCTAAATTGATGGAATGCATATCTGATGAGAAGCAATGGCTTGCTTGCACAAAACGTCTTACATCTTAACGAAAGCAAAACTGAATTTATTACTTTTGGCACACCTTCTATGATGAATGCCCTGGAGCCCAACTCTGGCGCTGCGGCTGACACACGTTAAAAATCTCTGAACGATATTCAATAGCAGGCTAACCTCTGAAAAGCAGATAAGCTCTGTTGTAAGAGCAAGTTTTTTTTCCAGCTCCATCTCTTGGCCAAAGTGAAGCCTTTTCTTAGTTGCCATGACCTTGAAAAAGCAATTCACGCTTTTATTAGCATAAGGCCGGACTACTGCAACGCACTTTATGTTGGCCTCCCCAAGTCCTCAATTTCTCGTCTGCAACTTGTTCAAAATGCTGCTGCTCGATTTTTAACAGGTACGCCTAGACGTGAGCATATTACCTCGCGCTATCATCACTCCACTGGGTTCCAGTCCATTTTAGAATTGATTTCAAACGTTTACTGTTTGTTTTGAATTCTATTAATGGCCAGGCTCCATCTTATCTATCGAAAATTTTAACCTTCCATAACTCTGGCAGGACTCTTCGTTCGACCGGCCCGCTTATTTTACATTTTCCGAGGTCAAAAGTTAAACAGCGGGGAGACCGATCTTTTGCGGTTGCTGCCCCTAGGCTGTGGAATAGCCTTCCCCCTGAAATCTGCACCACTACGGGTCTAGGTCTTTTTAAGTCTCGGTTAAAAACACACCTTTTTAGACTCGCCTTTTATACAGATTAGGATAGCCTGGTTTTATTTGCTTTAGGGTTTTTAACGTTTTTTGACTATCGGTTTTATTGTTTTATTTGCTGGACTTCTATCGCGGTGCGCTGTTTTTTTTGTCTCATTTATTTGTTTTTCTTAATGTCATTGTATAATACTTTCCTGCCTTTTATTTATTTTGAGTAATGTTTTGTTGTAAAGCACTTTGGGGGCCTTTCGGGTTTTGTAAAGGGCTAAATACAGTGCCCTCCATAATTCTTGGCACCCCTGGTTCAGATGTGTTTTTGAGCTTCTAATATATATTTTTTAATTCAAATAATATAGGACATTAATATAAAAAAAAGAGAACAATCTAACCTTCAATACAAGTGCATGTATTCAGTGGGGGAAAAATCCCACATAAAGAAATAATTATTTGACATCAAATAATGTGTGTCACAATTATTAGGACCCCTGGTGTTAATACTTTGTACAACCCCCTTTTGCCAACAAAACAAGGTCTGGGGACTGAGATGGCCATGGGAGGAGCTTGATTTTGTGTCTGGTGAACCATTTCTGTGTAGATTTGGCCATATGTTTAGGGTCATTGTCTCGCTGAAAGACCCAGTGATGACCCATCTTCAGCTTTCGGGCAGAGGGCAACAGATTTTGATTTCAAATGTCCTGGTATTTCAAAGCATTCATGATACCATGCACCCTAACAAGGTTCCCAGGGCCTTTGGAAGCAGAACAGCTCCACAGCATCACTGACCCACCCCCATACGTCACAGTGGGTATGAGGTGCTTTTCAGCATGCGCATCTTTCGTGGCACGCCAGACCCACTTAGAGTGTTTGTTGCCAAAAAGCTCAATCTTGGTCTCACACAAAAATACACACGGTCCCAGTTGAAGCCCCAATACCGCTTGGCGAATTCCAGACGTTTGCGTTCATGATTGTGAGTGAGGAAAGGTTTTCTTCGTGCATGCCTCCCAAACAGCTTGTTGGCATGTAGACAGCACCTCATACCCACTGTGAAGTATGGGGGTGGGTCAGTGATGCTGTGGGGCTGTTTCGCTTCTAAAGGCCCTGGGAACCTTGTCAGGGTGCATGGCATTGTGAATGCTTTGAAATACCAGGACATTTGAAATCAAAATCTGTTGCCCTCTGCCCGAAAGCTGAAGATGGGTCGTCACTGGGTCTTTCAGCGAGACAATGACCCTAAACATATGGCCAAATCTACACAGAAATGGCTCACCAGACACAGATTCAAGCTCCTCCCATGGCCATCTCAGTCCCCAGATCTTGTTTTGTTGGCAAAAGGGGGTTGTACAAAGTATTAACACCAAGGGTGCTAATAGTTGTGACACACATTATTTGATGTCAAATAATTATTTCTTTATGTGGGATTTTTTCCCCACTGAATAAATGCACTTGTATTGAAGGTTGTATTTTTCTCTTTTTTTTCCCCCCATTAAGGTCCCATATTAGTTGGGAAAAAAAAAAAAAAAAAAAATAGAAGCTAAAAAACACATCTTAACCAGGGGTGCCAATAATTATGGAAGGGACTGTAAATAAATTTGATTCATTGATTGATTGACATCATTGGCAGGTCATTTAGGGCTGCCAAAATTGACTAATCAATTGTCATCTATTTTCATGGTTTATAAACCATATTGAGATTTTTTGGGGAGAATCTTAAAGTGCCTGTGACGGCATTAAAAAAAAATCTTAAATAGCATTCTGTAAATTAGAATCATATTTCAAGACAATTCAACTGTATACAAAAATTTGGCAAAGCGCAGAGGACCAGAAATTAGTCTTTTAATCTGCCTGTCATTATAGCTCTCTAGCGTCCCTAGCTGAATATTGACGTGGGCAGGGTCACGATTTCATTTGATTTAGAATTCAGCCCACTGAGGGGGAAGATTCAGAACTAAAATAATACAACTGAGAGGAGCAAAATGTCACGATTGTTTCAACCTCTCTACTCCAATATTTTTACAGGATATTCTTTTATGGAAGTAATTTTCTCCAGTTGCTAAATAAATGGTATGTTCATGACAAATATGTGTAATAATGTATTATTATTTATTATGATAATTATAAATAAGTCTTGTGTTAAATTGAATATGAAATATTAAAAATGCACTTCTTCAGTACGACAGGGCAAAATTACTGCATGATGATCAAAACTGCCCCCTTCTTCCTCTCCCGAACAGTATTTCAATGCCACCGGTGTTAGTTCGGCTTTTGTCATTTCCCTGCCCCCATTTCGGAGACGGAGGAAAGAGCGTAAACAGCTAGCTGACATTGTAACCCGAACTGAGCAGCTTTTCAGAGTCTTATTCTCACCTTTGGAAAACGAAAAATCACACATAACTACCCTGATACGTGTCACACACGGCGACGGGGTTGATTGTCTTCACCGATCGGCCAGCCCCCGTGGCAAGTTTGCTCATCACCGGTAATGAACGTCGAAAATAGCCAATCCTCGGTAGACAAACCAGCAGATGTCGAAGGGGGGGAGGGGCTGCTTCAGGCCAAGCCGAGGATAGTGGTCTATTGGCAGTCACACGAAGAGGACCGAGGGGGTGGAAGTGACCATTGTGTGTGACAAGCCGCCGGTCGTCGGCCGAGTGGCCTTCTCGGTGGACAAAGAGCATTGTCACTCAGAAAAAGCAAGCCACCTCCTTATTAAAACACGTGCTATGATCCCAGTATTTGACATAATACAAAACACGTAATTTTTCCTCACTTCCTTGTCGGTCCAATGGTTCCCCAGTTGTCGGAATTGTTTTGGCCATTATCCATGGTGAACAGCAACTTTTTTAAACCCAAAAAGGCTCATGTGCCTCTCCCTGGTGCAGCAACAAAAGCCTGCAGCACATTGGGTTGGCGTGATGCGAAAAATATACAGATTAATCCGAAAAATCATCTGAATCCGCAGTCAATCTGCATGCTATATAGCAATGGCTGTATTGTGAGATGATGACCAGGCTGACGTCACAATCGATCGCTTCCACACACATCCAAGCAGTCCATTTCATTCAGGAGCATAATATAGCGCATGAAATATGAAATTAACATGCTTTTTGTTGTCACAGGCACTTTAAGAATGTTTTTATTTTTTTCTCGTTTAAATTTCGCCTTAAAAATGAGGAAAAGTGTATACTTTTTGATAATATGTTTATATTTTAATTAGGGCTGTCAAAATTATTGCGTTAACGGGCGGTAATTAATTTTTTAAATTAATCATGTTAAAATATTTGACGCAATTAACGCACATGCCCCGCTCAAACATTAAAATGACAGCACAGTGAAATGTGTACTTGTTGTGTTTTTCGGAGTTTTGTCGCCTTCTGCTGGCGCTTGGGTGCGACTGATTTTATAGGCTTCAGCACCCAGGAGCATTGTGTAAGTAATTGTTGGCATCAACAATGGCGGGCTACTAGCTTATTTTTTGATTGAAAATTTTACAAATTTTATTAAAACGAAAACATTAAGAGGGATTTTAATATAAAATTTCTATAACTTGTACTAACATTTATCTTTTAAGAACTACAAGTCTTTCTATCCATGGATCGCTTTAACAGATTGTTAATAATGGTAATGCCATCTTGTTGATTTATTGTTATAATAAACAAATACAGTACTTATGTACCGTATGTTGAATGTATATATCCATCGTGTGTCTCATCTTTCCATTTCAACAATTTACAGAAAAATATGGCATATTTTATAGATGGTTTGAATCGCGATTAATTACGATTAAATAATTTTTAAGCTGTAATTAACTCGATTAAAAATTTTAATCGTTTGACACCCCTAATTTTAATGTATATATATATATATATATATATTTATAAGGTGAAATCGGTTGTTTTCATTTTTTGATTTACATAAAATATCAAATACACAAAAGATATCTTGAAAATATATAATTAAAAAAGGAATAAAGAGTCATATTATAATAAATTGATTTATTTTAAAAAAATATATTTTTATTGTATTATCTTTTTAAATATATATATTAAAAAATATATATATATCATGGACTTCATTATGATATTGACGGGTCACACCCGTCATACACTGCGCCTCGCCTTCAAGTAGGGGGCCTGCCCACATCAAGAGGAGTTATTGTCAAAAACACGCATGCAGCGATCTAACGCCGGATTTAGGATGAAAAATAACGAAAGCTGTACCGCATACAAACAGGAAGGATTGTCTCAGGAGTGATTTGTTACAAGATTCATGCTAATAATTATATTTTTCGTACCATGCATGCATTTTGAAACATGAAAAAAATCAATGGGAGAAATTAGCTTCTACGGTATTGGGGTCATAGTTTGTAATATTTACTTAAAATAAATGCTAACTAGACAGTTTTTTTTTTTTTTTGTGCTTTTAACCAAGAATTAAGCGTGTTTTACGCCCATATCTAAAAAGAATTCAGGGATTTGAGCATTTATTCACGACTGTTCAACGGAAAAAGCTCTTTGTGATGCTAAGGCGGCGCTACAGTGGCTCAAAGACTAGCAGCACATTTGACATATTTACGTAAGAAAAATGCTAATTGCCCGGTTCTTTGCTCTTTTAACAAAGAACCGAAACGGTTTTACGTCCATATCTATAAAGAATTGAGGGATTTACGCATTTATTCACAAGAAGTCTCAATGTTAAAAGCTCTGTCTGTTTCCACTCGGTCAGCTTTGACAGAGATAGGCCCCCTATTATTCGGCCCCGCGCCCCATCAATATCATATGTCTATATATATATGAATAATATTACCTTGAGTTGTTTTCCAATTTATAATGCGATTGAAACAAAAAAAATCTGGACAACTGAAATTTCACATTAATTTAAATCAAGCAAAAAACGATGTTGATTGCCTCCTCCCAGTCCAAATGGATTGGACGTCTATGGCAGCCAAATGGGTTTGATATTTCCGTGTTGGCCAACATGAGTTCAACACCTTAGAAATGAGTTATGTTGCAATACAGGGAATATTAGCTTTCATGTGTAGAGGCAGACAGAGATCCTCTCATGGCAAAGAGGACTTCCTCAGTGTGGAGTGGGCCCGACGCACCACCGCATGCTCTCCCATGGGTGGAATTACAATGAACCCATTCATTTTCAATGAATAATAAATGCCATATTGGACTTCCCTCCCCCGCTAGAACAATAATCTGGCCTATTGAGCAAAAAGAGAATGAAGAAAAATGTGAGAATCCGAGCAAATTTCCTAAGACAATTACCGTAAATATTGACTCAGACCTCAACTTGGACAGCCACTTAAGTTGGTCGCTAAATCTGCCAATTAGCACCTAAAACATAGCCAGAATGAAGGGGATTTTCATCAACCAAGAAATAGAAAAAATAATTTTCAATATTGAAATAGTATATTTACAGTTCTTAGTCAAGAAGCTACAGCTAATCCAGAACGCTGCTGCCAGAGAACTTCCAAAAACAAGAAAACTGGACCATATTATGGAATACTATGCGAGTCACAAAACACCTAATGGCTTCGGACCAAAATTTATGCTTGATTTTGTTGGACCCCTAAGGTCATCCGGAACCAGCCTGCTGTGCGCTCCAAAAACAAGACCCAAGCAGGCATTGTTGTTTGCGTCAACAACCAAAACAAAAATATTTTGTTGACTTACAATGTTTTTCATGAAAATGACGAAACAATACGGTGGCAAAAATGTGTCTCGGGAGACTATAACATAACCTCCGGCGAGTTGTTTTTGTCAATGATGACTATAACGAAAATATTTAATCGACGAACAATTTCTGTCATGACAATGACGAGACGATAATGAGCTAAAATCATGACTTGAGAGAGCAAAACGTAACGACACGAATGCCAGTTTTCATCTGACAAGACAGAACAAGAGGAAATGCGCCATAGTTTTCATCACATGTTCACAATGTGACATTTTATGTGTAGGTAGTAAAGGTGTGACAAAATATCGAAATGGTGACATATTGTGATACTTTGTATCCCAAAAGGTTATCGATATGCTCCTGCCAAGAATCGAGGTATCGTTTCAAAAAGGTGTCTGTAGGTTCCAAAATGTAAAAAGCCTAGCTCAACGCTCTCTTCCTTGTTTTCCTCACCCTAACCCAGTACTTCTCAAATAGTGGGGCGCGCCCCCCCAGGGAGGCGCAGAGCAATGCCAGGGGTGGCATGTGTGACCCCGGGGAACATGCTTTTTTTTTTTTTTTTGCCGTACTAAAATAAAGTGTACTTGCACATCCACTCAGTGGGTGGCAGTGGCGCGCTCATTTTCAAAGTGTGCGCAGTATTTTTGAAGTAAGCAAGAGCACACGGATTCACGGAAGAGACTCATGAAGAGCTGGAGAGCTGTGCGCTGTTTTCGAAAGCCATTTTCCGGCCGGACTCACGCAGCGACCCACTGTCTTCTCCGGGTCTCACGTGTCCGCCCGAGAAGTGCCATTTTCGGCTTGGGATCGTCACGACGACCGCCCTCACCTACGGTTCTCCCTCGGCCGCCGAGAATGCGCTTTTTTCGGGCCGTTTGCCTTTGACATTTAATACAGTGGTAGACGAGGAAAGACCACTGTTTACTGTGTCTAAAAATGATTATAGCGGACAGCCGGAAGCCAAATTAATTAAGACGCCACTTAAAGACATTAGACCCTAATCTCATTGGTAAGCCGTTTGGTTGGTTTTCAGCGAAAACGTGCCGAATATTGCCAACAATCGTCCTGCTTTGTCAGTGTTATGTCAGTAAACCAGTGAGCACTGTTAGCATGCTCAGTGCAAAATAACCCCACATCATTGCAAACTGGAGGTGATACTGGGAGCAGCGAGCAGCGAAAATAAAAACTGTCCTTCTGTCCAAAGCCACTTTTTTTTTTTGTCTTCTTCCTCTATTCAGTATTGTTTTTTCGGTCATTTTTTTGGCATACTGTCCTCATGAGTTAATGTTTCTAATCAATTTGAGTTTGTTAGTATTTACTGATTTAATTTTTCAGTATCAAATGGTAAAAAATGTAGCTTGAGTGTATTTTTACAGTTTGGATGTGACTTTTTTATTTTTAATTCAGGCAAATTGATGCGCAGGTTAGGGTCTTTTCTGTTACAAACAAAAAATGTTAATAAAGTTATACTTTATAAGTTCATCTCTGTTATTTTCTCTAATAGAAAAAAAGGATACAATGCAAGGCAGAGGCGTACTTATAATAGTAATATTATAGACAAATGATACTATTTACAGTGGCGGCAGAGTTTTGGGGGGGGGGGGGGGGGCGCGAAACATTTGTAACAGAAAATAATTGAGAAGCACTGCCCTAACCCAATCCATTTAGACTGGGAACGTTCCAGAGCATTCACAGTCACTCTGTCTAATTTTCTAGGCATTTACAGGTCACATGCTGTTCATTTCAGGGTATTTACAGGTCATTTCCTGTTGAGTTTGAGTCACTGCCTATTCATTTGGGTGATTCCCAGGTCACTTCCTGTTCTGTAACTCAAGATAAATAGGCCAATGTAATACCCAAAATCAAAAAGAAGTAACTGAAAATAAACAGGTAAATGACCTTGAATGGCCCAAAATGACCTCATTGCTTGGCATTGGCTGCCACTACCGGCCATAGACGATCAATCAGTTTGAAGTGGAAGGGATGGCAGCGAATGAACGACTGTTCATTCGCTGCCACCCTCCCAGATTCAAATGGTCTACTAGTGATAAACACACAGCCGAAGGATGAAAATGGTGTTTTTCTGTTTATTAGTTGCTTGTAGAATATCCTAGAATGATTTCCTGACCACACCCCTTTCCCGATTGACAGTGGATTAACCCTTTCGGACAAGACCGTAGATGATGCACAATTTAAACACGCATAACCTAGCGAACGCAACAACAACTATGATCGGGGATTGCCACGAGTTAACTTTCGGCTAACGTCGCTAGCTTATACTGTTCATTCCACAACAGTTGGCAGCTCTGCTTTGACAAAGTCATCAGTCATCTATCCAAAAATCACACTTACTTTTTGGCAAATCCTTGATCATAAGCAGACCAGTTAAGGAAGCAGGCATCTTCAAAGTGTTTGTAGCAGAGAACACCACTCGATGATGGCGTGAAATTCATTCGCTTCGTGCGAACGAAAGATGTCCATTTACGTGCCCTGCTATCCTTTGGCCACTCATACAACTTTTCGTTTGAGTGAGAACAAAATATCGCCACACACCGCCGTGGCATCTTACCGAGAAGCACTGCAACAAACAATACTGTTCTATGGCAGACTTCCCTCGCACTTCCCGGTGTGACGTAATTTCCGAAGATTGCCGAAGAAAAGCATTTTCGTTGTCAAGGGCGTTGCCATGGGTTAAACAAAGAATCTGGAAGGGTTGCGTTAAAAAAAATAACGAAAATATGCTTATAACTGTTTAGCCATTGATATTATTCAAAAACATGGTTGGCCAACCTTACTTCACATTTCCGCTTTAATGCCCCCCACTCCTTGGAATAGGAAAAGTCGCAGTTTTCTTGTGCAACAATGAAAAATAAATGCATCGGTGCTTGGGACTATAGTAAATATGCTTGCTTTTCACTTCCTGACAGCATCTACGTCAGGCTCTTCCTGTTTTGCGCTTGCCATGGACAGCTCTTCACACTGGGCTGACGCTAGTGTGAAAAGGCCTTAAGCGTCGACTAAAACTAGAAAAGATTAATCGTTTTCGTCAATGAAGACGAGAAACACATTTTGAAATGACTACAATATGACTAATAAGTGTTCTTGTCCAAAGTAGACTTTTTAGAACTCGACGATTGTAATGGTATATTTACAGGTCTAAAAAAAAATAAACAAGAAGCTACTGCTAATACTGAATGCTCCTTACAAATACAACGAATATGGAATACTATGAAATGATTATAATAGGTTCCTATGAGTAACGGGATAGACTAGAAAATACTATAAACCACTTAATAGCCTTGGACCAAAATAGATGCTTGGTTTGTTTGACCCATACGAAGCAGCTAAGGTCGTTTGGAAGCGGTCTACTGTTTGTTCCAAGAACAAGAACCAAGGAAGGACAGGCAGCATTCACTTACCTCTGGAACAAGTTACCTGAAGCTCTGAAACCGTTAGCTCCTTTAAATCAGGGTGGAAAATGCTACTATTTACTACAGCGTATTCATAATTGCCCATATGCTTCCAATTTCAAGTTATATGACTTGTGCTTTGGTTTTAGTTCAATTTCCTGTTTCAATTGTTTTTTTCAAACCGTCTCCATAATTTAATGCGAATTTTATGTATACTTCTTTGGGGGATTTTCATGAAATATAAAGAAGTTTGAATGACCTTGTGTTGAATGGTGCTATACAAAAAAATTGCCTTTCCTCATTGCACCAATACCACACCCAAAGGTTATGGCGGATGGTCGCACAATGCAAGATGGCCGCCAGCTACGCACAACACAATAAAAAAATAAATAAATAAAAACGCTTGTCGCCCTTCCATAGATGATTATAGACGTGCAATCATCCTGTCTTGCGTGGATTTAAAAGGTTTATAACTAGTAGATGTCGAATCAAAGTGGAAGGCTGACAGCTCTCCCAATTCAAGTGAATTGGACGTCAAGTAACTTCAATGGCAGCCAATGATTTTGAGCAGATGTTTGTTCGTAGATATAACAATTTTTTAAGATCATTTTGACTTCACTTGAATGGAACTTGGTAGGGCGGATGAAAGGTCTCTTCACCCTTCTGCTGTCAATTAATATGAGTTATCACAAGTAAACTTCCAATCCATTTGAAGCGGGAGGGTGGCAGCGAATGAAGGTTCATTAGCTGCAACCCCGCCCGCTGCAAATGAATTGGACGTCTATTAATGTCAATGCCAGACAATGACAAAAACAGTGTCTGAACTAGCGCTGATAGCAATGATTTTACATGTAAGCGAGTATTCAGTCATTTAAGAGGCAAAAACATTTTTAAAATTTTGTTTTGGGGCAGGGCGGGGGGTGTGTGTGTGACATGAGCTCAACAAAGACACCATTTCCAATGGTGGAAAAGTACTTCGAAACTGTACTTAAAGTGCGTACGACAGGATAAAATTCTTAAATAGCATTACTATGTAAATTGTGATTAATTGCGGCCGTGGCGCAGTTTTTCGCAATTAACTGATTGTAGCTGGAGTTGTCCTTGGACCGAATGGTCAGTGGTTCGATTCCCGGCTACGACTGTCCACCGACGAAGTGTAATGTAAAGTCTAATGTAAAGCGTTTTGGGCATGGTAACCATGCAGATAAATGCACTATATAAGTACTGTTCATTTACCAATTGCAATCATATTTTGAGACGATTCGACTATATACAACAATTTGTCAAAGCGCAGATGACGAGAAATGTCTTTTAATCCGCCGTTCAGGCACGCCTACCATTATAGGGCTCTACCGTCCCCAACAGGAGGATGATGTCGGGGTCATGGTTTCATCTGATTTAGTATAGAGCCCAATGAGGGGGAATTATTCAGAACGAGGAAAATTCTATGAAGAGAGCCGCAAAATGTCTTTCAGTCTCTCTACACCAATATTTTTACAGGATATTCTTTTTATCGAAGTATTTTTATGAAATAAACAAATGGTATGGTCATGACAAATAACAGTCTTGTGCTAAATGGTATATGAAATATTTAAAATGCATTTAATTAGTACGACATTGCAAAATGACTCCATAATGGTCAAAACTGTCCACTTCTTGCACCTCCCAAACTGTATTTTATGCCACCGGTGTTAGTCCGGCTTTTGTCATTTCCCTGCCCCCGGCTTCGGAGAGCGTAAACAAACCAGGAGGTGTGACAACTAGCCGACATGCTAACCCGAACAGAGTGATGTTTCAAAGTCTATTCTCGGCTTTCCAAGCAAAAAATCACTCAAAACTACCCGGGATCATGTCACATGACGGCTGGGTTGTCGATCGTCTTCGTCGATCAGCAACCCGCCCAGCAGCTAGTAAGTTACAGCTCGTTCCATGTTGCGGGCAGGAGAACATGTTTGCGGGGGAAGCAGCTGGAGAATTACCGCCGGATAAAACTGTCCGACGTCAAAGGAGCACGTAGCTGCCACATGGTCAACATGAATATGGCGTAAAGTAATCCTTAACTACACAGTGAAGACACGGCGTGCAGTTGTTGTGCAGCTAACATGGCAGAATGTGTCTGTTGAGAACTTTTCTACATGTTCGTCCATGATCAAACATAAGTAAATAGTCCTTTATTTAAAGAAAGTTTGAAGTGTTTACTTTGTAATTGCTGTATTCACAGCCGTTTTCAACACAAAGCATGTCAGCCACAAAATGCAAGCCACCTCCGTATTAAAACGTGTACCATGATACCAGTATTTGACATAGTACAAAATATGATGTTTACTCACTTCCTCATAAATCCAATGGTCCCACAGTAGTAGGGCTTGTTTTGGCCAACATCCGCCGGTGAATGGGAACCTTTTGAAACCCCAAAAAGGCTCACACGACTCTCCCTGGTGCAGCAACAATTTTCTGCAGCCGTTTGGCTGGCATGATGCGAAAAATAAACGAATTAATCCGCAAAATCAGCTGAATCCGCAGTCCATCTGCATGCTTTTAAGCAATGCTGTATTGTGAGATGCTGACCCGGGTGGCGTCACATTCGCATTCGTCCTGAACCTGAAACTGGAGCCGGAAGTAACCCATTTTCATCCAGCGGGATTCAAACGATCGGTTCCACACACGTCCAAGCGGTCCATTTTATCGCTTGTTTTTTCCATTCTGCACAGTTTTAAATAAAACTGAGCCGTCAAATGAATTTTCTAGTTCTTTGACTATTGACTCAGATCTGTGTGTGCGTGTGTATACTACATTTTTGCATCGGGAGAAAATCCTTTCTTTTTAAAATTTAAAGCAAGTACTTTGTACTTTTGCTAGAGTACATTTTTGTTCGATACTTGCACTCTTGGTCAAGTAATTTTTTTGCACCTGTATCTGTACTTTTACTGAAGAACTGGAAAAAAAAAAAAAAAGTACTTCATCCACAACTGACCGTTTCCAGGTTAGGAAATCATAACAAATGCACACACACACACAAAAAAATCACATTTAAACTCAACACTGTGAATGCTCTGGTTTCAGTCCCATTGATGGCGCTAGATGTAGTACAATCCAGTCAAAATGAATTGGAGGTCTAGGGCTGTCAATGGAACACTATTCTAATGGAAACATTTGGTAAACCATTTGATCAACCACCTTCCGTATAATATACACTGTGTATTAATGCAAAACTGTCGTATTTAGTGCATGGGCATTAATAATACAAATACACACCATTAGAAGTTTTACGGCAGACAATAATTTCCCTTGTATTAAACCAGTGCTTCTCAATTATTTTCTGTTACGCCCCCCCAGGAAGACGTAAACGTTCCGCGCCCCCCCCCCCCCCAACTCTCTGCCGCCACTGTAAATGTACTGTAGTATCATTTGTCTATAAAATTATTATTACATAAGTACACCTCTGCATAACATCGTGTCCTTTTTAATATTAAAGAAGGAAAAAAAAGTGTTAAAAAAAAACACCTCCATAGTGTGAAAATACACTCAAGGTACATTTTCTGACCATTTGATACTGAAAAAAATAACAAAATCAATAAATAATCATGAATTCAAATTGATTAGCAACATTAACCCAAGAGGAGAATATGCCAAACAATTAGACTGAAAAAACAAAAATCAAATAGAACAATAAATGATGGTGTCATTGGCAGCAGGGCCGAAAACCAAAAGTGGCAAAAATTTCACTATCTCTCGTCATTGGACAGAGAGTTTTTATTTTTGCTGCAGGCAGTATCAGCTTCTTTGCTCTGGTGTTGATTATTTTGCATTGAGCAACTTGGTATGCCACATTATGAGATGCTGACAGTGCATGGTGGTTTAATGTTGTAACACTGACAAAACGGGACAATTGCTGGCAATATTCGGCACGCTTTCGCTGAAAAAAAGAATTCCTGCTGTCTGCTGCGAACATTTTTAGACAAAGTAAACAAACTGGTCTTTCCTCATCTCCCACGGTACTAAAAGTGAAAGCCAGAAGCCAATGCTACATACGCTTTGTCATATTTCTTCATCTTAGCTTTACATATCTCCTGTGCTCTTTGCTGTGTGCTCGTTAGGGTAAAAGATACTGTGCACATGCTGAAAATGAGAGCTTCACTGCCACCCACTCAGTGGATGTGCAATTACACTTTATTCTACTTCAGCAAAAATGTTCCACCACCCCGGATGTGACCTTGGGGAACGCAGAGCATTGCTCTGCGCCCCCCTGGGGGGGCCCGCCCCACTGTTTGAGAAGTACTGTATTAAACACATCATCTGGAAATTAAATACTTACTGCAATTTCCATTAAAGACCTTGATAATCCAGCTTTCAAATTTAAGACTTTTTAAGGATCCGGAGGAACCTTGCATATGTATACTATTTTGATGTACTTACTGTATGTAATAACCCGACTCTTTTTTGTATATTTGTTCAAGCATTAAGGGGTGAAGTAAATGGCGTGCAACTCTATGGCTGCCAAATGTATGAGTAAACTCGCACCTCGGAAACTTTCACTGTGCATTTCAATGACTGTCACTAGTATTTGAACTTAAAATGCCACTTTCCTCATTTCAAATGGATTGGACATCTATAGCCACCATTTCAAAAGACTTATCATGTAAATTGAAGTACTAATTACTAATAACCCAAAATTGATTTGAATTAGACAAATTCATGGACGATTTTGGGGGGGATTTGTGCACCGATGCAACGTTTAACTTGTATAAAGCAGGGGTGTTAAATGTTAGCCATCAAAATATTCATTTGAACTCATTTGGACGCCATTGACGACGCTCAACGTACAGTTCATTTAGACAGCAAGAGCGAATGTACAGTAATTTTCGGACTATAAGGCGCACCTGACTATAAGCCGCCATCTACCAAATTTGACACAAAAACTGCATTTTTTCATATATAAGCCACACTTGCCTATAAGCCCCAGCTGTCCTCACTACATAATCAGATATTTTCACCAAAAGATACTAACTGGTAACACTTTATTTGACAGCGGCATCGTAAAACTGTCATAAGACCAAATGAACCACCATGAAACTTTGAACCAATTAGCTGCAAGGCTTCATTGCTTCAAGAACTGCTCCACCTGTTTTCAAGACTGTTGTCCTCCAACATGCCTCCTAGCATGCATTGCAGCGCTACAGATGTAAATAACAAAACATTTTCTGTGCCAATTATTTCTTCAGTTACTGTTCCAGTTGCTTCATTAATTGCCAGTTAAGGTATTTGGTAACACTTTTGACAATAGCGCCATAAGACTATCATAATTATGACAAGACACTGCCATGATCATTAATGAATGATTATATCGTGTTATTTGGCATATGATCTCACTTTTGAATAGATGTAAAAGATCCTAGCTAGACATAAATGGAATTAGTGACAAAATTTTCCAGGTGATACTTAATGACATCTGTCATAAGCATCCGTTAATGCCCATGACAGTGTCATTTCATAACTATAGCGGTCTTATGACGCTACTGTCAAATAAAGTGTTACCTATTAACCCAAAAAAATCAACGAATAAGCCACACTGGACAATAAAACGCAGGATTCCAAATGAGGGGGAAAAAGTAGCGGCTTATAGTCCGAAAATTACGGTACATTCAATGGCAGCTAAACTAGGGCTGCTGTGATTGATTCATCGATTAGGAAATGAATCATCTTATTTTTCAATTAAGTATTTAGCGATAGTGTTGACTTCATCCAAATCCTTTGCATTTTATTTCCCTTAAAACAAAATTTAATTATGTACTATATTATATAAATATATAGGGCGGAAAACACAGACAAGACTGAAAAAGCAGTTTCTGCTCTTGCACTCCTCTTTAAAAGAAACTGCTGTATTTTAAGCCAAAACAACTGTTTTGTTTGATAGAACAGTATGTCTATATGCTGCCATAGCAGATTCATGGCGCATTAAGCCCCCGAACTATTTTCAATTTGTCCGTGTTACCCTGAAAACCCCCGTTTACAGACGTCACGCAACCACTTGTTTCAACCCAGCCATAAAACGTAATTATTTAAAATGTGTCATTTTTAGCCTAGAATCATTAATTTGTGTGTAATATTTCGTTTAAAAAAAAAAAACTTTAAAAAATTACTCCCTCGCATATTTTCAACTTTTACACAAATTACGTCACAATGAAAAATGTAAAAAAAAAATCTAAAAAAAAAAGTCGTTTAAAAGGGAGGTGAGCGCATGCGAGAGCAGAATTAAAGACGCCATGACTTTTTAAAATAAAATTTAACAGTAAAACCCTATCTGGAGGCGAGAGCACGCAAGAGCAGAATTACAGACGCCATGACTTTAACCAGATATTATCGTGTATTTACCTTGTGTTGATCCAAAAACTCCATGTTGCATGTATCATTGAGTGTCAAGACACAGATGTGAATGGCCACAGCTGGATTTATTTGGGATTTTACGGGTTAAACATGGTAATATGACAAGGGTCGCGATGAAGAAATCGCAGACATTTTCTTTTTCATATATTTACCCTTTTAAATGTTTTTTTTCTTTCAATTTTTCTTTGGATCGATTATTTATCATCAAACATATTGGAGAAAATGCGACAGTAACAAAAAAATACAATTGATAGTTATGAGGTAGAAATCTGACTTTACAGACGCCATTTTTTTCATTGTGACATAATTTGTTTAAAAGTTTAAAATATGCGAGTGAATTTTAAGTCGTTTTTTTTTTAAAAACGAAATATGACATATCAACTAATGATTCTAAGCTAAAAATGACAGACATTTTGAATAATAAAAACAATTATTTTTGTTTTATGGCTGGGTTGAAACAAAAGCGGTTGCAGGACGTCTGTAAACGGGAATTTCCAGGGTAAAACGGACAAATTAAAAATAGTTCAGGGGCTTAATGCGCCATGAATCTGCTATGGCAGCATAAAGACATACTGTTCTATCAAACAAAACAGTTGTTTTGGCTTAAAATACAGCAGTTTCTTTTAAAGAGGAGTGCAAGAGCAGAAACTGCTTTTTCAGTCTTGTCTGTGTTTTCCGCCATGTATATTTTTTTTGTTGCTAACAAGGTTAATTTGCGCAACAGCACAACAGGAGGCTCAAAAAAGGATAGCAAAAGATCTCCAAATAAAACGACAAATCAGCTTTCAAACCGCAGTGCAATAAGAGGGGGTTACGGCTCTTACCGGACTCGTCTCATCCAGTTGTCGTCGTCGTCTCTTTAATCCCGCTGGCATCTCGTCTTTGATCGACAACCCCGCCCGTGATGTTTCAACCGTATTCCATTGTACTTTGTTCAATCAAGAAGGAAGCTGCACAACAAACTCACCTCCAGTTTTTAGATCAAAAGTAAAACCCCACCAAAAATCAGCTGTTTTAAGTTGCATTTTTAAGTGGGTGGAGTCACACTCACCTGACTTAGTATCACCATTTAATTTCTAAATTAGCTACGTTCACACCGCAGGAAGTGATGCCCAATTTTTGTAGGGATGGTACTCGATTTTTAAAAAAAAAAAAAAAAAAAAAAAAGTTTCAATGAATAAATCTTTAATAAATTATGTTCTCATCACACAAATATCCCTGACCAAATTATATTGAACAAAGTGCCATTGCAGGAATGCTTACAATTTAGAAAATTTTTGTTTAACAGTTGATATATCTTGTTTTTAACAGTTTACAAAGACGATATGGTTGCGATTGTTTTAAATTTGTCTATGACAAAAAATGTTTGTGGGTTTTAATATTCATTCTTCTGAGTTACACAAGGCGAATTGATGCTAATTCGCACCAGCATTTAAATGGTGTATTCGAGGGATGTAGTAAGCTAAATTCTTGGCCGAAACCAAACGCAGTGGTTCCTCTACATGCGAAGTTAATTAGTTCCAGGACCTTGTTTGTAAATCGCAATGGTCGTATGTCGAGCAGGATTATTTTAATTAATTATATTTCATAATTTATATTAATTATAATTCCATTAATTTGTTCCACAGCCCAAAAACCTACACTAAATCCTTAATAAATACTGGTGGTACAATTACAAATGGTAATTACACATAGCAAAAACTAGAAATAAAAAATCAGAATAATACAATACTAAGAATAATAATTATTCCTGTAATGAATCTGATTCTAATGTGGCAGACTTTTTTTGCTGTACCTGAATGCACCGCGGGGCTGACGTTACAGTGAGAGAGGTCAGTGTGGTTGAGATAATACTTTCGTTTTCTTGAGAGCACAGTCAACTGCGGCGGTATTTTGTGTTGGATAAGTTCTTAAATAATAAAAACGTGACGAAGCTGGCGAGTTACTTGGCGGTGTTACCACAATAACAATTGTCACCTTAAAGTGTATGAAAACACCTGGGGAAATGCTAATATTCCATCATTCATCCATAAACGCATGCCTTTTAGGCTACGTTCATACTACAGGTCTTAATGCACAAATCCGATTTTTGTCATATCTGTATTTTTTTAGCATGCCCGTTCAGACTGCCTTTGACCATTGAGACCATTCAAGTATTACGCATGCACACTAATTTGCAGTCCGACACACGCTGAGCAAGACGACCCGCATGCGCAGAAGCATCAAAACAAATGACCACACATGTTGGCTGTAATTCAAGGGATTATCATATTTTTCTTGTTAAAAAGAGGATACAAATAACACATTAATAATCCACGTTTAGTTTTATTTTCAAAGTTTATATGGACTGATAGAACGCATACACGCACACACATAAGCCTTGACGTGTGTGCGTGAAATGACGTGGGTGCGTCAGTTTGCCCCGACTCGGCAATGTGTTCAATAATGAAATATTGCTCATTCGGCGCACAGAATTAAAATCGAAAATTGACAGGGTTATTCTTTTCTTCATTGTATTTTTTTATGACTGTGGTCAAGCCCGCTTCGTGCTTAAAAGCAGAGTTCAAGCTAGGCGCTAATGCCTGCATTGCTGCCGTCCTTCGTGCCTCTTGCTGTTTGCTGACGTAATTAGTGCATGAATTCCGATTCCGGAGAATGGACAGTACAGACCGCCGCGACAGTCTGGAAAAATGTGGCCCAGATCGGATTTGAACCACATACGAAAGTGACCCAGATCGGATTTGAAATGGTCCAGTTCTATGCGACTTGTCATGTTCAGACCGCCAAGTTAATGCCTCACTCGAGTCGGAAAAACACGAAAAAATCGGATTCGTGCATTAAGACCTGTAGTATGAACGTAGCGTTAGATTCATATCATGCCACTTCGTGTAATGACACACATCGCAACACCAAGAAAACGATAGCAATTTGGGTCGACTGTCAAGCTAAAACGACTGGAGCCTGAGATGCTGGAAATCTAGCATATTGTGTGCGTGACGTCAAAACAAGGAAACAACCGGCTCATCGCTTAGTTCTGAATGGCGGCGATGATGGCGGAAAATTTTGTGTTCTAGTTGCAGCAACGAATCCGACGTAACGAACGTTCTTCTAATGGTGACGAGTAGAGATATGAACCTTTCTTTGGTGTTTTGTGTTATCAATTTGAGCCCAAACGAAAGCCAATGCAGCCAAATAAAACGATGATTGAGGGGAGCAATCACACTGATGAAACACCGGCAACAGATCGTGTGGGAAACACCGAATGGTTTGTTTTGCATTTCTTTTTGTGAAGCTGATACACCGTGACCGCAAAGTAATGTATAGAATAATTATCATTTATTGTGCTATCATAGGTTTTCGCTCTGCCAACAGACACAAATACGAATGGGATTAGAGGATTTGTTGTATATATTTTACGAGCGATAATTTATTCATGTATCCAGTCCTATATCCAATGCGTGATGTTTTTTATTTTAAAAGAGTACTCTGGCCATTTCGAGCTTGGCTGCCACCTCCTTTGCTTAGCCTGGGGTGGTGGAGTGGTCTCATCAGTGCCAGTCATCGTCCTCTTTCTTGATATCTCGGGACATTTAGGTGGCTGCGCGTGTATGGTGGGCACCGCATCTGCTTTCAGCAGCAATTTCTTAGCAAAACCTGATTTCATTTGTCCATAGTTCGAATAGTAAAATGCGCACCACACGAAACCGTGCTGGAGGCCGGGTCTGCAAAATTAGCCCTCTTTGCACGGATGAACTTTACTCATCGTCTGCGTAGTCCAGCTCTTTTTCTCTCCTTCGGGAACTCATGGGTACTACATTGCGATAAATGGCTATTTGTACACCACATAGCATGACAGGTTTGAACCATTTTAGCGATTTTTTTTACGAACGCAACTCTCTCGGCGATACACAACGATGGCACCTGCCTCGACCTGTTTCCTTGCTGTGACGTCAAAGCCCCATTCGGCTGTTTCTGGAATACTTTTGGAAATGTTCGTAATTTTGGATCTATTTTTGATAATTGCTCATGAATGTGATTAATTTTTTTGTTAACTTTATTAATATATGTTATCTTGCCACATAACGGTTCTATTGATATCTCACCCCCCCTTAGTATTATCTTTCTCTCTAACCTATCAAGACTGGCAAACGGTGGTCATAAGAGGATCGTGGAGCTGTATTGTTGAGCCAGTTCACGAATGCGCACCCCACACTCACAATTTTCTATAATTTGCATCTTCATTTCAAAGGTAAGCGTCAATTTTTTTCCTTGTTTCACCAACTGTACCAACTTTTTTTGAAACCTGTGTTGATTTCTCACACAAGAAAATCCGCAGTGGCTGTCATGTCGTCGGATTTAGAAACAAATGTCGTGTCAAATTTTACATTGGATGTCGAAAAGATTGTGTGTCAAAGCGATCGTATGTTGAGGTACCAATGTATTGGAAACACTTGGCTGAAAAATACATTATACATGACTGGCAGCGTAATAGGAAATCCACAGCTTCACGTGCAGGATCACAAAGATATTTTCTATGGAAAGTCAGGTTTTATCCACATGCAAATAAACCCAGATGAGACATTTAAAAAAAAAATTCTGAATTGGACTGTTCACAACTCATGACGCATTTGGGCAAAGATGTCGGAAATTGCCCTGCTGTGTGAACGCAGTTTTTTTTTTAAAAAAAAAAAAGCATATTCTTCCATTTTAGTTATCCTATCCCCCAACACCCATACGTACACGCCGATTACCAAGTCTGAGGATTTGAGGGTGGCCGGGGGCCGTGTAATCCACCGGATTAGAGGCGCCGCTGCAGTGATAGAATTACGCATGAAGTAAGATTTTATTCTTCATGCATTCAAGAGAAAACATTTGGAGGTCCTATCCCCACTAGTCACCAACACGAACACTTGTATACTGCTGTAAATTGATGCATTTTCTCTATACAACTCAGGAATCATCTCCATCACCAGTTTGACTGATCAACAGCGTATTTGGTGGAGTGTTCCAGACGCTTGCGCAGGATTAAACATGGATGGAAACTTCAAATGACCCAGTTTGTTAGTGTTGTTAAACAAATTTATGATATCTGTACCTTAGGTGTTCCGAGCAAATCACGTAAATCACGTCATCTGATTTGTTATTGGAAGAGAGTAAGACCTGGTTATCGCATGCAACTATTTTGTCCTTTCTGTTGTGTACATTTTGCTGGTATCCTAAAAATGACGCTTACTGAAAATCAACGCAGATTTGCAGCTTGGCAAGAACTACTTCAGAACTTCTGCGTTTGGATTGGCTGCAAGTTGAACTAGGGTCGTCCCGATCACATTTTTGCACCCTCGTTCACATCAGTCCTGATTTTGACAATCTGTGGATACAGAGTCCCAATCCGATACTTTGGTAGGGTATTAAAATGAAAACAGCATTCCCCATTGTAAAATATTTCCATACTTCTATCAGCCTCGGGTGATGAGATCTTACCATTAGCTTCAAATGACAGCTAGCATAATGTTCGGCGGTGTTTATTTCTGGTTACGTCATTTTCTGACTACAAAACTTAGTAGTCTTGCCAACCTCAACTGTCCAACAACTTCCCCGGTCATCTGATATTCCAGCCAATCAGGAGAAAGAGGCGGGACACACTTCCACATTAAAAAAAAAACATACGAAAAGCTTTTCAGGACAGGAAACCAAGTTCTTGGTCTTCCATGAACCAATTTGTGGCTTCACGTGGATTTGCTGCTTTCTGATGGTGAGCCAATCAGGCCGAGAGTTGCAGACGTGACAAGGAAGCCACTATCTGCTTGAATACAATGACTACAGTGCAAGAAGTTCAATTTTTTTGTCAGAAATACACTTAATTTCCTCATTAGATGACGAGCAGAGAACGTTACAAAAAGTTTTTTCAGGAAATGATGCGTGCGACCAGAAGAGCCATCGGTCAATCAGCAGCTGTATTTTTTTAAAGGTTCCTACTATGAAACAGGTAACGATTGGGTCTTTCCCAAATTGATATGTGAAATACATATGGAACAATCAATGCTGAATACTAGGTTACATAATCCTTGTATTGTACATTTTTTTCACCTGATTTCGATCCTCTGAAAATGGTACGAGCGGACCTGATTTCCGATCACGCGATCAGATCAGGGACGTCGCTTGTTCCGATGACGATGTCAGCCCTGTCGCCGTCTTACCATCACGGCCTTCCTCATAGCCACAGAGGATAGACCCCATCGAACGCCGTGTCTGTACGTTGCTCGTGTCATCGCGTCTCCTTTTAGATATCTCACAGTAGTTCGATATTTACCGTAGAAGTGTTTGAGCAGGTTCTTCATCAAATTCTTTCATATCCACCGTTTCTTGCTTCCCGTCAAAAATATGAGAGCCGGTAAAATCCCTGCATGTATACGAGCTAATTCGTAAAAACGAGAATCTCGATGACGAAATGCCGCACCATTGGGCACTCGTAATCAGTGGAGTTTTCTTTGGCCTTGGCCCCATTTCAACTCTGTGTTTTGGGGTCTAGGGATCCATGTGTGTTTTACCTGTTTGACTCCAGAACAAATGTGTCACGAGGTCCACGCCGGAAATCCACGCAAATCGATGTGAGATTTTTCACTTCATGAGTTCCTTCTAAATTTCCAAGGTTCTTTTTCAACCATTGGTCCGGTACGTTGCAGAAAATCATCCACTTTCACCTAACATATGTAAAAATGTTTTGTGTTGTATGAATCATCGTAGAGCGGCTGTGCTATCCAAAGGTCAGCAGAGGAATTACCCAATCCTCTTCCATATCGGTAGGTGGCAACAGGTAGATAATTACACCGGCACACCGAGGTATGAAGCCTTTCGAAAAATTTACAAGATGTTTTGATGCTTTTTGCGCCTAATATTACGAAAAATGAATTATATGAAAGATAATATGTAATGTCATAGATCATTCCCGCTGGCAGCAATGCAAAAATGTAACGTTTGACTAAAAAGGTAGTACGTTCCTACGCTGGCGACGTAACCTGAATTTCCGCGAAAGTCGGAATTAACCCTTTAAAAGAATAACTATCCCAAAAGTATTTCATTTAATGATTTAAGATACACTGCCGTCTGGTGGCAGAGTTGGGTGTGTCTGGACTGTTACCTTGGCTTCTATGACTGAGTAAGAGACTCATCTGACATGGCTATAGGACAGATATCCTCTCGTTTGGCCCACATAAGGTTTTAAATTTAAGCTAATGTATGTTTGTGTATCCATTTGTGATTACGTTTAGGCTAATATATGTTTGTGTATGCATTTCTGATTAAGTATAGAGCTACAGTTTGTGGAGTTATGTGTTAGCGATTTGCTACGATAAATACGTTAGCATTCACAGCATTTAACTTAGCGGACTTTTGCTAGGCAAATTAGGCTAATTTAATCTACTAAATTTACATTTTGATCAGACGAGATGAATTTCGGAACCCCTATTGTTTTGCGTCAGGTGGTTTATTGTTAAAATGTGTGTCGTGTGTGCTACAGCTTTACAAATTGTCAAAAGTGAAGGAAGGAAAAAGTTTCAAAAGCCTTTTTTGCTGTCTGTCAAGCTGAACAAATATGTTTAGTGAGGACAGAACACAAAGTTAATAAAGGTAAATATAAGATATTGTGTGGCACAATAAGGTACAGTTACACAGCATAAAAAAAAAAAACGACTGGAGACAATGGCGAGCGAGAGACTGGCATTGTAAAGTCAAAATCGCGAAAGTCAAGTCAGCCGTAACCTGGGGATTACCTGTATATGTAAACAAATATACACAACAGGACATGCATGAAATGCATATGAAACAAAAGGAGATCGTTTGAAATAGCAGGCAATGGCTGCTGAAGTTAGCTGGTCTTTTAGCACCCCGTGTTTGCTAAGAGTTCGAGTAGTCATGTGATAACGTCTGTAGGAGCTGGAAACTAACAAACGAGTTACACTTAAGCGCCAGTGGGGGCGACAAAGCATTACAAATAAGCCAGGCAAACGAAAGGACATGAGAACAAATTGAATGTGGTGTTTGAGTAGAACTTACATTTAAACGTCATTCATTATACGCAAAAATCAGGATACGAAATTTCATCTCTTGAGGTACCAATGTTCTTTTGTTTAGCCATGCGTCAGGTGAGGTGACAGTCCACAAATCCTCTCCATTGCTGTCAATATTTCAGACAAAATTCTGACCTCAGATGTAGGCCCAACCGTTAAAGCAAAGACTGCCATACAGGAAAATCTAGTTTTCCGTTTGAATTGACTTTCGGGGATGCAATGATAACGACTCTGTTCCGCTTAAAAGTCCCACTGTCATGTCAGGGGGTACTTTACTGAATCGCATAGATTCGACTTGACTGGGCCACAAACCGTGCTCCTTTTGTTTAGTAAAATGAAGCAGAAAAAGCGCAAAATACAGTTTTAACCCCATTTCGCTGTTGACCACCAGGCCAACGTTCCAGACTAGAGATGTAATAAAAGGCAGGCTTTTTGAATCTGTTTAGTTTCATTGCCGTGGATTCAATCGTTTAATACATGTTGTATAGGAAATTGCTCCAACACTTACACCGGCGATATGAGCCTTTTTTTCCCCGTCCGGACAAATGACGTGTTGCCCCCCCAAAAAAGTTGTTAACACCGACATTGGAACCGAAACAACAAAGCTATTTAGCGTTGTTGGCCCAAAAGTGTACCAGTAAAAAATCCAAGTTGTAATATTTTCAGATGACAAATATTAGTTTTTCCCAATTGCTATCCATGCTGTTGTGTGGAGTCGAGAGGGGGATATGTAAGATATTTACCATTCAGGCGCCCGAGATCCGATGTTAATGGAGTCCAAGTTGCTTCTGTGCTGGGCGCTCTTTCATTCTCGCGCGCCGTGTTATGAAGAATTTCTGCCTCCGGTTTGAACTTGTATGGTAAAATCTCCCCGAAATCATGTTCTTCGGGTCTTCCTTCGTCCTCTGACCCATATTCCGTTTCATATTACGATTCGTCGTACGATAAAGTCAACGAGTCGACTGCCGGTTCTCCATTGAGTCAGTCATTTGCCTGCCGCCAGAACCTTTGCCTTTGGAAATTGGATTGGAGGTCTAGCACTGTTATTAGCCCTGAAAGATGAGCCTGACCTACCAGTTCAAATTAAGTTGGACTCTTTCATTGTCAATGGCAGGCAATGAGATAAAGCAGGGGTGTCCAAATTACAGCCCGATCGCCCGCCAAATTTTTTAATGGGCCGCAGCAAATAAGAAGCCCGAGATCAGCTTATGGTCAGTTGAGTCGCTTCTCATTTTCAACACTAAATGGCACTAGTCACTTCTACAAAGCCTCTCAGAGGTCAAATCAACTTTGGAAACCAGAATTTCAGTTGATGAATGAGACCAGAAATAGTTCAGTGCTCATGAGTAGTCCCCGGGTTACGAACGAGTTCCGTTCCTACGCTGGTAAGTCGGAATTAACCGAACGTGTCGGCAGCGACGCGTTTACGCATGTCGTCTTTGAAGCTTCGTCACGCTGTAATTACGTCACCCACGTGCCGCTGGCTGGTACGGAAGTTGATGTCCACACCAGTTTTTATTTGAAGTCAATCGACCAAGAAAATTTTCGCACTATAAGGCGCACCTGACTATAAGCCGCAGGCCACCAAATTTGGCACGAGAACGGCATTTGTTCGCAGATAAGCCGCACTGGACTATAAGCCGCAGCTGTCCTCACTGTATCATGGGATATTTACACCAAAAGATATTAACCGGTACAACCGTATTTGACAGCGGCATCTACAACCGACTGTCATAAGACACAATGAACCATCATTAAACTTTGAACCAATTAGTGCAAAGCTTTATTGCTTCAAGAAGCTTCATTTGGCCATCACTGCTCCCTTGGGGGAGACAGTCATCCAACATGCCTCTTAGCATGCATTGCAGCGGATGTAAATAACAATCAAAAATCATGTTCTGTGCTAAATATTTCTTTAGTTACTGTTCCAATTGTTTCATCAATTGCTCGTTATGGTATTTGCTAACACTGTATTTGACAGTGGTGCCAAGACTGTCATTACACAATCATAATTATGACATGTCTCTGTCCTGAGCATTCATGAATGTTTATAACAGATGTCATTAAGTGTTATCCGGCAAATGATCTCACTTTTGAATGGATGCAAAAGATCCAAGATGGACAAAAATTGAGTTAGTGACATAATTTGCCAAATGACACATAATGGCATAAGCATTCAGTAATGTCCATGATAGTGTCATGTCATAATTTTGATGATCTTATGACAGTCTTATGACACCGCTTTCAAATAAAGTGTTACCTAAAAAAAAAAAAAAAAAAAAAATCAACAAATAAGCCGCACTGGACTGTAAGCCACAGGTATCAAAATGAAGGAAAAAAGTAGCAGCTTGTAGTCCGAAAATTGTCATTTGAATGTCATTTGAGTTTTAGTTTTATTGCACTCATTAATATGCATTAAAACGCTGCATGGACCATGTATATATCTCCATATTTCCATCATTTCTTGTCCTTTTTCAAAACCGAAAGCAGCACAAAAGACTACATATCGCAAGAGCTGTTGTGATGTCAAGAAGGACGAACCGAATGTGGACATTTTTAATAAATTTCCGAGCGAGGCGCCAACTAAGGAAAAGGAGGCATGCTGAAGCAAGCAACGGCCAGTTTGAGCGAGCGACTTTGAAACGTGCAGAATGAATCTCAAACTAAATTTAGCGCGAGCTATTGCATTATTTCATTAACTCAAGGAAGATGAGCCGTATTTGTCGTTTTCCTGGGATGAGTCGGCGTCTTGGCGAGTAGAAGTGACAGGCTGACAGCAACGCGCAAACGGCGAAAGAGTAGGCTGTGTGACGTTGTGTGTGTGACGCAGCTCCATGACCTGTTCATGCAGAAGCTTTATTGAGTTCGCAAAAAAAAAAACTTTATTGGGTCGTATGCCAGAAAAATTTGAATTGAACTGAACTACTTGTCAATGTTTTTGAAAATACTTTTTTTCAATGTTATATATATTTTTTCTTCACTATAATCTTTTCAAATTTTATAAAGATGAGTGTTCGAGAAGCTTGGTTGCATGTACTATATACTTTAGATAAGGTGATGGGTATAATACCTAACTTCACAAAGAGATATCCTCCAAACCCTTTTTGTGTTAGATGATATATATTTTTCTCACTATTTTGCACTGTATATAACCCGTTTTTACCATAGTATGTGTAAAGGCCAAAAACGCCTATGACCATACTTGCTGTTTGTGTTGAATTGTCAAACATATAAATATTCAATCTTATTTGTTTCTATTGAATGTTTATCCTAACAAGTAGAATAAATATTATCAAGCTTCAAAACGTTTGTCGAGCATGTTTGGTTGTCAATGGGACATCAACATTACAAATTTAGAAAAAATATTTTGGGATTTTTTTGTCTTTTTGGGTCCAAAATGTGGATTATAATTGGTCAGTGAAGAAAACAGCAGTTTGGACATGAAGTTCAAGGTGTCCTTAAAAAAGGGACCCAACTTGGCCATTGTGAACAATTTTTTCTTTGAAATATAAAGGCAACATCAAATGCATGCAAATTCGGCCAAATTAGGCTTAGGTGTTAAAGGGTTAAGTACCCCGACAAAACAGCTGCGCTCTGGTTTGGCCCACATAAGGCTCAAAGTTGTTTCAGCTAATATATGTTTGTGTATTCATTTGTAATTAAGTTTACAGCTTCAGTTTGTTGAGCTATGTGTGAGTGATTTGCTATGAGAAATTGTAAATACGTTAGCATTCATAGCATTTGAGCTAGCGGACTTTTGTTAGGAAAATTAGGCTAATCTACTAAATTTACATATTGATCAGACTAGATAGACATTTAAACAATTTGTTTTGTGTCAAGTGTCGTTTTGAACATAAGTGTACATATGTGTGTTGCAGCTTTACAAATTGTCAAAAGGAAAGGAAGTCAAAAGCTTGAAAAAGCACAATTTTCTTGCTTGCTGTCTGTAAAGCTGAACAACTTCACATTTAGTGAGGACAGAAAGTCTCGTATATTAATAAGGTAAAAAATAAGATACTGTGAGTTACAATATGGTAGCCTGGAATTCCAGACTCTGTTCTAGCTAGAGTCTGGCGACTCTGGGATCAAATTCCCAGGGTGGAGCAAGCCATATCAAACAGACAGCGGAGTGGACCAACCAGCAACGGTCAGAAGTGACGTTGGTCAACCGACAAACTCTTGCGCGAGGACGTAAACATACGAGGAGAGCAGGGAACGGAGAAGTTTATTCAACATGGCTAGCGCAAGACAGACTGTTGGTTTTAGCGATTCAATGCATTTTTGGTCATTTAAAACCGAATTTACAGCGGATGAGAACACATTCTCGGCTCTCCTGTTCGCCATCTGTGTTGTTGTGGAGACGACTTCCGACACGCAAGAGCAACGTTGCTTGTTAAGAACACGTCACGCAAATAAACGAATCTGATTGCACGGACGATTTTGTTCGGGTTCAAGAGGCCAATAAGGAGCTGGGTCCCAGACCCTATAGCTGGAACAGCGGTGAGTCTGGCGTTCCGGGCTAACAATATGTTACCTGTTTATGTGACTAAAAACGACTGGAGACAAATGGCAGAGGAGAGACTGGCGTCATAAAGTCGAAATTGCTTAGGTCAAGTACCGTATTTTTTAGACTATAAGTTGCAGTTTTTTTTCATAGTTTGGCAGAGGTGCATCTTATACTCTGGAGCAACTCATGTGGGATTATTTACGGTAGGGCCGGGCCGACTTCTCTCTCGCTAACTTTTTAATAAATAAATATTTAGAGCTGAAACGAATACTCGAGCAACTTGAGTTTAAAAACTGATCCGAGTAATTTTATTCACCTCGAGTAATCGTTTATTTTGAAAGCTCTAAGCATCACGTTTTGCTCGGACTACTTTTAATGCGGGACAACGCGCTGATGTCACGTGCGTAGAGGAAGAAGCCAAAAAAAAAAAAAAAAAAAAAAAAAAAAAAAAAAAAAAACATTGCAGCCGACAACCGCTACAAACGACGCCGACGTTGCTAAATACTAGCCCGCACGATGCTACATTGGTAGCAGGTAGCGTCTGATGCGTCTCAGAGATCACATATATGTTGAACTAGATGCGAAATGACAGAGTCAGCGGCGTTAGTAAACAGCCGCCCTCTTAAAGCAGTAGAGCACTAAGCGCTAATAAAGAGCGCTAAGCGCTAATAAATAAGATTAACGTTACTGTCACTCGCTCACGTAACGTTAGAAACCTAGCCCTCCGCAGGGCTATTAATTATGACTACTGTCGATGCGTGGCTAACGTGTCTTACATAAGGATTTAACATAACATAGCGTTGTGGAGTGATGAGGGGGTGTAAAATAAAAACAATAATGCTAACTATCAATTTTAGCTCAGTAGTCATTGCTGGATCAAACACCAAGTAGCACTGGTCCCTAATGTGCTCCAATACAGCAGGTATCATACATTTATTTTGAACACTGCAAAAACTCAAAATCCTATCAGTACTTACAGTTTAGACTAACTTAAAACTTAACTAGAACTTAAAAATGGCTTGACACAAATAGAAATTCAATTGAAACACGTGGGGAAAAAATCCTAACTTTTAAGTGATGTGTGTTATCAAGCGTAACGGCATTTTTAGGTAAGAAATTCTATATATTTTTTTTTTATCTAAAAGTTTTTTGAGTGAAAGCAGTGAATTAGTCTTTTTTTAATTCTAGTTACTAAACTAGTTAATAAAGACACTGATCGACTGAATGGTTAAAGATTAGATGAAATTGTTTTCTCATATATATTTATAATAGCTCTTCACCTAAAAATATATGTTTTATCCGATTAATCGATAGAGTTTTCAGTCGATTACTAAAATATTCGATAGCTGCAGCCCTATAAATATATATTTATATTAAAACGATGTAAGGATGTTAAATAAAACAAATAATTTGGATAAAACAGAAGGCGCTGAGCATGCCTGCGCACGTGAACGCAGTGGCCACGCTCTCTTTTCAATCTTCCGTCCGCGAGCATCCTGGTATTTCCTTTACGATATGGAGGAGCTATAGGAGTGAAAAACAAACTAAAAACAGGGGAATTGAAAAGCAAACAACTGCGATAGGAGTGGGATATGGAAAGGATTAAAATTGGTAGTTGAAGATACGGAAACCTGTGTCGGCTTCGCTGAATGTAAACGAATGTGGCACTTTGGTCTCATACGAGAAATATATTTAACAAACTCTTCCAGCGTTATTTCGTTGTGTAAATGCATTTATAATGATCATAAAAATATGTAGACCGGGGTCCCCAACCTTTTTTGCACCACGTACCGGTGTGATTTGAGTCTTTTTTTCACGGACCGGTGTTGTTAAATTTTGCACCATTATTAAATTTTGCTCCCAAAGCTTTTGTGGCGGCGAAAAAAAGCCCCCTTTTATATTCAGTTGGATTCTCAATGTTATCCAACGGTGCTAAAAAACTATTTACATCATAAACATACATGTGCGACACGAAAATGACGTAAATTTATGTTTAACGACACGGCGAAGTCGTTAAGTGAGAGAGCTGCGAGCAGTTGTGTGCAGTTAACATGGCAAACGTAAGTTAATATTCCTTTCTTTAAAGAAAGTTTGTAGTGTGTACTTTGGAATCGCTGCATTTGCAGTCATTTTTAATTTTACGCGCATGCCAAATTTGTCAGAACACCGGCAATGTGCGGCAGGAAAATACAGCGAATATAAAATAACATTTGTTTTTGGCCCCGTCGTGTTAAATGCAGGGAAAATACAACGCACCCGCTGAATCAGTGGGAGGCCTGCGCTTGTTTCGTTGTGACGAGATGGTCCCGAGATGGGAGAGTGAGAGAAGGTAGCTTCACAAAAATACGATGTTGGAAATTGTAGCAGTTTTTAGTGCGCTCCTAGCGATGTCAGGATATTCCGAAATGATTTTAATCCAGAATTTAGGTAGAGTTGTTGTCTCAAATGTACATTTAAGGTCGCCATGATTTGCTATCTCTACAAGCTGATATTCCTGTTGCACAGACATGCTCGAATCTCTCGGTTTATTCACATTTGGGACACGAATCCACTCCTTCGAAGTTCGTGGGTCTTTAGTAATTGAGAAGTAGCATAGATTTTGTTTTCTTCGAGGTTGTAGGCTTATCTTCTGGCCCGTCATGTTCCCTTTTCCCCTTAAAAAATCTGTCCAAAGACGTCTGTTTTTCAGCCATTCTAGTTTGGGGCCTATTTATTTCCGGGAACAAATGTGATGTGCCCGCCCTACATCATATATTATTATCGAGGCCAAGCGCACATAGATATACAAAACAAGATGTACTGCTAACAGTTCCAGCAATGCATTTTTATGACGACCTCTTATCCTGTAGTTGTATATCTAGAGTAGACAGGGATATTGGTGTGTTAAAGGGTATGTCATGCCCTGGGAAAATGTTAATATTCCATCATTTATCCATAAACGTATGCCTTTTGTATTCATATTATGCCACTTCGTGTAATTACACACAAGAAAAGGAGAGAAATTTGGCTCGATTGTCAAGCTAAAACGACCGGGGCCCGAGATCTGGCAGATTGTGTGCGTGACGTCACGACAAGTGAAGAGAGTGCCACCGGCCACTAGGGGGGCAGCGCCTGTCTGCATCAATATAATTCCTTCTAGTGAGGGGAGAATTAGGGGTGTTTTGAGCTGTTTATGCTGATGCATTGTATTCGTCCTGCACATATTCCAGGTTCCCTCATAAAGAAACACCCCTCGTTGTCAATAAAAGAGAATTCAGAATTGACAGTCAGGGGTGTTGTCAATAAAAGAGAATTCAGAATTGACAGTGAGGGGTGTTTCTTCAACAAGAAAAAGGCTCAGTGCTTTAATACTGAATGGCGGCGATGATGGCAGACAATTTCGTTTCTAGTTTCAGCGACGAATCCGACGTAACGAATGTTCACCTAATGGTGACGAGGAGAGTTACGAAGCTTTAATCGGTGTTTTAGGTTACCAATTTGAGCCCAAACGAACGCCAATGCAGCATAATGAAACGGTCATTGAGGGGAGCAATGACACTGATGAAACATCGGCAGCAGATCGTGTGGGAAACACCAATGATTTGTTTGGCATTTCTTTTTGTGAAGCTGATACACCGTGACTGCAAAATAAAGGAATGCATAGAATAATTATCAGCTGCTCCCCTCCTTTGCTTAGCCTTAGCCTCCTTTGCCAGTCATCGTCCTCTTTCTTGATATCTCGGGACATTTAAGTGGCTTCGCGTGTATGGTCGGCACCGTATCTCCTTTGAGCAGCAATCTTTTAGCAAAACCCGATTTCACTTGTCCATAGTTCGAGAAGCTTTCAGGTGGAAAATGCGCACCATAGAAAACCGTGCCGGAGGCTCTGTCTAGAAAATTAGCCCTCTTTGCACGGACGAATTTTACCCATTGTCTGCGTAGTCCGGCTTTTTTTTTTTAGCGTTCAGGAACTCATGGATACTATATTCCAATAAATAGCTATTTGTACACCACATAGCACAGCAGTTTTGAACCATTCTAGTGATGTTTTGGTCAAACAAACCCGAACGCTACTCTCTCGTCGATAAAAAACAATGGCACCTGGCTCCGCCTCGACTTTCATTCACTTGTCGTGACGTCCCCGCCCCATTCGGCTGTTTCCGGAACACTTTCGGAAATGTTTGTCATTTTCGATCTATTTTCGATAATTGCTCATTAATGCGATTGATTTTTTTGTTAACTTTATCAATATTTGTTATCTTGGCACATAACGGTTCTATTGATGTCTCACACCCCCTTTGCAGCTACATACCTTTTAAGCGGCACAGACCAAAGTCAATCGGCCAGAATGCAGTCATTAATAAATTATTCATGATTTCTACGCGACCCAGTACCAAATGCGCCACAGACCGGTCGTTGGGGACCCCTGATGTAGACTATTTAAACTTTGAGAAAACTTTGTTTTTTTTTTCTGCCAATTCGAGGAGATGGGTTATAAATAAATGTCAAATCCACTATCCGCCTGTTAGAACAGATTCGCAAATATAAAAGATATATTGTTTTATTGAATATCCATCTTACAGTCTTGTTTAACTGGGAGAATTCGTTACAAAAGACAGGCATTATTTGTTATCATTATGCATATGTGCACCGGCATCGTCACAAACGTGATCACACAAAACACAACCACACATCGCATCCTTCTCCGAAGTCCTCACAAATAAAACGGTTTTTTTTTCGGGCTCGTGCCTACAAATAAAACATAACATTTCAGATTTTTTAGGGCTTGGCAAGCAAAATCAAGTTTATTGATTGGGCTCGGGCCACGTCGGGCTTTAATACCCGCGGTCTGGTCTGCTCGGGCTGGATTTTTTACGCCCGATCTAACTTCGAGCGTCATGTAATGTGAGCATACCATACACCTATTCAGCCTGTTGTTCTCTATTGTATTTTAAATTGCGAAAATTCCGATACGTCATAACCAGGGGACTACAGGTATATTAAAATGTTTATCATATTGTTGCCCACCATTTTAATGTAAAGGGAATGTTGATATTTCAGGTGAGCTATTCCAACTTTCTTAATCTTTACTCAATTTTCTACAAGTTGCTAAAGATTGCAAAATGTCTGGGTACATTTGGCACACAAACATTTTTAGTTCAAGAAAATAAATTAGCCTTGGTCAAATCCACAAAGAAATTATGGAATGTCCAAAGATTTTCCCAGCTATAAACACTACATATAAATACATATATAATCGCATAGTACTGTTCAATAAGATGATGTATATAATTGTGTTTAACAAATGAAAGTTTACCCTTGCATTTTTCTGGAAGTGGCCCTTGAAGAAAAAAAGGCTTTAAGGTGTGCAGTCAAAAAAAAAAATTGAAACGTGTCTTGGAGTACACACAAATAGATAAGAGAGCAAAAGTTCAGATGCTACGTTATGTATCGCATGTATTCAAGTATTTGACAAAGGCTTCACCGAAGTTGGATTCCTTCAGACCCGTTTCTGTCCTTGATCGCTCGGATAAATTTTCTAACATGCCGTCTTACCTTCTGTCCAAATTTGCGTTAACCAAGTGTTCAAACGAAAAGCAGTGCATCATACAATGAAGTCTTCCGATGGGAATGCAAAGTCGATTCTTCGCATTTTACACGGCGGGTGGACTAGAGTCCACTTTTTCTTTTTTCAAATAACAGACATTTCACAGCATTCAGGATTTGTAAATTCCTGTTGTTAAAGAATGATGATTCACATGAGCGCCACTGCTCGTGAGAAACATTTTATTTCCCCCAACAGGTCACGAGTTTCAGAAGCGAGTCTCCAACACAGAACAAGAGAAAGGACGGCTTTGAAAGACATTGACGTTACCTGAATCTGAGTCTCGACGCTCCCGGTCTTTTCCGGTGGGCCGTTCTCAGCCGCCTGCCGCTTTTTCAGTTCCAGAGTCCTTTTCCACTCTGTGCGACACCAAACAAGTGACGTAAGAATAGGAACGCGCCAGTCGAGCTTTTTTAAATAAATAAATTAGCGCTGTCAAAATTATTGCGTTAACGGGCGTTAATTTTTTAAAAAACTAATCACGTTAAAATATTTGACGCAATTAACGCATGCACTAATTGCTTGCACATTGCCTCAAACAGATTACAATGAGGCCGTTTATGGACATTAAGAGTGAAGAGAACGCCACCGGCGCTTGGGGGCAGCGCCGTTCCATACTCATGTTATTTCTTCTAAACGTGGGAGAATCAGTAGTTGTGAGACGTTCATGCTGTATTCACAATGCAATGCAAATTGCTATTTGTGCTCCACACATATCTCGGTAAGTTTTCTTTCTTTTAGTGGCAATTATGTGTCTCTTGTTGTAATTTGGGTAAGATAAGCACAACAAAAATAATATTCCTATCTCTCCAAAAAAAATAATGTTCACAAAAAGAAAAGCACTTCAGTCTATTGTAATGAGGCCCTATTCTGACACACAGTTAAACAACAATGCAAAATGAACTGGCATTCCTTATCAAAATAGCTATGCAAAATACACATAAAACTTAAGACTTTGGTCACTCTTTTTATTATTGTTATTTTTATTCTTATTATTATTATATTAACTCTACTTTTGATTGAAAATTTTACAAATTTTATTAAAACGAAAACATGAAGAGGGGTTTTAATTAGTGATGCACGATAATACATTTTTCAACCGATAACCGATAATTTCCTCCTCATTCCAACCTAAAACCGATAATGTCAAGCCGATAATTCGATAACCGATAATGTCAAGCCGATAATTCTATTAAAAGATTTATGTAAAATTTTAAAGTATACACAAAAGAAAATATTACTGTGCAAAAATATAATTTATTGCTCTTTTTTTCAACATAAAATATGGACAAGTCGTCAATTCAAACATCTAAATAATGACAGATTGTCTGACATTGTGTAATGGTAAACCTTTGGCAACAATTACTTACAGAGTAAATACCTAAGTTGCACAAAAATGCCTTTAAAAGTAAGCCATTCCTAACATATATAATATTAATACACTGCAAAACACACCTCCTTAAAATTAGTCAGTTTTAAGTGTAAATCTATTGGCAATAAGTGAAATTATCTGCGATCGCTTCAAGTGTATTTCAGATTTCTTGGAAGAAAAATAGCTAGCTGAAAATAATCTTAACAGCCTTGTTTTAAGCAATACATTACTATAATCCTAAAAAAAAAAAAAAAAAAAAAAAAAAAACTTGGAAGAGGAAAGATTTTGAATAATATTTGTGGCTACAGAATATTGATTTAAGAATTTGATTATCTACTGTGACTGTAGTTGTGCAGAGAAATAAGTTAAATCATTTGAAAAGTGATTGCTAATGTTATATGCTTTGTTGCACACTGTGAAAATGATTAACTCAAAAGAGCGAGATGTCATGTACCCATTCTGCAGCGCTTTGTTTACATTTGCGGCTTTCACGACATTTGCTTTACAGCAGCTAAACTGCTAAACGGCAGTACTATTTGGACGGAACTTGGAGCTCGCATCCGCGTGCGTGTTGTTTTGTGCCTGAGTTTTGTTAAGCCGAAAATAAAGGCAGCGTTACAAAGTCATCTGACCGCTCGTCATTTTACATACTGAATGCATTATTGACTGGCTGACTTCGTTTTCTCCATGTTTAAATTATCATCTAACCACTGTGCCATCATGATAAGCTTGCTTACTGGACATGACTTTTTCCATGAAGAATGGTGGTCGTATAAACTGCATTATTTTTTTATCCAGGGCTTTGGTTCTCGGGTCATTTAAGTAAAAAAAAAACCTGTCTTGTCTCGGCGGCGGCGGCTACGTTCGTACCGGATAATCCGCCCGCCCCGGCCAGTTCGCCGCGGCGTATTCGGGTCCTGGCTCTGCTCGAACGCCGTGGGGGAACGCTCGAGAAACCGGGGTGTTTGCCGGAGGTCCCGAGGCCGGGGAACCAGGCTCGGCCCGCCCCGCCTACGGCGAGGCGGCGGCGGCCTGCCGGACCGGCCAGAGCGGCGGGCTCCGTCGGAAGACGGCTACTTGCTGACTATCGGTCTCCAGTCGTGCCGGTGTTTAGCCTTAGATGCGAATTTACCACCCGCCTTGGGCTGCATTCCCAAACAGCCCGACTCTGTATCATCACAAGCCCTGTAGTTTAATTTAGTTAGTGTTTACAATAGCTTTACCATTCCCGCTAGCACCAGCCACGTATTCGTTCCAAAAATCTTTGTGATGCAGTTTTAAATGGCTGCTGGGTTAATGGTTTTGAATGAGGACGCTTTCTTTCTGCCTTGTGGAACTTCTACGGTACATGTTTCGCAGATGGGGAGAGCGACGTTTTTTTTAGTAATAGCCGCCATAATATTCAACTACTTCTTGTCGTGTAACTCCGCCTCTTCAACCCCTCCTCCCTCAGGGGCTTCAGAGAGGGGAGGGGTTGAGGAGCCGGCGTGCTGAATTCTTCGGTTGCGCACAATTGGAGGCTAAATCAAGTATATAATTATCAGATTGCATTATCGGTTGAATTTTTTTATTTTCTGGATTATCTGTGTGACGTCATAATTGCCGTTATCGGCCGATAATTATCGGTGACCGATATTATCGTCTATCTTTAGTTTTAATATAAAATTACTATAACAATTATCTTTTAAGAACTACAAGTCTTTCTATCTGTGGATCACTTTAACAGAAAGAATGTTAATAATGCCATTTGTGGATTTATTGTTACAATAAACAAATACAGTACTTATGTACAGTATGTTGTATGTATATATCCGTCGTGTGTCTTATCTTTCCATTCCAACAATATCCATTTTACAGAAAAATACGGCATATTTTAGAGATGTTTTGAATTGCGATTAATTACGATTACTTTTAAGCTGTAATTAACTCTTAAAAATTTTAATCGTTTGACAGCCCTAAAATAAATAGATAAATAAATAAGGACGGGTTTACCTTCACTTAGCGTGTCAGGGTCCAGCATTCCTCCTTCCTGGTAGCTTTCCAGTTCTTCGCTTTTGACCATGTCCCAGGGGATGTAGGTGACTCCCTTGTCCACGTCCCAATACTTCTTGTGCGTGGGCTTTAAGCCTTTGTTAAAAGCCCACGCGATCTACGACAAAACGCAAAAGGGATAAGAACTCCCCTCTAAAAGTGATTATTACTGTATATACTGGTGTATAGGCCACACCCCTAGTTTGTGGTTCAACAAGAAGGAATTTCATTAATTAACAGGGGTGTAACTGTACACAAAAATCTCGGTTCGGTAGGTACCTCGGTTTTGAGGTCACGGTTCAGTTCATTTTCGGTACAGTAAGAAAACAACGCAAAATATAAATGTGCTAGTTGTTTATTACACAGGTTTGTGCTTTCAACAATAGGAACAGTAGCCTATACAAAGCTAGAATTCTGCTCAAAAAGTAGCGGGTATTTAAAGATAATAATCCAACAACAATTTGCCTTTCGGACCCCACGTATTGGTCAGCTTTCTTTCTGAAAGAAAGAAGAAAAAAGAAGTCCTGCAGTAAAGAGAAAATCAATCCCAATGACAAAAATTTTTAGGGCTGCAGCTATCGAATATTTTAGTAATCGAGTAATCGACTGAGAATTCTATCGATTAATCGAGTAATCGGATAAAACAAATATATTTTTAGGTGAAGAGAAATTATAGATATACATGAGAAAACAAGACATTTTATCATTTTCAGTCAATCAATGTCTTTATTTTTGATGTGTATTGTTGAAAACGGCCAACAATTGCATCTCAGATGTAACTAGGATTAAAAAAAAAAAGACTAATTCACTATATATATATATATATATATATATATATATACATACACACACCTAAAAATGCCTTTACGCTTGCTAACACACTTCGCTTAAAAGTTACGATTTTTCCCCACGTTTTTCAATTGAATTTTTATTTGTGTCAAGCCATTTTTAAGTTCTAGTAAAGTTTTAAGTTAGTCTAAACTGTAAGTCCTGATAGGATTTTGAATTTTTGTTCAAAATAAATGTATGATACAGGCTGTATTGGAGCACATTAGGGACTAGTGCTAATTGGTGTTTTATCCAGCAATGACTACTGAGCTAAAATTGATAGTTAGCATTATTGAGTTTTTATTTGACACCCTCATCACTCCACAACGCTATGTTATGTTAAAGCCTGTATGTAAGACACGTTAGCCACGCATCGAAAGTGGTCTTAATTAATAGAAACCTAGCCCTCCGCAGGGCTAACGTTACTTGAGCTAGTAGTGACAGTAACGTTAATCTTATATATTAGCGCTTAGCGCTCTTTGTTAGCGCTTAGCGCTCTACTGCTTTAAGATGGCGGCTGTTTGCTAACGCTGCCCAGACGCGGCCTAGTCTGTCATTGTGCATCTAGTTCAACATACATGTGATCTCTATGAGACTCACCAGAGCTAACTGCAACTAACGTAGCATGTGCAGGCTAGTATTTTGCAACGTCGGAGTCGTTTGTAGCGGCTGTCTGCTGCAGTAAGTTTTTTTTTTTTTGCTTCTTCCTCTACGCACGTGACATCAGCGCGTTGTCCCGCATTAAAAGTAGTCCGAGCAAAACGTGATGCTTAGAGCTGTCAAAATAAACGAATACTCGAGGTGAATAAAATTACTCGGATCAGTTTTTAAACTCGAGTTACTCGAGTTGCTCGAGTATTCGTTTCAGCTCTAAAAATTTTAACATGTATTTTACAAATGAAATGCCTCAATGAATTTTTTTATTCTTATGAACTGTTTTCAAAAGCTTTATTGGTGGATTTTCTCAAGTTAAAGCGCCACAAGAAAAATTAATTGTGTAAGCAGGATCTGTGTATTATTCTTATTATTTAATTACATGTGTTTTAGCTCATTTCAATTTATTTTATGTAAACGGGCTAGTATTTATTTTATTATGTGTTTGTATTTTACAAATGTGATGTAATATTCATTTATATTGTATATTTTATGTTGTATAACTTTAGTTCCAATGTGAATATTAGTTGCTACTTGTTTTGTTGTGGTAGGAGGGTTTTGTATTGAACACGGGGTCGTCTTGGTTATTATTATAGCAGAGAAGACATCTGTAAATCAACAAAGACAAGTCAACTGTGCCCCGATCTACCACTCAAGAGATCCGATGAACTCAAAAAGTGGGTTACGATTGCATATTAGTTTGAAAATCGACCGGATCCACCGTATTTTTACACGAGTGACTTCCGATCTGCTAGCTAGTAATAGTGACGCAGGAGGGCCGCGTCTCGCGTCAAATAATAAACTCTGCAGTTCTTTTCGCGTGCATCGTGTTGAGCCGCTTCTGGGACGCGTCTATGGCTGATTGACTTTAAGGCTCGCGTTTCACTGCGTTCTCGCAGCGGCCACATTGTCGCGCCGTTGACGTTTCTTAATGTCCTACCGTGTTGGTCCTCATTATAGTAGAGAAGACTGGGTAAATATAATCTACACAAAGAAATTGTAACTCGATTGAATCACAGCCTCAAAAAGTAAGGGTTACATTAAGTCAGAAACTCGTTCGGTAGGCCTCCGTTCCGAACCGAGCACCAAGTACCGAAACGGTTCAATACGAATACATGTACTGTTACACCCTTATTAATTAATAACTTACATTTACATTTTAACGTTTCAATTACTATGAATAAACACTTTTCTTCCATCACTCTTGGCTTTTTACTAGAGTGCTAAAAAGTTCTTTTGAGTCACCTTGTATAATTTAGGGACGTCCCAATCGCATATTTTTGCACCCGAGTCAGAGTCACCTGATTTTGAGAAGATAGAGTCCCGATCTGACACCAAAAAAAAAGTTTTTGTTTTGAACAAAAGTTCCCAACATGTTACTGTCCTACCATCATTGACTTTGGAATGGTACCTTTTCTCATGTTTACCGTTTTTAACACATGCAATACAAAATATGACATTTATAGTACATAGTACATACAAACATAGTTTAAGAAAAACAAGCAGAATATATTATGGACTTGGAATGATTGGAAATTGCAGCGCCAAGACATGGTGCAGATAAGGGCATAGGAGATACAGGACGCCTTCTAAAACGCAAGCCCAATGCGTGCATCATGCAGCTGACTGAGTGAGATTGACGTTGACAAGCAAGACATCTAAAAGCCCACATCTGGACCACCAAAACGCAGCCATCAGCTCTTCTATGGGGCCAATTATTGACTGTCCAGAACAAGGGGGAGACATGCTGCCTTATCACAAGGGACACCTGATATCCAACTGATAATACAAGAAGACCAAGGCTGAGAACTTGGAACACTCAGTGCCTCTTTGGTGCCGAGGTGGACAAAACCTCCAACTCCGGTTGCCTTAGTAACGGTGACTCCACAAGTGTGATGCATGAACTATATAGCCCAATCTGCAACAGAAGATTAATCTAAACAACACCCTTCTTCCGGCCCATAGCCCGCCCCGCGAGAGCCTTCAAAATGACTGAATGTTTAACTAATTGTCATTTTTCTCGAGAAGCTTTTGTTGTCTTGTGATATGGTGACCCTAGATCCAGTTTGCCTCCTCAGCTGTGTCTTTCTGTGCTGTATGATTGCTGCAGACTTGGAATAAATCGTCAACTTGGACTAAGGTGGATGTGCAGAGTTTGGCCTTTTAGCCAGGATGACAGGGTTCCGCCGGCCCGGCACGAGTCGTTGGAATTGCGCCAGTGCGGTTCAGGCGGTTTGACTGGCGTGATTCCAGCAATCTCGCTAAAAGGTCATATTCCTTCAACTTCAACACATACGCGCATAGAGCACTTTAATCGACTACTTCATAAGAACTGCTAGGGCCTTGCAATACACAACAATGGATTGTTTCAATTGTTGCCTGTCACTACATCACTTTATGATTATTATTACGATTATTACGACTATGTTCAGGCATGAAAATGGGTCAGGGGTTAAAAAGGTGAGAAGGGTGTGGAGGAAATATGTTCTGGTAGGGCAGTCCCAAACGACTAATTTTCTCCCAATTAGTCAGCAGACTATTTTTACGATTAGTCGACTGATAAAAAAATATAAATATATAATATATCTTTTAACTAATTTAGAAATTAATTTTTTGTTGATGATTATTAATTCACAAAAACATTTTGGAACTCTTGAATTCGTTATTAAAGTACAAATAAACATGTAAAAAAAAATAATTAATCATACAGAAACAATGAGGTCAAATGTTGATAGCATTTACTAGTGCAAAATAATGGAATGTAAACAGATTCAGAACACTGACTTCGCCTTTCCAACACGATTAAAAAAAATATCTAGCCTTATTATTACAGTATACTATTATACAGTATATAATAGTATTATAATAATTATAATATTTATTGCCAATCATATTTTTAAAAAAAGGGTGCCATTTTAAAGCTATTCTTGGTGTAACATCTGAATTCTGTAGTATTATAGTATTTGCATGTTATAGTATTAATTGTGAAGTATGTGGGATTAACTCCGTAAATCGTTATTTATATGAACGTGCCGCGCTTTTATTTTGAAATGTTCAATGGAAGTACGTTCGCTAAAAAGCCAAGTTTCACACTCTGCAAAAAAGCACTTTTCGTCATTGCTTGTGGTGTCACTCATATTTTTTTTTTCTTTTTTCATTTTTCGTTTGCAAATGCTGTTAACCAGTGATTTTTAATGTTTGAAGTGTCGCCTTTTAACATTAAGTTTGCGTTTTAGAGAAGACTGCCAATGTTTTATAGCAGGCTAAAGTAGGTTGTCTTTTTTTCTCCATTAGTCTCAGTGTAGCAATGCTAAGGTTGACAGTGTTTAATATACATGTATTTCCTTATTTTGTATGTCTTGATGACCAATAAACATCTGTGAAATAAACTGGAACCTCATATGTCATCTACACTGAAGGGGATCGTTACTTTTCTCGCAGACACCATATAACTGTCTGCATTAGTCTAACACATTCATTATAGTAAAGCATTTAACCATAGTTTAAAGAAATGGGCAGACTTTACTCCATTCCCTTTGACCCAGTAAAGTGGACCAGCTTATCAGCCCTCGCCTGATAAGCAAAGGAAAAGACATCAGCATCTCTCCGGTGGGGTCAGGACACGCCCGCTCTCCCAAGGCAACAAGTTGATAGCTCGGCGCCTTAAAGACGTCAAGGCATGCCGAACCCCCACCTCAGTTGCCGTGGCCACCACGACTAGAGGTGGGAATCTTTTGGCACCTAACGATTCGATTACGATTCAGAGGCTCTGATTTGATTATAAATCGATTCAAATGTATTGTACATTAGTTTCAAAATTGTTCAAAAATCCTCTCAGGATAAACCAAACTAATATTTCAGTATCATGTTAACAGGTTAAAACAGTAAATAAAATGCTCAAATCCCATTCTGTATCAGCAGCTTTAAACTACATTCAATTAATTTAATGATGTGAATCAACCGTTAAAGTTGTTAAAATTCTCCCGTTATTCCATAATTTCCCTTCTGTCTACTTTTGACATATCAAAGTTTTAAAACGGTTTCATCATTTAAAGATGTATTCAAGTTAAGATTTTGCTGATTTAGGAGTATTTTAGATAAAAAGTTAATTAGGTTTGCTACAACACAGCCTTCTAGAGAAGTCTACTGCTTTAAGATGGCGGCTGTTAACGCGGCAACTACCAAACGGCAAGTCTGTCATTTTGCATCTAGTTCTTTTTACATGTTCTACTGGCGCCGTCGTCTGTCATTTTGCATCTAGTTCTACAAATATGTGATATCTACTATGGCCAGGGGTGCACATTTTTTTTGCCCAGGTTCTCAGAGGAGGACCTGGAGATGTGACTTGGTCCTCATTGAGCTTGAGAGCCGACCCGCCTGATGCGATAAAATTATGACAAGCTTTACTTAGAGCCAACTAACTTCAATTAATTATATTAACAATTAATGCTTGATTAACATCAACTGGCACAACAAAATTGTCATTACTTTGAAGGGAAATGTAAAGAAATAAACAAAAGCTCCAATTCAAAATAAAGGGCATTATGCGGCTCCCACATTAACTCCAAGCCTTTGTAAAAGTGGGATGTCCTCCTCATAAGAGCTCATTGAACGTGCATGTTTAGCTTTGTGAAATGCGAGCAAAAACACGTTTGTCTGTGCATGGCGCTGTTCATTACCTTTATTCCGCCACTTGTCCATAGCGCGAGTGGGGTCCTATCTGACATCGATAGTTTGCTTAAATGCCACATGCTCTCTGTTTTTTTCATGCTTTTCAAAGTTTGGATGGCTGAAATTCTTTGACTCTACATAAAATGCGCTGCTCTTATCGGCGACATTGGGATTCTCACGGCACATTTTGTACCGCATTTCTGTGCGAGCATCATTTGCTTCTAGCCATGGTACCTCCTTCAGCCACTTTTCAGCAAAAGTCCTTTTTTTCGGTAGCTCCGGTGACGTCTCTGTCGTCTGTCTGTCTTTTCACGGGGGTGGGGGAACACGGAAATAATTACTCAGTGGGGCCTGCCTCTTCGACATTTTGAAAAGTTATTTTCTCGTGTCCGCCGCTAATACAGTGGTCAGCCATCGGTACGCAAAAGCGCATGGAAGCCATTGAGGGCCAGCGCGTTTGTCTACGTCCAGTCATGCGGACCACTTATGTGCACCCCTGACTATAGCCATATGTTTGTAGCAACTAGCAACTGGGCGTTGTTTGAAGCAGCTGTCGGCCGCAGTCAGTTATTTTTTTTTTTTTAAATCTAGCTTACTAGCGGCATGAGTTGAACATGATATTTACTCTCGGTCTGTTCCTCATTGCGTCCCGAAGACTGCGCTGTGTTTTAGGTCTGCTTTACCTGGTATAATTCAATAATCGGAATTTGGATTTTTGTGAATCGTTCTCGGATCTTCCACGGCCTAATTGCGAATAATCTCAGAATCGGAAATTTCGCACGCCTCTCACCACGACCCAGCCACGAAAGATGAGACACGAACTTGACCACCCAAACCTAGTTCCAAGATTGGTTTAGCCTGAGAGGATTTTTGAACAAACTATTTTAGTTTCAAGTTAACAAATGAAAACAGTAAATAAAATACTCACATCCCCATTCTGTATCAGCAGCTTTGAACTACATTCAATGAATTTAATGTTGTGAATCATCCTTCCCTTCTGTCTACTTTCAACATGTCAAAGTTTTAAAACTGTTCCATCAGTTAAAGATAGATTCAAGTCAAGATTTTGCCAATTTAGGTGTATTTTAGATAAAAATTAATTAGGTTCGCTACAACAGAGCCTTTAAGAAGTCTACTGCTTTAAGACGGCGGCTGTTTACTAGCACCGGCAAGTCTGTCGCATATAGTTCTTTGTAGATGTTCTAATGCCGCAGTCATCTGTCATTTCCCATCTAGTTCTACATATATGTAATATTATCTACCATAGCTGTATGTTTGTAGCTACTAGCAACTGGGCGCTGTTTGTAGCCGCTGTCAGCCGCAGTCAGGTATTATTGTTTTTGTTTTTTTTTAATCTATCGGCATGAGTTGAAAATGATATTTACCCTCGGTCCATTCCTCATTGCGTCCGGAATACTGCGCTGACTGTGTTTTATTTCCGCTTTACCTGGGATAATTCACTAACTTGCGTTTGGGGTGTTTGTGAATCATTCTCGACTCTTCCACGGCCGAATTGCGAATAATCTTAGAATCGGAAATTTTGCACGCCTCTATTGGACATTGTCAAAAGAAACAAAAAAATGTTTTGTAATTAATAAGTGGTACTCGTTATCGGCAGCTCCCCAAAATCAGGTCACTCGAACTCTGTGGCAAAAATATGTGATCGGTACAACTAAAAATAATGACTTGGGCGGCACGCATGGGAAACAATTTTACACGCTAAGCAAAAACCTCAATATTCTATTAATGTTTTTCTTCCCTTATTTTTGAGATGGAAAACATTTTACCTTGACAGGCTTCCCGTTGAATTTAAACGAGTTGCGACTGAGCTTGTTCAAAGCCGTGTACGCGTCCAGTCTGTGGACCATCACGATGAAAGCGCAACCCCGAGGGGGAATCATCTGAAATCACAAACCATTTTAGAAATTATTAACCCCTTGATGTCGGAATAAAGTTAACAAATAGGTAAAACTTTATTTAACTGTCTTATCATAAGACCATCATAATTATGACATGACACGGCCATGAGCATTAATGAATGCTTATGAGAGACCTTTGACATCTATTTAAAGTGACATCATTTGCCGGATGTCACTTAAAAGACATCTGTCATAAGCATTCATTAACTCTCATGAGTGTCATGTCATAGTTATGACAGTCTTATGAACCCACTGTTAAATAAAGTGTTCCCAACAAATATACAGAAGAGTAGGGGGAATGCAGAAGTAAAATGATATGATGAATGAAATAGTCATTAAAAAAAAAAAAAAATTATAAATGGAAAAATCCTACATTGAAAAATCAAGAAAACACTGAAAATGTATTAAAAAATAATCAACTTAAAATATGAAATCACAAAAAAATTCTTAAAAACAGTGAACAAAATTTAGGAAAAATATAATTTTGGGAAAATACAAAGTATATAAAAGCTATTATAAATTCCTCCTTTCTAATTATATATCAATTAAAAAGATATTTTTAAGTTAATTTTTATTTTTGATGTTTATGATTATTTTAAATTTTGAATTAAACTTTTACGTGTATTTTTTATTTAATTATCTATATGAAGTATTTTTGTTAACAGTACATTTCCTTATGTAATTACTGTAATTTTCTGACTATTAACCACCACCCACCAAATTTGACACGAAAACGGCAATTATTCATAGATAAGCTGCACCGGACAATAAGCTGCAGCTGTGCTCACTGTATTATGGGATATTTACACCAGAAGATATTAACCGCTAACCCTTAATTTGACAGTATGATGACATGACATTGTCATGAGCATTAATGAATGCTTATGACAGATGAAATTTAGTGTCATCCAGCAAATGATCTCACTTTTGAATGGATGTAAAAGATCCGAGCTGGACATAAATGGATTTGGTGACAAAATTTGCCGGATGACACTTAATGACATCTGTGATAAGCATTCATTAATGCCCATGATAGAGTTATGTAATAATTATGATGGTCTTATGACACCACTGTCAAATAAAGTGTTACCTATTAACCCAAATAAATCAACAAATAAGCCCCACTGGACCATAAGCATCAGGATTCAAAATGAGGGGAAAAAAGTAGTTGCTTATTGTCCAAAAATTACAGTATATATTCCTCCAATGCTCATGGTCCATTTGAAGCGGGAGGGCTGGCAGAACATTCATTTGCTTCAAATGGATTGGACGTCAACTGATGATACTCATTGAAATTGAGGGCGAAAGGAAAATTGGACGTCTTCAAGGCGCTTACATTGACGGACTGGATCTGCCCAAACTCTTCCAGGAGGGACACCACGTCCGACTGTTGGGTTTTCTTGTCCAGCTGACCAAGCCACAGTGTGGTGCTGCACACTAAAATGAAGACAACAAAAAGGCCGTCATTACTACTTTTAGTCAGCGGATTTCAGGGGTGTCAAACCAGTGACCCAGGAGCCAGATGCGGGCCACCCGCCGGATCATTTTCGTTGACCCACCAAAGGCAATTATGCTTATCGACGTAATGTTTTTCGCTGAAACAAAATGGATGTCAGATTTCCATAGCCCAGAAATTGGTGAATATTTAGTTTTTTCCCGGTTTTAAAGATATTTAAAAAATAATGAATAAACGTATTGTTAAATATTCAGTTTTAGTTTGTTTGTTAAAAAATGATTTACTAATTTCCTCACTTTTTTGATAAAATGGTAAATGAATCAAAAATAAAAACAAAAAAATAGATGTAAAAAGAATAATAAAATTATATACTGTAATACTTTTTCCCGCAGTTCAAAATTCTCAGATATTTCCCTTTAGTAAAATAATTCTTTAAAAAATTCGAAACAAATATTTTGTGAGCCTGCAACAGACACTTATTTTCATAATCGATTAAACGGATGATTAATTGAACGATTAATCGATTCATCGGATAAATGTCACTTGTTCCAAATACCATCAAATTTAACTTGTTTTAGGCATGTAACCAACAATGAAGACAAAATGGTTGACTAATTCTTTCAAAAATAATATGACAGCTTCCTAACTGTAGTCTAAAATTGTTCCGTTTTATGTACACTGCTGGCCGAAAGTATTAGCACCTTTGCAATTCTGTCAGATAATGCTCCATTCCTCCCAGATAAAGATTGCAATTACAAATGCTTTGGTAGTAATATCTTCATCTATTTTGCTTGCAATAAAAAAAATTAAAAAATTTAAAAAAGTAAAGAATGGGGGGGGGGGGGGGGGGGGGGGAATCATTTTCATTGACCACAAAACTCCAAAAATGGGCCGGGCAAAAGATGCTTCTCTAATTTGTGTAATTCATAGCACCTGTTCCTTACCTGTGGCACATAGCAGGTGGTGGCAATAACTAAATCATACTTGCAGCCAGTTAAAATGGATTAATGTTGACTCAACCTCCGCCCTGAGTTCTTGTGTGTACCACATTGAGCATGGAGAAAAGAAAGAAGACCAAAGAACTGTCTGAGGACTTAAGAAGCAAAATTGTGAGGAAGCATGGGCCATCTCAAGGCTACAAGTCCAGCTCCACAGACCTGAATGTTCCTGTGTCTACCATGCGCAGTGTCATCAATAAGTGTAAAGCCCACGGCACTGTGGCTAACCTCCCTAGATGTGGACGGAAAAGAAAAATTGACGAGAGATTTCAACGAAAGATTGCGCGGATGGTGGATAAGGAACCTCGACTAACATCCAAACAAGTTCAAGCTGTCTCGCTGTCTGATGGTACAACAGTGTCAACCCGTACCATCTGTCGGCATCTAAATTAAAAGCGACTGGAAGAATGTTCTCAGGTCGGATGAGACACAAGTAGAGCTTTTTGGGAAATGCATCAACATAGAGTTTACAGGCAAAAAACAAAACAAAACAGGCCTTCAAAGAAAAGAACACTGTCCCCACAGTCAAACATGGCGGAGGTTCCCTGATGTTTTGGGATTGCTTTGCTTTATGTGCATGGCATTATGAAGTCTGAAGACTACCAACAAATTTTGCAGCATAATGTAGGGCCTAGTATGAGAAAACGGTCTCCCTCAAAGGTCATGGGTCTTCCAAAAGGACAATGACCCAAAAACACACTTCAAAAAGCACTTGAAATGGTTTGAGAGAAAGCACTGCAGATTTCTAAAGTGGCCAGCAATGAGTCCAGACCTGAATCCCATAGAACACCCAGTGTTTCCCCTAGGATTTTTTGAAGCTGTGGTGGTGGGCTGCATCGGAGTCGGACAGCCTCACCATGTCGTGCCACAGCGAATTTTTTTTTCTTCATTTTTTCCCCCAAGAAGAACCATAACAAAGATATATTTGAAATATTTCATTAGCCAGGCTAATGTTGTACCTCTCAGCTACAGTACATGTATGTAAAATGCGTAGCTGATTACAGCTACGTTACCCGATGTACTAATGCGACTTTTTTTCTCGTGGCAATAGTACGACTTACATCTCGTAGTGACTCAGGGTTGGCAACCCAAACTGATGAAAGAGCCATATTTGACCCCAAAAAAAACAAACAAAAAAAAAACTGATACAGTATGTCTGGAGCCACAAAAAATTCAAAGCCTTGTACAAGCCTTATAATTATCGATACTAGCTATATTAGCCTACTATAGAAATGACTAAGTTGGCTAGAAATACGTAATTAGCCTTCATGATTAAATGTTTATTTTCCCTGCAGTGGATCCTATAGAGAATGACGCACCACGTGACTACTCTGTTGTACTATGCCACCACAAGTTTAACTTCATTACAATATTAATGAATTGAAAGAATGTTTGTGTCATGTTTGTCCTCCTAGAAATCCTATTAAAACAAAAAAATATATTTCCCTCCCCCATCTTTTTCCATTAAAAAAAAAAAAAAAAAAAAAGCGCCGAAGCATCGCTAAAGAGCCGCATGCGGCCCGAGAGCCGCGGGTTGCAGACCACCGTCGTAGTCCTCCTTTTTCCTTTTATTTGACCCTCATAAGTACTACATTACCACAACAATAACAGTCCTTCTGTCAACTGACCCATTTAGAGCACTGGGGGAATTCTAATAGCCGTGTAAAGAGTTTTACTTGATTCGGTGAGAAGGTGAATAGTTTTTTCCCCGTTGTTCGTAAACTAAATTTCCAAACAAAGGCACGTCGAGGTACCATTAACTTAGCAAGGAGAGGTATGAGAGTCATTTTTCGAGTGTCCCAGAGCTCGCGAAATTTGGGTGGGGGGGCGCATTTATCAAAGTTTCGTCAGCCGTAATTGTCTGAAGTTGGCGCGCCGGTGTTGTGCCGAAAAATAGCCACTCCACGTGAAATGTCCCCCCTGACGGGAGCGCCCACACGTCACTCGTACAAACAGCCTTTTCTTACCAATCGATGGAACCAGAAACGACGTTCTTGTACCGTGAATATGTATCATTTTACTCTGCTTGAACTGATAAATCGTTTACTGTGACCAACGCTCTGAAAATAGAGCAAGGCTTTATTTTGGGCCCCGCCTCTCCGCAGTCTCTCAGCGCAAGTTAGTCAAAGTTTGCTTTCCGTCCAAACGGCCGTCCACCGCTCACTTTCGCCGAAAAGTCCGATCCAAATTATTGTAATGCCCCGGATATGGGCAAGAAGGAGAGAAGTCTGTATTTGCTTACCCACTTTATTGTGGTAACAATAATAAAGAAAAACAATAACAAAATAACAGCGGGCTGCTACGACATGCGACCGCTATCTCTCGCTATCTCGCTCGTTCTCCCATTCTTCCTACTCGTTCCCCTTGCGTCTCTTAAGGGGGGGCCTGCATAGTTACGAACATTAGGCTACAATACACAATGAATAAGTGTCCGCTGAACTCCTCCCACTCGGCTGCCGCTAGTTTGAAGCGACCTTTAAAAAAAATTTTTTATTTAAATAAATAAATTAAATACATCTCATTTGCCAGGCGTGGCGGCTTTCATTTTAGTGTGGCGGTGCGCCACAATCTGTTGAATATAGGGGAATCCCTGACACCTGGAGAGATGTGAAAATGGCACCCTTCAAATCTCAGAGACCTGCAGCAGTTGGCCAAAGAAGAATGCTCTGCTGGAATTTTAGACCATTGTAAAAAAAACTCACTGATGGATACCTAAACGGTTGTTCGCAGTTATCTTGTCTAGAGCTGAAACGAGTACTCGAGCAACTCGAGTAACTCGAGTTTAAAAACTGATCCGAGTAATTTTATTCACCTCGAGTAATCGTTTATTTTGACAGCTCTAAGCATCACGTTTTGCTCGGACTACTTTTAATGCGGGACAACGCGCTGTCACGTGCGGAGAGGAAGAAGGAAAACAAAACAAAAAAAACTTACTGCAGCTGACAGCCGCCACAAACGACGCCGACGTTGCCAAATACTAGCCCGCACGATGCTACGTTGGTAACAGCTAGCGTCTGATGCATCTCATAAAGATCACATGTATGTTGAACTAGATGCGCAATGACAGACTCGCCCGCGTCTGGGCAGCGTTATTAAACAGCCGCCATCTTAAAGCAGTACAGCGCTAAGCGCTAGTAAAGAGCGCTAAGCGCTAATAAATAAAATTAACGTTACTGTCGCTACTAGCTCACGAAAAGTTAGCCCTGCGGAGGGCTAGGTTTCAATTAATTATGACCACTGTCGATGCGTGGCTAACGTGTCTTACATAAAGGCTTTAACATAACATAGCATTGTGGAGTGATGAGGGTGTAAAATAAAAACTTTATCATGGTAACTATCAATTTTAGCTCAGTAGTCATTGCTGGATAAAACACCAAGTAGCACTGGTCCCTAATGTGCTCCAGTACAGCCTGTATCATACATTTATTTTGAACACTGCAAAAACTCCAAATCCTATCAGGACTTACTGTTTAGACTAACTTAAAACTTAACTAGAACTTAAAAATGGCTTGACACAAAGAGAAATTCAATTGAAACACGTGGGAAAAAATCCTAACTTTTAAGTGATGTGTGTTATCAAGCATAACGGCATTTTTAGGTAATATATATATTTTTTAAATAAGATCTAAAAGTTTTTTGAGTGAAAGCAGTGAATTAGTCTTTTTTTTTTTTTTTTAATTCTAGCTACATCTGAGATGCAATTGTTGGCTGTTTTCAACAATATACATTGAAAATAAAGACATTGATTGACTGAAAATGGTTCAAGATTAGATTAAATGTCTTGTTTTCTCATGTATATTTATAATTGCTCTTCACCTAAAAATATATTTGTTTTATCCGATTACTCGATTAATCGATAGCATTTTCAGTCGATTACTCGATTACTAAAATATTCGATAGCTGCAGCCCTAATCTTGTCAAAAGGTTGTGTTACCAAGTATTAGGCTGAGGGTGCCAATACTTTTGTTCGGCCCATTTTTTAGTTTTGTGTAAAATGATAATGATTTTTATATTTCATTCTCTTTGGTTTTTTATTAATTGCAAGGAAAATAAATGAAGATATTACTACCAAAGCATTTGTAATTGCAGTCATTGTCTGGGAGAAATTGAGCATTATCTGACAGAAATGCAGGGGTGCCAATACTTTTGGCCAGCAGTGTATATAAAACTAGTTTTTAATAAAGGTTTCAGTAAAAAACTAAATAATTTCTCAGTACACAAAACAGACAAAAGTCCTGTTCATATAAATTAAAAAGAAAGTGCTGCTGATTGACTTTTTATTCTTGTGGGGAAAGCACTGATACAAATTGTGTTAATGCCTCATTTATTTTCTTTAAACAAACTAAACAATAAAATTAAACGAGGAGGCAGACTGTAATGAATCAGTTTATTTTATCAAACAGTTATTCATTAATATAATCTGGACCAATTTCAAAGCACACTGTCTTGTATAAGAATTAAAAGTCTGAATGGGAGTTTGTGTTGAAATGAGACTAAGCAGTTATATGAATGGATTTATGTGTGTGGTTTCTTTATAAAAATAAATTAGACATCTTTACTATCTAAAAATAACTTGAGTGCTAATATGCTTTCTCCAAAACACAGACAAAACTTAAGACACTGATTAGCATAATCGCTAACTAGTTTAGCGCTCCGTGCAAAGTAGTAAGGTCTCATTAACAAAGCATACAAACAATACAATTACCTTCATTTACTCACCTCTGACGGAGGCACACTGGATCTAACAACACAAAAGACAATCTAACTCTAGACACTTCGTAATGCAGCATTATTCATTTCGCAACCCAACTTGAGTGCAGCAGTGAACTCTCTCTCTCTTTTGCTCTAATCATTGCAAGTTGCAAAAAATGGTTTGGACGTCTACACAGTCAATGCCAGCCAAATGAGTTCAGTGTTTCTATGGGGTGGCAGAACCAAAACTACAATGTGGCCTGTGACAAAAAAAAGAGCTTGATAAACTTGGGGAGCAGTGTGCTAGCATGGCAGTTTCATCGTAGAAAACTGTGCCTAAAATCAACATCTAACTAACCTAAAATGTATAGGAAAAGAGCCAAGAATGCATTAAAATGTAAAGTGACCTAGAAATGATTGAAAATGTACAAGAAGTGACTCCAGAATACCTCAAAATGTACAGGAACTAACTCAAAAATCAACTAAGGCTAAGTTAATCTCTACAGGTCTTAATGCACAAATCCGATTTTTTGCCATATCTGTTTTTTTGGCGTACCGGTTCAGACTGCCTTTGTCCATTGAGACCGTTCAAGTATCACGCATGCGCACTAAATCGCAGTCCAAGATGCGGTCAGCAAAAAGAACCGCATGCGCAGAAGCATCAAAACAAATTACACATCCTACCTAGCTGTTTGTCATTCCAGAGTGATCATATTTTGATTTCCAAAAAGAGGACACAAATAACAGACATTAATAATCCCCGTTTAGTCTTATATTCAAAGTTTCTATGGACTGATAGAATGCATACATGCACACACGAGCCTTGACGTGTGTGCGTGAAATGACGTGGGTGCGTCAGTTTGCCCCGACTCGGCCATGTGTATTGCACACAATGAAATATTGCTCATTCGGCGCACAGAAGGGAAATCGAAAATTGTAAGGTTTGTTCTTTCCTTCGTTTTATTTTTTTATGACTGTGGTCAAGCCTGCATCGTGCTTAAAAGCAGAGTTCAAAATAGGCTCTAATGCCTACATGGCTGCCGTCCTCAGTGCCTCTTGCTTTTTGCTGACGTAATTGCGGCACGAATTCCGATTTGGGAATTTGACAGTTCAGACCGCCAGTCACGTTCTGAAAAAATGTGGCCCAGATCGGATTTGAACCACATACGAAAGTGACCCAGATCGGATTTGAAATGGTCCAGTTCTATGCGACTTGTCACGTTCAGACCGTCAAGTTAATGCCTCACTCAAGTCGGAAAAACACGAAAAAATCGGGAGTCGTGCATTAAGACCTGTATTATGAACCTAGCCTAAGTGACCTGAAAGTTCCCCAACACAAACAGAAAGTGACCCGGAAATGCCCCAAAATCAACAGGAAGTGACAAAAAATTCCTACAAAGTGACCCAAAGCAGAAAAATTGAGTTTGACGGCCTGCTGGCGTATTTCACACTCTATTGGTAATAACGTACCGCTGAGCATCTTGGCCTTGATGCCAGGCAGCCCCTTCTGCCGCCGTTCTCTGTCGTGCTCTCGCTCTGCTGGGTCCCGCGAACGGGAGCGCCGGCGGCTGTTCCTGGAGCGTGATCTGGAGCGCCGGTGCCTTGTGGACCGCGACGACGAGCGGGACCGTCTTCTCCTTGGAGATCTGGAGTCAAAGGTTGAAGAGTTTGGGTTAGTGCAGGATAGTACAGAAGAGCCTAATGTCAAGAAACACAGTTGACGTCTATTCCAATATTCTCACGAGCTTAAATTACTCATCAACTGTGAAAACTTTTTTAAAAAAATGAAAATGTGTGCAGTAATGTCATTTTCCATGTAGAAAACAAATTTGCCGCGAAAACATGGCTGGTTTATTAGCATTAGCAGCTATTCTGGTTGAATGGATAATCATATCTAGCTTTCTAGTGCTGCAATCGTTAGCTAGCACATGTTGACAGAACGCTCATACGGCAAAAAGAACAGCGCGCCTATATATAGCATGCTAGCAGAAATCTGCAGATCATTCTGGTTGTGACATCTTCTGTTTGGAGATTTTTGAGTAAGAAGGAAGTAAGTCTAGTTATGATCCAATTATTAAGCCTTTGCCATAGCAATCTATGGATGGATTTATGTCCAAAATATGCTTTGATATCATTTGAAAGTGACTTGTAGCATTTCATAGCACCTCCGAGAAGTTGGCCTCCCATCAGTCGCAAATTTATATAAAAATTAAGTGTCGACGTAGTTTGTAGCGGCTGTTGGCTGCAGTAAGTTTTTTAATTTTTTTAATTTATTGCTTCTTCCTCTACGCACGTGACATCAGCGCGTTGTCCTGCATTAAAAGTAGCCCTGGCAAAACATGATGCTTAGGGCTGGCAAAATTAAACGATTCCTCGAGGTGAATAAAATTACTCGGATCAGTTTTTAATAGTGATGCACGATAATACATTTTTCAACCGATACCGATAACTGATAATTTCCTCCTCATTCCTACCGATAACCGATAATGTCAAGCCGATAATTCTATTAAAAGATTTATGTAAAATTTTAAACAAAAGAAAATATTACTGTGCAAAAATGTAATTTTTCTTTTTTTTTTCAACATAAAATATGAACAAGTCGTCAATTCCAACATCTAAATAATGACATTGTCTGACATTGTGTAATGGTAAACTTTTGGCAACAATTACTTACAGAGTAAATACCTAAGTTGCACAAAAATGCCTTTAAAAGTAAGCCATTCCTAACATAACATTAATACACTGCAAAACACACTTCCTTAAAACTAGTCAGTTTTAAGTGTAAATCTATTGGAAATAAGTGAAATTATCTGCCAGCGCTTCAGGTGTATTTCTCTCAGATTTCTTGGAAGAAAAATAGCTAGCTGAAAATAATCTTAACAGCCTTATTTCAAGCAATACATTATTATACTTAATCCTAAAAAAACTTGGAAGAAGAAAAGATTTTGAATATTTGTGGCTACAGAATATTATTGTTATTTCATTACAACAGGAATGTGCATATTTAAATTAATAAGTGTTGATAAGTGCCAATAAGTTTAGATCATCTACTGTGACTGTAATTGAGCAGACAAATAAGTTAAATTAATTTGAAAAGTGATTGCTAATGTTATATGCTTTGTTGCACACTGTGAAAATGATTAACTTAAAATAGCGAAATGTCATGTACCCATTCTGCAGCGCTTTGTTTACATTTGCGGCACTCACGAGTCGCGACATTCGCTACACAGCAGCTAAACTGATAAACGGCAGTACTATTTGGATGCAGTTGGAGCTCGCATCTCCGTGCGTGTTGTTTTGTGCCTGAGTTTTGTTAAGCCGAAAATAAAGGCAGCATTACAAAGTCATCTGACCGCTCGTCATTTTACATACTGAATGCATTATTGACGGGCTGACTTCGTTTTATCCATGTTTAAATTATCATCTAACCACTGCGCCGTCATGATAAGCTTGCTTACTGGACATCACTTTTCCAGATGTAGTGGTGAAAATGTGATTGGCATGTTTTTCATAAAGAATGGTGGTCGTATAAACTGCATTATTTTTTTATCCAGGGCTTTGGCTCTCGGGTCATTTTGGTAAAAAAAAAAAAAAAAAATCGTGTCTCGTCTCGGCGGCGGCTACGTTCGTACCGGATAATCCGCCCGGGGCCGCGGCGTATTCGGGGCCTGGCTCTGCTCACATGCCGTGAGGGAACGCTCGAGAAACCGGGGTGTTCGCCGGAGGTCCTGGAACCGGGCTCTGCCCGCCCCGCCAACGGCGAGGCGGCGGTGGCCTGCCGGACCGGCCAGAGCGGCGGGCTCCGTCGGAAGACGGCTACTTGCCGACTATCGGTCTCCAATCGTGCCGGTGTTTAGCCTTAGATGAGAGTTTACCACCCGCCTTGGACTGCTTTCCCAAACAACCCGACTCTGTATCGTCACAAGCCCCTACTTTTAACTTAGTGTTTACAATAGCTTTAGCATTCCCGCTAGCAGCAGCAGCCTGGTATTCGTTCCAAAAATCTTTGTGATGCAGTTTTAAATGGATGCTGGGTTAGTGGTTTTGAATGAGGACGCTTTCTTTCGGCCTCATGGAACTTCTGCGGTACATGTTTCGCAAATGGCGAGAGCGTCGTTTTTTTAGTAACAGCCGCCATAATATTCAACTATTTCTTGTCGTGTAACTCCGCCTCCTCAACCCCTCCTCCCTCAGGGGCTTCAGAGAGGGGAGGGGTTGAGGAGGTGGCGTGCTGAATTCTTCGGTTGTGCACATTTGGAGGCTAAATCAAGTATATAATTATCGGATTGCATTATCGGTTGAATTTTTTATTATCTGGATTATCTGTGTGACGTCATAATTGCCATTATCGGCCGATAATTATCGGACACCGATATTATCGTGTATCTTTAGTTTTTAAACTCGAGTTGCTCGAGTATTCGTTTCAGAGCTGCAGCTATCGAATATTTTAGTAGTAGATTAATCGATGAACTAGTTTGTTCGAATAATCGAGTAATCTGATAAGGAACATAAAAAATTAAAATACCTAAGCAGAGCCTCAAACAGTAAAAATTGTATAATACTAGCCCAAACTTAGGGTAAAAATACAATGAATAAATAATGAATAAACTTTTTTTAAACCCTGAGTTTTGGCTCTCAAAGGCCAAACAGTGCAACTTTCATGAGAATATAATAATAATTGACCACAGCATCCGCTCTATTAGCCTCCCTCTCTGCGCACCAGCAGCAACACACACAGCCACTTAGCTTAGCTTACTTCTACAGCACTTTCGATTTGAAACAGGTCTCAAATTACTGCTGCATTTCTTTCAGTAAAAGACAATAAAAGTAAAGTAGACAAAGTGAGCTGACCTTTCCCTTGATAGCAGTTGCTGCTTTTGTAGCCTAGTATCAGTGCATCTTTAATAAAAATGATGTCACTCTTTTGTGCTACGTTTGTACTGTAAAATTTTTTTGTTAGTGCTGCCATCTTTTTAAAGATATTTTTAGTTTTATTGGTCAACTAGCCCCACATTTTCATTAAAAATGTCAAAAAGTTGTGTAAATATTTAAGCTTCATTTGTGCTCTTAAAAATGTTCGTTTTTGCTGCTATAGTTTTTGAGATATTGAGATTTTAATTTCAAGTGACGTCACGCAGCCATCCATTTATTGCAAAATGGACCCGAAATGGTGCCATTTGTTTATGCTATGTTTGTGCTGTAGATTTTTTGGTGTGCCGCTATCGCCTTATAGATAGAGATATTAATTTCGAGTGATAACGTCAGTCGCAGCCCCTCCATCGTGGCGGAATGAGCGTACCAACCCTCTCAATAATAAAGGGGTGTCTTTACAACTTGCGCCAACATAGCACAAACAAATGGCACCATTTTGAAGTAAATAGGGGCCGTGGGATATTAATTCTGAGTGATTACGTGACTCGCAGCAGTCAGCCGCGATGGAGGGGGTGGGACTGACGTCATCACTCAAAATTAATATCTCTATAAGACGATAGTGGAACACCAAAATATCTACAACACAAACGAGCACAAAGGTAGCATAAACGAATGACGCCATTTCGGGTCCATTTTGCAATAAACTGGGGAGGGCTGCATGATGTCATCAAGCGAAATTAATATCTCAATATCTCAAAAACGATAGCAGCACAAACGAAGCACACCATTTTTAGACTTTTTTAAAAATCAAAATGGCGGGCTGGTTGACCACATACTGACCTATAAAAGAATTGTAAATACTTAAAAAGGATAGCAACACAAATGAACTTTATACAGCACAAACGATTGACATAATTTTTATTTATATTTGCTGATGAGGGAGGGGGGGGAGCGCAACTTCACGGAAGTTTTCATAGCATATTTTGGCGCTACATGTCTCATTAAACCTGGGAGGACTGACCATATGTCGAGTTTTCTAGTGTTGCGCCAGCTAGCACATGCTGACAGAACGCTCACACGAGCCAGGATTAGCAATCAGGCCGCATAGAATAGGATGTCAACATATCCACACTAACAAATGATTCATATAATTCTGAGTTCTACGCCTCACACTGCTGATTTGCTGCTCCAAAGCACCAAATCATATCTCCTTATGACTCCCCTACCCCTCCTTTTTCTCCTCGGTCATCAGGCCCCCCTACCGGTCCACCGGAAATACAATAAGCTTGGGGGGCTCACAGAGCAACCACAGAACCCAACTATGGATAGCATGCTGGCAGAAAATCGCAGCTCATTGCGGGTTTCACAAGATCTACTCTTTGGACATTTTTAGTGGGCGGGGCTAAGCCAGGAAAACGAATTAGGACCCAATTCCATTATGAAGACTGTGTCCAAAATATCCTCTGCTATCATTTTATCATTTCACTTCTTGCAGCATTTCCTAGCATCTTTAACTCATTCACTGCCAGCTCAGGTCACATGTATTGTAGTAGTTATTACAACAGGGAAATTTATGTTGAAAACACCTACTGATGGCAAAAGACGTCCAAACGATTTCAACAGGCATGGGCTGGAAGCGATTGCATTTAAAATTGATTGTTTGCTTGTTTGTCTTGGGTAAGAAACTGTTTTATTCAGGAAAAACTGAATAACAAAAAAACTGAACAAAAAAAAAAAAAGCCCCCCAAAAAGACAACTCATGTTTTTTTCCGCTTCATTGCGCATTTTTTAGCTAGTACGACTTATACCCAGGTGCGATTTATAGTTTAAAAAAATTGTCATTTAAACCAAATATAGAAAATTTAATTGGAAAATGCACCTAAAAATTGGAAAATCTTCAACTTAAGCTCATGCACTGACAGGGAGTTGCTACTTTTAATATCATTGTACTATGTATAATGACAAATAAAGTATTCTATTCAAAAAAATCATTATGAAAATTAGAAGTAAAAAATTTCAAAATTAAAAATATATACATTTTGGTGAATATAAATAAAAAAGAAAAGGATATTTAAAAATGTTTTTTATTGAATATAATAAATTAAAAAAAAAAAAAAAAAAGCTAAATGTCGAGTTTTACATGGTTTGGACACTTCGTAGCGCACTACTGTCGCGTGAAACTTACGGAAAGTCCTTAAATGCATACGTATTGATGTGCTTTTTTTTTTTTGCTCCTTAATAAATTGCCGATGTATCCGATCGGTAACGGCAGATGGCAAAAGAAAAAGAAAAAAAAAAATCAAGAGACTGACTCGAACCCTGGTATTACTTTCACACATTCACATTTGAATCCTCTTACCTAGAACGAGATCTAGTTCTCCTGCCGTGTGATATATGGCGGGCTTCCCTTCGTGCGGACGAATCCTGCGTAGACTCATCCTATAGGACAATAAAAATGAGACAACTTCCATTTTGCGAACCTCAGTTTTGTTTCCGCGGGGTTTACCTGTGATCTGGCGTCATTTTTGTAATGGTGCGGTTCTGGAAACAAGTGATGCTCGCCATGACTCGTGACGCCGCCATACTGAGAGTGGAAAAATTAGAAAAAAATTTTGTATTTTTTTTATTACGTCCTTGATGCCTGAACTGACATTTAGGAAATATATGTAAGGCATTGGAAGATTGCACATGTACATAAAAGATAAATATAAAAATAATAATTTAGAAAAATTCCAAATTAAGTTTTATTTTAATTTACTTTTCATACCACCCCCCCCAACAAAATTCATTTGAAAATATATGAAAAAAAAAAGGAGAGAGAGAAAAAAAAAAAAGGAAATTCATTAAAAATCCATATTCAAAAAATATACATTCATTCATTCATTTTCCATGCCGCTTTTCCTCACGAGGGTCGATCAAATAAAAAAATAGAATAAGCGGTTTTCATAAAAAACAACAAAAAAAAAAAAAAAACAAAAACAAAAAAAATCTTTAAGAATATTTTTAAAACAATGACTTTCAAAATTATGAAAAATTAAAAATGCATTCTCAAATTTAAAAAAAAAAAACCTTTTTCATTTTTTTTAATGTAATTTTCTAATTTCTCTTTTCATTTGACTGAATTTCGGATTTTCACTTTGTTTTATTTTTCAACAATTATTTTATTATTATTAGTGTAGCACCGATACAATTTTTTTTGGCCCCGTTGTTGATACCTGGCTGTGCAGTATCAGCCGATACCGATACCATACCGATACCAATTTGTTCGAAATTTATACAGTAGGGCAAATAAGTATTTAGTCAACCACCAATTGTGCAAGTTCTCCCACTTGAAAATATTAGAGAGGCTTGTAATTGTCAACATGGGTAAACCTCAACTATGAGAGACAAAAACAAAAATTCAGCGTGTAATATATCTCAAACACAGCAATATCACATCTGTAATGATTCTCCATTTGCACGCAAACATGGCTTAGTAGCATACCTGTTCAATTTCACATTAAATACTAGGAGTGGCAACTTCTAGGGAGCTCACGATACGATTAGTGATACTAGGCTTATGATAACGATTATCTCACCATCTGGCGAGACAACAACTATTGATGCACGGGTCAGGAAATCATTCTACAATTTACAATACAGTGGGGCAAATAAGTATTTAGTCAACCACTAATTGTGCAAGTTCTTCCACTTGAAAATATTAGAGAGGCCTGTAATTGTCAACATGGGTAAACCTCAACCATGAGACACAGAATGTGGAAAAAAAAAACCTGAAAATCACATTGTTTGATTTTTAAAGAATTTATTTACAAATCAAGGTGGAAAATAAGTATTTGGTCAATACCAAAAGTTCATCTCAACACTTTGTTATGTACCCTTTGTTGGCAATAAAGGAGACCAAACGTTTTCTGTAACTCTTCACAAGCTTTTCACACACTGTTGCTGGTATTTTGACCCATTCCACCATGCAGATCTCCTCTAGAGCAGTGATGTTTCGGGGCTGTCGTTGGGCAACACGGATTTTCAACTCCCTCCACAGATTTTCTATGGGGTTGAGATCTGGAGACTGGCTAGGCCACTCCAGGACCTTGAAATGCTTCTTACACAGCCACTCCTTTGTTGCCCTGGCTGTGTGTTTGGGATCATTGTCATGCTGAAAGACCCAGTCACGTCTCATCTTCAATGCCCTTACTGATGGAAGAAGATTTTCACTCAAAATCTTGCGATACATGAGCCCCACTCATTCTTTCCTTTACACAGATCAGTCGTCCTGGTCCCTTTGCAGAAAAACAGCCCCAAAGCATGATGTTTCCACCCCCATGCTTCACAGTAGGTATGGTGTTCTTCGGATACAATTCAGTAATTTTTCTCCTCCAAATACGAGCACCTGTGTTTCTACCAAAAAGTTCTATTTTGGTTTCATCTGACCATAACACATTCTCCCAGTCCTCTTCTGGATCATCCAAATGCTCTCTAACGAACCGCAGACGGGCCTGGACGTGTACTTTTTTCATGGGGACACGTCTGGCAGTGCAGGATTTGAGGCCCTGGCGGCGGCTTGTGTTACTGATATGAGCCTTTGTTACTGTGGTCCCAGCTCTCTGTAGGTCATTCACTAGGTCCCCCCCGTGACCCAAACAATGTGATTTTCTGTTTTTTTCCCACATTCTGTCTCTCATAGTTGAGGTTTACCCATGTTGACAATTACAAGCCTCTCTAATCTTTTCAAGTAGGAGAACTTGCATAATTGGTGGTTGACTAAATACTTATCTGCCCCACTGTATGTCCAATCCAATTGGACTCGTTTGACCGCTGCCAACCCAGATTGGACGTCTATCGCCATAAATAGCAGTGAAAGATGTTGATACCTCCATGCTGCCGGCATTCTGCCCCACTGCAGGTTGAGTCGCCATATTGTGCAACTGTCCGCCGCCGCCGCCACTACAAGTAGAACAATTCCGTCTCCTTGACATATTGATCACATATCAGTTGAGTTTTGTTGACTAAATCGGTTCACTCACAAATTGCTTTCTTTCACGGCATCTTCAGGTTCGTCATCGTAATCAAAGCGGTCCAGTAGTTTCTGAGGAAATTCAGCAGATGTTTCATTAGAAATATTTCAATCCCTTCATGCCTGAATTGACATAAATTAACTTTTTAAATCACATTGACTATATTATTTTTGGTGAGTGACTATATTATTTTTGGTGACATTTTGATATACTCCTCTCAATTTTTTATGCACAGTATGTTTCGTTTTTACCTCTGTCAGGGAGCTTCTTTCGTTCATATTGCCAGGGTGAGCATTGAGGCCGTTTGCATCGCCGGCCGCCTGGCTCTTTTCTGCTTGCTGCAACCTTTCCAACATCCTTTGGAGCTACGAGGAAAACAAACTTGCCCCTTTATGAACAATTCTTTAAAGGAACCTCGAACTTAAAAGACTTGTAGGCTCCAATAAGCCACAATTTTTCTCTTTTACTGAAATATGGTATTAGAAACACATAATATTGCCATTGATTTAAAAATCTGTTCGTCTGTCTCTTAACGTGGTTTTCCGCCGGGTTTTTTTTTTTTCTGTTTGATCCCGACCTACTTTCACTGACCCTTTTTTTTTGTCTTCCTTTTCGCGATCACGGTATTTGGTGTGTTCAATAAACAATTTTAAATAAAAAAGTTTAAGGCTGCTGATACAGAATGGGGACTTGAGTATTTTACTGTTTTGAACGGTTAACTTGATACTGAAATAGTCCTTTATTTAAGCCTGAGAGGATATTTGTAACTAATGTACTTAACATTAAAGCAGCTAATAGCCTGCTTTTGGGGTTGGGGGGGGGGCATGAATCATCTAATTTATAATCAAATTGTAGCCTTTGAATCGTAATCAAATCGTTAGATGCCCCCCAAGATTCCCACCTTTACCTAATTGTATTGTAGTGGCCCACTGGATCATTTAATAATGATAAATGTAGTAACTTCAAGGTTTTCCAAATAAACATTCTGGAAAAATATGAGAATTTATTCCTTTTATTGGATCAAGTGCAAAGTGCCAATAAGGCACTTATTTTGTCCTAAATGTGTGTGTGGGTACACAAATAGATGGCAAACAAATCAGGCTCTCAAGAGAAGTCAGACGCTGGAGTAAGGTTGAATTGTCCTTACTGTGGTCATCCACAGTGCTGGCCAAAAGTATTGGCACCCCGGCAATTCTGTCAGATAATGCGCAATTTCTCCCAGAAAATGATGCAATTACAAATGCTTTTGGTAGTAATATCTGTATTTATTTTGCTTGCAATGAAAAAAACACAAAAGAATATGGAAAAAAATTATTATCATTTTACACAAAACTCAAAAAATGGGCCAGACAAAAGTATTGGCACCCTTTGAAAAATCATGTGATGCTTTTCCAATTTGCGTAATTAACAGCACCTGTTACTTACCTATGGCACATAACAGGTGGTGGCATTAACTAAATCACACGTGCAGCCAGTTAAAATGGATTAAAGTTGACTCAACCTTTGTCCTGTGTCCTTGTGTGTACCACATTGAGCATGGAGAAAAAGACCAAAGAACTGTCTGAGGACTTGAGAAGCAAAATTGTGAGGAAGCATGGGCAACCTCAAGGCTACAAGTCCATCTCCAAAGACCTGAATGCTCCTATGTCTACCGTGCGCAGTGTCATCAATAAGAGTACAGCACATGCACTGTGGCTAACGTCCCTAGATGTGGACGGAAAAGAAAAATTGAGGGGAGATTTCAATGAAAGATGGTGGATAAAGAACCTCGACTAACATCCAAACAAGTTCAAGCTGTCCTGCAGTCCGAGGGCACAACAGTGTCAACCTGTCCTATCCGTCGGCGTTTAAATGAAAGGGACTCTATGGTAGGATACTCAGGAAGACCTCACTTCTGACCCAGAGACATAAAAAAGCCACGCTGGAGTTTTCCACAACAAAGCCAAAAACTTTTTGGAAGAATGTTTTCTGGTCAGCTTAGAAAAAAGAAGAGCTTTTTGGGAGAAGGCATCAACAGAGTTTACAGGCGAAAAAAAAAAAAAACGGCCTTCAAAGAAAAAAACACGGTCCCCACAGTCAAACATGGAGGAGGTTCCCTGATGTTTGGGGTTTCTTTGCTGCCTCTGGCAATGGACTGCTTGACCGTGTTCATGGCATTATGAAGTCTGAAGACTACCAACAAATTTTACAATATAATGTAGGGCCCAGTGTGAGAAAGCTGGGTCTCCCTCAGAGGTCATGGGTCTTCCAGCAGGACAACGACCCCGAAAATGGTTTGAGAGATAGCAATGGAGACTTCTAAAGTGGCCAGCAATGAGTCCAGACCTGAATCCCATAGAACACCTGAGGAGAGATCTGAAAGTGTCAGTTTGGAGAAGTCGCCCTTCATATCTCAGAGACCTGGAGCAGTTGGCCAAACAAGAATGGACTAAAACTCCAGCAGAGCATTGTAAGAATCTCATAGTGGATACCGGAAGTGCTTGTTCGCAGTTATTTTGTCTAAAGGTTGTGCTACCAAGTGTTAGGCTGAGGGTGCCAATACTTTTGTCCGGCGCATTTTTGGAGTTTTGTGTCAAATGTTCATGATTTATTTATTTATTTTCATTCTCTTTTATGTTTTTTCATTGCAAGCAAAATAAATGAAGCTATTACTACCAAAGCATTTGTAATTGCAATCATTTTCTGGAAGAAATTGGGCATTATCTGACAGAATTACAGGAGTGACCATACTTTTGGCAGGCACTGTACATCTTGACAAGAGCACTGATACTTTTTGTAAAACTGAATACAACAAAACATTGTGTCAATAGTATGAAATGAAGTCACAAAATACGGCAACGAATACTCCACCTGTCAATATGAATAGCAACTGGTAGTACAGCAAGCAAACAATAAAATAATGTAACCACATTTCACCAGAAATGCAAAAACAACAAAATATACACATCTCCAAAATACGACAACGCTCATGAATATAAAAGGAATAATATAACTTACAAGCAATGCTTGTATAAGGCACAAACAATGTGGTGTGATGGCAAGAACTGCTATGGTACAATAGCTGCAGATGTTAGCGCGTCCATTTAGCGCTCTTGATTTGCAATGAGCGCATCGACATAAGATTACGTCAGCAGAAACTGCTTTAACTTATTACAACTAATTACACCTAAGCGGCAGCAGGGGGCGACAAAACACCAGAAACACAGGCAGGCAATAAGTGGACATGAAGGCACTGCCTTATGCATATTGGCCCAAAACTAATAATGAAAACCCAATGTCGATATTATCCGATATTATTTTAACACGCCTTTATCGCCTGATATTCTCGGCTACCCAAAAATATCGGACAACTCTACCCAAAGTCATCTAAAAGTGACCCACACATTCCCAAAATCTACAGGACAGAACCCTTAAAGGAACCAAAATAAACAAAGCGCCCAAAATCTACAGGATGTGATCAAAAATGCCCCAAAATCAACAGGATGTGACCAATGAACAGGAATTGAACCAGAAATACCCCCAAATCAATGGGAAATAATCACAAATGTACAGAAATTTATCCCAGGACACCAAGCATTAAAAGGAAGTCACCCTTAAATGCCCAAAGCACTACAGGAAGTGACTTGGGAATGGCCAGTCACTTCCTGTAGGTTTTGATTTTGGGTCACTTTTACATGATTTTTGGCCATTCCCAAGTCACTTCCTGTAGATTTTGGGCACTTCCCGTTTCCAGAAATGGCCTAAAATCAATAGGAAGTGACACAAAATGAAAAGGAAGTGACCCGGAAACCGTATATCCAGTTTGACTGGGAGCGGCCGTTTGAACGAATGTAAACGCGGATACAAAAGTTAGCTAAGTGCAGTAACGTACGCACTCAATCACACAAATCACAAATATATGGTTTTACGGCCCCAACGTCAATATAAAAGCTAGTGATTTTGTATTTATGAGCTACAACGTGCCTGTCAGGCCGAACAAGGAACCCTGTTGTATGCGCATAGCACTAATAGTAACGTAGCAGATTTTTAGCAATGGCTCACCTCATGACCTTGTGGGGACTGGAACAGCTGGGCCACGGCAGCTAAGGCTTCGGAATTGGATATCCGCGGGGGAACGACGGCGGGCTCCTCCGAGGGAGGAGGTTGGGGCTGTGTGGGAACTGTTTGCACGTGAGGAAAATGAGGAGAGAGTTTGCATCCTTGGTTTTTGTTCATCTTGAATAGTACCAAACACATCACAATCCGATGGGCAGACGTTTTTATGCCAAGACCAAAATATTTTTAAAATATACTTTAGTTAAGCTAACATATTAGTTTTTAACTCTTTTGCTGCCACTGACAGCAATCGACGCCCAATCCATTTAGACTTTGAACTTTCATTGGTAGGGGTGTGACATAAAATTGAAATGGTGATATATCGTGATACTTTGTATCCCAAAAGGTTATTCCTGCCAAGAATCGAGACATTGTTTTAAAAAGGTGTCAATGTTTTATTTAAAAAAAAAAAAAAAAGGAACCAACAAGTTGCTACCACAATCTTCCACCATAATGGTGTCTCAGGTAACTCAAAGGCTGCCATTGACGGTGCTCGACACCAAATCCATTTAGGCTGGGAACGTTCATTCAAAATAGGGCTTCGGCTATCGATTATTTTAGTAGTCGATTAATCGATGAAATATTTAGTTCGAATAATCGAGTCATGGGATAAGTAACAAAAAAATTTAAATACCTGAGCTGAGCCTCACACGGTATATATATGTAAAAAAAAAAAAAAAAAAAAAAAGAGGATCTATGTACAACAAAAGAACAATTGGCTAACTTACATAGCAAAAGTCCACTAGCTTAAATGCTATAAAATGCTAACTCTTACAATGCTCTTAAATGGCTCGGACACATATTCCCACAAAAAAAAAAAAAAAAAAAAAAAAAGGCTAAATATACCTTGAAACTAAATATTGAATGCATTCAAAAAATCATTAGCTCAAACAAAAACTGAACTGATGTTGGTCTTAACAGGGAGCAGATGGATTCAGCCACGTGAAATGAGGTAGACTAGAGGGGCGTGTATCCACCTAATCAATAAAAATAAATGCAAACAATTTTCACAAAACAAACCATTACAACGCCACTTTAATTAAACGAATACTCGAAGAAGCAAAATTTAATTTGAATCTTTTTTTTTTTTTTTTTAAATCGAATACTCGAGTTAATTCTTGCAGCACTAATTCGAAACCAGAGCATTCGCAGTCATTCTGTCCGATTTTCAGGGCATTTACAGGTCACTTGCTGTTCACTTATAGGTCATTTCCTGTTGAGTTTGAGTCACTGCCTATTCATTTGGGTCAGGGGTCCCCAAACTTTTTCCTGTGAGGGCCACATAACTTTTCCCTTCTCTGATGAGGGGCCGGGTCAGTTTGTAACTGAAAAAGTGTGACGATTGCAGGAGTGTCTAAAGGTAAAAATTTATTGTTTTTCAGAAAACCACAATCAAATAACCCATTCTGGATTATTCACGGAACAAAAGTAAATAAAATTTATAAATATATATATATATATATATATATATATATTGTATTATATTATATTATATTATATTTTATTATTTTATCATATCATATCTTATAATAATAAATAATAAATAATAATAACACTATCAAATAAATAGATAATAACCAAATAACCATCTCTGCGTTCTTCACAGAAAAAAATCCAGGAAATAAATAACACTATTGAAAAAAAAATAATAATAATAAATAAATAAATATTGTTGAGGGGGCTGGACCAAATGTGGAGGCGGGCCGTTTCCGGCCCGCGGGCCGTAGTTTGGGGACCCCTGATTTGGGTGATTCCCAGGTCACTTCCTGTTCTGTAACTCAAAATAAACAGGAAGTGACCCATAAAATACCCCAAAATAAACAGGAAGTAACTGAAAATCAACAGGTAAATGACCTTAAATGGCCCAAAATGACCTCACTGCCTGACATTGGCTGCCACTGACGGCCACAGACGTTCAATCTGTTAGAAGTGGGATTGCAAATGGCTTGGACGTTTACTAGGGATAAACTCATTTCAATTCACAGCAGAAGCTTGTTTTTTTCTGTTTATTAGTTGTTTGTAGACTATCCTAGAATGATTTTCTGACCAATGTATCGATAATCGTTGTATCGCCATATCGTCAGATCATCGTTATCGTGAGCTTTGTATCGCAAATCGTATCGTGAGGTAACAAGAGGTTCCCACTCCTATTCATTTGTCCCCATGAAAATAAGAGGTCAACTGATATGGGATTTCCTCTGGTAGATTAAAAAAAAAAAAAAAGTCGACTGCCAATATCTAAGGCAGTGGTTCTTAACCTTGCTAAAGGTACAGAACCCCACAAGTTTCACATGAGGATTCATCGAACCCTTCGAAATTAAAAAATAAAGTGGGCAAACGGTGGTCGGAAGAGGACCATGGAGCTGTATTATTGAGCCACTTCACGGAAGCGCACCCCATGCTCATATTTTTCTATAATTTGCATCTTCATTTCAAAGTATCCCCTTTTTTCTAAGCTTGAGAACGATAAACCGATACGACCGGATATCCGGTTTTGCAGGTGAGAGATACAGATGTTTCGATAGTAAAGTTACCGTTCGACAGTAATTAGCCAATAAATATTCAATGAACCGATAGTACAGATAGAATTCGGCTATCGCGAGCACAAGAATCTGCTTCTAATGCCTAGTTCAAGACATTGCTTAGTAAGATAATAATTTAGCTTTTACTTCACATGCTGCACTTGTGTCATTCACCACACAGCGCACTTAGATCGCGACCGCACGCATCATATAATATAGACAAGCACTACTCACAGTCGTGGTTGCCTCAACTTCCCATGCATTTCGGCAGAACCGCTTCTAGTCGCCGTCATTACCCGATCGTCACGGGTAGGCATGTGCCGGTATGAGATTTTGACGGTACGATAACCGTGAGCAAAAATACCGCGGTTTCACGGTATTGCAATTATAGCTCCCAAAAATTTTGAGATGTATGGGTTAAAAAATAGAAAAAAAAACTTTTTTCCATTGAACAGGATTTTTTTTTTCAGACCATAGTTGCAAATTGGAACATGAATATATTGTTAAAATAAATAAATTATCAATAAAAAAATATTTGAAATTAAAATAAATATAACTTATAGACTATACTCACAGCCACAGCTCAAGTTGCACAAGATTACAGCAAGAACAAAATAATTTCTATAAAGTAAAAACACTTCTGAATAAAATTTTTAAAAATTTATACTGCATGACTTTTTTTTGAGGCTGGAAAAGCTTAAGTGAAGTTTCGCCATTTTCAGCCACTGTGTCAACTCTAGTCTACATGATGTCATGCATTTGTGTTAAAAAGAACATAAGAAATTCATAAGTTAGGTAAAAATGTATAAGTTAGTTAAAATGTCAATATTGTTGTGGAAAGGTTTCATCTAAAAAATAAAAAACAAAACACATTGGGAGTGAGACCTCACCTTGATCCAGCGAACGTGGATTTGTGCTTAGGGCAAGATCATCGTTCGCAATTAGCGATCTTTGATGCTATCACTTTTTCCCCTTCATTCAAGCGAACCAAGCTTGTTTTCTCACTCTGCGGCTGTAACACTCAACGAAGTTGCTCTCCCAGCTGAGCCTAGGCTAACATTCATCTTTGTAAGCTTTTACTTAGTTTGTATATTGAATTTGAAAGGAAAATGTGTGTTTTGTTTTTGGCGAACTTTTCCCATGGTGCTAATCTGTGGAAGCTACTCACATGGAAAAATCTAATTGTACAACATTTTAAATGTACAGTGGTACCTCTACATACGATCACTTCGACACACGATCTTTTCGACATCCGACGTAAAATTTGAGCCGCCATTTGTTTCTACATCCGACGAGTTGCTCGAAATACGACGACATGACAGCACTGCAAACGAACGCACGGTGGATTTTCTTGTGTGAGAAATCAACACAGTTTTCAAAAAAAGTTGATACAGTTGGAGAAACAAGGAAAAAAGTGATGCTTACCTTTGAAATGAAGATGCAAGTTATAGAAAAATATGAGCTTGGGGTGCGCGTCCCTGAACTGGCTCAACAATACAGCTCCATGGTCCTCTTCCGACCACCGTTCGCCACTATTTATAAGTTAAGGTGACAATTATTATTGTGGTAACATTGCCAAAGAAATCGCCAGCTTCGTCACGTTTTTATCATTTATTTAAGAACTTATCCAACACAAAACGCCCATTGTCTTAAGCAGTTGACCGCTCTCAAGAAAACGAAAGTATTATCTCTACCGCACCGACCTATCTCACTGAGACGTCACCTTCGCGGTGCGTTCAGGGACAGTAAAAAGTGTCCGCCATATTAGAATCCGATTCGTTACATTATTTACAGGAATAATTATTAATTATTCTTATTATTATTATATTATTCTGAATTATTTATTTATAACTTATTTGTTTTTCTATGTTTAATTGCCATTTGTAACAGTGCCAGCAGTATTTATTAAGAATTTAGTGTATGTTTTTAGGCTTTGGAACGAATTAATGGAATTATAATGTATTCCTATGGGAAAATCCTGCTCGACATACGACCATTTCGACTTACAAACAAGGTCCTGGAACGAATTAAATTCGTATGTAGAGGTACCACTGTATTCATTTTGTATATTAAACTTACCACGATTTGAGAGCTCAATAAATTGAAGAACAGTACGCCTTATGTTTGGAGTAATTGTTTTTGGGTTAGCTGGCTGTGTAGCCGATAGCGTCACTTTCACACACAGCAGCAAACGGGAGGGGGTGAGCGCTGCTGCACACAGCCGCTTCTGGCTGCATTTTTGACAAGAAAAATAGCGAATACCGTCCTACGGTCTGACGGAAAATTTTAGTGGTTTTGAAACTGCGACGTTTTCACACCACGGTAAACCGTGAAACCAGTAACCGGCATATGCCTAGTCACGGGTGTATCATAACAACGCGAGAGCTAACGAAACTGCAACGCACGCTCCGTAGCATTTTCTTCACAGCCCAAAACGAAACTAGTAGTGGCAACGAAGCAACATGCTAAAACAATGGACAGTGTGATCACCGACGGCAGCGACGTGTAACGATTGATTTTCAACGCATCCAGGAAAACAAAAGTCTGACTTTGAAGTGATGAAGGCAGTCAGATCTGTTCACATGGGACAGAGCTTAGCTTGTGTGAAGTGTGGAGCGGTACAGAGATCGTGAGTTTTTAACCCTCAAAAATAACCCACTACAATGGAGGAAAGGGCGGCATATTGTTTCCACGAAACGCAGTCTACTTAAACATGAACATGTGGATTAGTTGATCTTCCTCAAGAAAAATCTGCCCTTCAAAAAAGATATGGACAGTGATGAGGAATAAAAAATGAGGAAGCACAGGCATAAGTGAATGACTTTGCTATGTTTTAGGTTAAAGTAATGCTTATTGACCTGTCTATCTAAAATGCCATGTTTTTATTCCAATTATACCAGTCGTAAAGCATAATTTATTATTTATTTATGATAACACTAGCAGTTTTCATTCTTTTTTTCCTAGAGTTGCTGCATATAATTAATATTTTTTGTTTGTAAGAGGTTTACGTTTAAAGTTTGCACTTAAGTTACTTACCTCTTGTGTTAAAAACACCAGGAAATACAGTAATTGAATTACTGCACTTTATTGTTGTATGTCACTGGAGTGTTATTCTATTATCAATCCCATCCAACAAAATGACGGTCAGATAGTAAGCCTTTTTTTTTTTTCATAAAAAAAAACAACAAATATTTACTATCGTATCGTTTTCACTATCGAACCATATCGTTCTTACACTGTATCGAATCGCTCGGCCTTAAAAATGTAGCTTTTTTTAATCGAATCGTAACCTGTGAATCTAGATACTTGATCGAATCGGCTTCATGCCTGAGATTCCCAACCCTACTTTTTTCCTTGTTTCACCACCTGTACCATCTTTTTTGAAACCTGTGTTGATTTCTCACACAAGAAAATCCGCCGTGCGTTCATTTGCCGAGTTGTCATGTCGTCGTATTTCGAGCATGTCGTCAGATGTAGAAACAAATGGCGAGTCAAATTTTATGTCGCATGTCGAAAAGATCGTGTGTCGAAGCGATCGTATGTCGAGGTACCACTTGATTATCCGAACTAACAGATTGCTAGATTAATCGATTACTTAAATAATCGATAGCTGCAGCCCCATCTAGAACCAATTAATGTCGCGATGTTGACTGATCTTGAAAAAAGTCCATATATCGGTCCGATATATCGGTTGCGCTCTAGTCCAAATGTATCGTACGTCTATTGCGATTTAACAATAGATACACAGGTCTTGGATGGCAGTAAATGTGTTGATGTAAAATTAATATATACAGTATATTTTATACATATATATATATATATATATATATATATATATACGTATATATAAGTTGACAATATTCATTTTTCCAAGTATTTAGGAAACATTAACAAACATCTAAACACAAATTAATTTTTTGTCGTTTTTGTACTTCTTTTTCCACTGAATGAAAGTTTTTTGTCCGTGGAAGAAAAATTTACACATACACAAAAAAAAAAAAAAAACATGGAAAAACACAATTTTGTTTTGTGTTCTTTTGGACTGACCTATTGGCTGAACTGAAGGTTGAGCTAACACGGCTTCATTTGCCATATCCATCAGAGGCTGAATAATGTCCATGTCAAACACAGAGTTCTTCTGCCACAGGTTCAACACTCGGACAATTTTTGTCTGGAGAGAAAAAAAAAAATCAATATAGCTTTCTGTGCAATTTTAAAGCAGCAAAAGCACAACAACATACTACCTTGTCATCCTGTGGGCAGTGAAAAAGATTCTGGAAGGTGTCTGAAAAGTTCTTCAAGAAGCGCGGCCCGAAGACATCCTTGTCAACGCCGAACTGATGACGCGACTGACGGACGATGGAGTCCACCACGTACAAGCCGGGAACTTTTAGCTCTGGCTTGCACTGATAAAAGGATAACAACAAATATAGAAATAAATAAATCAAGTGTGCCACGATGATAAGTACCGTATTTTCCGTTTAACTAGTCAAACGGAAAACATAGATAAGTTGCAATAGACTACAAGATGAATTTTTGGCGGGAAATGTCCGCTGTTCATCACCAAGTAGCTTCAACGCAGTAACATTAGCAAGCAAAGAACAGTTGAAACAAATACAATAGACGCATTCCCGCCACATTGCGCAGTCACGAATAACAGTGCTACGGCTAGTGCTAACATAGGCGCCCTTTAGCTTAGCAAGCTACTACGTTGCAGCACTTTTCAACAATGGCCACTTGGTGAGCTTCAACTTCTTTTACTCCATTACTAGTACTGTTGCACCAATACCATCATTAGTTTCCGATTCCAAAACCTACCACCATAGGTGGACAGGCGCTATACAAGTGTAACACCATTTACCATTACTGTGTAGTAGAGGTGTTTATTTAAAAAAAGCGATTCCACTATTTGAGAAGTACTGGACTAAAGCTCGAGTTATTAGGCATGAAAATGGGTCAGGGGTTAAAAAGTAGAGAAGGGTGTGGAGGAAATATGTTCCGGTAGGGCTGCCCCAAACGACTAATTTTCTCCCGATTAGTCAGCAGACTATTTTTACGATTAGTCGACTTTTTTTACTAATTTAGCAATTAAATTTTTGTTGACGCTTATTAATTCACAAAAACACTTAAAATTCTTTATTAAAGTACAAATAAACATGTAAGTAACAATAACTAATCACACATAAAACAATGAGGTCAAATGTTGATAGCATTTACTTGTGCAAAAAAATGCAATGTAAACAGATTCAGAACACTGTGCCTTTCCAACATTACTCAAAACAATTCTTTAAAAAAAATTCTAGCATTATTATTAGAGGTGTGCGAAATTTCTGATTCTTAGATTATTCGCGATTCGGCCGTGGAAGATTCGAGAACGCTTCACAAACATTCAAATTCCGATTAATGAAATATGTCAAGTAAAGCGGAAGTAAAACACACTCAGCGCGCCGCGCGATCTTCAGGACACAATGAGGAACGGAGCGAGAGCAGCTAAACATGATGCTTGTCATTACCCGGCCCCTCGGGTAATGCCAATGCTCAACTCACGGCTCTAGCTCAACTCATGCCGCGAGATTAAAAAAACGACAACATACCTGACTGCAGCCGACAGCTGCTACAAAGTACGTCCACATAATGGTATGGTAGATATCATATTTATATAGGACTAGATGCAAAATAGACACGGTGGCGTTAGCAGCACATGTACAGAAAGCTAGATGCGGGCGTTAGTAAACGGCCACCATCTTAAAGCAGTAGACTTCCCTGCAAGGCTGTTGTAGCGAACCTTCCAAGCGAACCTAATTAACTTTTTATCTAAAATACTCCTAAATCGGTAAAATATTGACTTGAATCCATCTTTAAAATAGTTTTAAAACTTTCACATGTTGAAAGTAAACAAAAGGGAAATTATGGATTAACGGGAGCAATGTTAACAACTTTAACGGTTGAGTCACAACATTAAATTAATTGACTAAAAGTGTTTTTTTTTTTTCAAAAATGGGTGGGGCGCTTAACAATGCCAATGTGTGTACCGAATGCAGACGTGAGTGAAAGCAGCATGAGAACCATTAGAGGTGTGAATGGTGCTCGTCATAGGGGGCGGGCCGCCATTAGGTACCGTATAAAATTGAGTTACGTGCGTTGGGCAAATCAACTTCTGTTTGAATCAAGACGCCCGAAAATGGCAACTCAGACGAAAAGACGCTTACCAAGCCCAGTTCAAACTCCAAGCTATCAGCTACGCGAAGCAACATGGAAATCGAGCCGCGGCGAGACAATTCATCATCAACGAGTCAATGGTTCGCAAGTGGAGAAAGCTGGAAAACGAGCGAAGCCAAGTCAAGAAAATAGAGCTGAGTTTCCGCAGAAATAAAGCGAAGTGCCTCACCTGGAAGACGAACTCGAGAGGTGGATTCATAACCAAAGAGCAGCCGGGAGAAGCGTCTCGACAGTCAGCATGCGAATGAAGGCACACACGCTGACGCAAGAGATGAAAATTGAACATTTTTGAGGAGGTGCTTTCGACTCATGAAACGGCGTCATCTTTCCATCCGGACAAGAACTACATTGGCGCAGCAACTTCCAGCTGATTACAAGGAAAAGCTGACCATCTTCCACTCCTACTACAGCAAAAAGATTGCCGACAAACGCATCCAGCCGAAGGATATCACGAACATGGACGAGGTGCCACTCACTTTCGACATCCCGGTGAGCCACAGCGTGGAGAAGAAAGGGGCCAGCACGGTAGCGATACGCACAACGGGGCACGAGAAGTCATCTTTTACTGTTGTGCTTAGCTGCCATGCTAATGGACAGAAACTGCCACCGCTGGTGATTTTCAAAAGGAAGACGTTGCCGAAAGAAAAGTTTCCTGCCGGACTTGTCGTGAAAGTCAATCAAAAGGCTGGATGGACGAGGAGAAAATGAGAGAGTGGCTGAGGGAAGTTTACGTGACGCGACCGGATGTTTTTTTTTCCCCCCATGTTTCGCCGTCCCTATTGATCTGTGACTCCATGCGCGCACATCTCACACTCACTGTGAAAAACGAAGTCCGCCTGATGAACTGGAAGCTTGCCATCATTCCGGGAGGCTTGACAAAGGAACTACAACCGCTGGACATCGGTGTAAACAGGGCGTTTAAAGTCAAGTTGCGTGCAGCGTGGGAGCAAAGGATGACGAATGGCGAACACAGTTTTACAAAGATTGGAAGGCAACGCCGGCTGAGTTACGCCACAATTTGCGAATGGATTGTGGATGCTTGGGCTATTGTGACGGCTTGCACTGTTGTTCGAGCTTTCGCCAAAGCCGGCATTATTTCCGAGGAGGAGCTTCATGGCAACGAGACTGACTCGGACAACGAAGAGGGGTAACCTGGCGTGTTTAATGGAGACCTAGCCCAGCTGTTTCTGTCAGATACAGAATATGAGGACTTTGATGGCTTTGTGGATTGACAAAAAATATGAGTGCTGATTAAAATTCTTTAATAAGGTACAATCGAACTCAGTTTTGCTTCCGCTGCCCTTTTTTTAATACGTTTGTGTGTATGCTAGCGTGAATGCTACTGTATGTTTTAGCGTGAGTGCATGCATGCACGCCCACGCGCCCAATAGACCCTACTCACGTGACGTCACAGCCACGCCCCCGCGCCATGTTGTCCGTATACTCGTCATGTTAATGCATTAGCGCTTCGTAAATTCCTCCTATTATGGCGTGTTTTTCTGCTCGTTAACATTAATACTCAAAATGGTGAAGTCGTGTGTGGCGGTCGGTTGCAAAAACAGAGAAGATAGACGGAGAGACTTGGAAGTTTTACCGTATTCCGAGAGACCCGGAGAGGAGACAGAGATTGACTGCTGCAATTCGACGAGAAAACTGGGCTCCAAACGACTACCACAGATTATGTAGTAGTAATTTTATATCTGGTAAGATGCATTTAATATATATTTAGAGGGTTTTGGGCTGACAACCACAATTAAGATCATTGCTAGGCTAATCGCCGACAACATACACTCAGACGTTGTGAATAAACTACCTGAAAATATATAATTATAAGGGGATAATCAGACAGTTGTCATACAATTCATTTACAATTTCACTATTGAGGTCAAAAGCCAAAAAATAAATTCAACTAGGGACAATCTGGAGTAGTGCTATCGCACTTCATATTTATTACATATTACATATGTATGTAGTGAGAGTGCTATCGCTAAACCATATTAACATTAAAAGCCCTAGCTCCATTGACAAATGACATGAAATACATTAGACTTGACAGTGGATGTTAGCAAGAACAAAAGATTTTGAATTGAAAATTTCGTAACTCGCCTTCAGAGCACAAGATTCCTGCTGAATTTTCGTGTACGAGGACCTGTTTCACCCAACCAGCAACGTAGCATTTATAAGCCTCCAAGCTCTTAAAGTTTTTCAAACTTTCGAGAGAATAGGCTGATTTTGTGTGGACAAGATAGTTGTAAATATCAGGATAGCAGATGTCAGGCAAAGACGGCGAAGCCAGCGGGTCGAAAAACATCGATTTAGGCATCAAATACGGATCTGGCGAATGGATAAACTGAAGCTTTTCCACGTAACGCCTTTTATGCAACGCATCCAATGAGTTTACAGCGTCAGATAACACCGGGGCTTCCATGAATTGCTCTATAACTTGCTCGACTAATTGAAAACAATGAGAATAGGTCTAAAAAATAGGTGCAATATGGCGGCCAGAAACAGCGACACGTCCATTTTGTGACGTGAGTAGGGTCTATAATCCGGTGCGCCCTATGTGTGTGTTAAATACAAAAATAGCACACAAGAATTAGAATGCGCCCTTTAATACGGTGCGCCGTATGGTCGTGAAAATACGGTAAATGTACATATGACCATTTTGATTTTTCTAAAATGATAGACAAATAACCCAATAATCGTCTACAAGTGTAGTATCGGAATTAATCTGGATCAAATGGAATCGTAATGGTGATGGTAAATGGTGATACGAATCGTCACGCCAAATGACGCAATACAGACCCCTGCTATGTAGTATCGACCGGTGCCGATAGTGTACAATTCATCTTTTGTCCACTCACTTGAGTGTTAAGTAATATATGACTATTAGGGGTGTGCCATCTAAACACCCAACGATTCAATTACGATTCAGGGTGCTACAATTCGATTTTGGAAGGATGATCACGGTATTGACGATGATCACGATTATCGATGAATCATACATTACTAATTAATAGAGTAGCCAAACAAATTTATGTCTATTATTTATTTAAAATACCCTCATGATTCAACAGGAACGATGGAAACATGCCCATACAACAAAAAGCTGCCCTTAAAAGTAAAAAAAAAAAAAGAGCAAAAACAACCAAAAAAGGCAGTACTTATTTCTCAACATGCCTATACAACACACAGCTGACCTTTAAATGCTCTTTTTCACAAGAAGGTGCAAAAACATTAGCCGTTTCAAAGGCAGTACTTATTTCTCTCAACAATACAACATTGTGGAACATGGTGGAATTAATTCCACATTTTCTGGAAACAAAGTGTCTTTAGACATAAGACTTCTTTTAACCAATATACTTTGTTTTCACAGATTTCTTTACTATTTCGCATGTTTATAGTGTTACCACAGTACTTACTCCTGGTTTTAAACATTCTGCATCTGGAATAACTTTTGTACACCACCAAAAAACGCACAACTTGACATGGGAACTCATGTTAGCAAAGTCGCTAATTAGCTTAGCGCTCAGCGCCAACTAGTAACATTTCAAAAACAACAACAAAAAAGGCTAAACAGAACAACAGGGTTCGTGTACTCACCTCTGAAAGACTGACACGGGACTTAGCAAAACGCTAGAGACTTTTTTCAATTAACACGACTTGAACCTACTGCTCGACAACGGAAAGACAAGGAGCAACAAACTACAGTGCCTTCCATAATTATTGGCACCCCTGAAAAAGATGCGTTTTTTAGCTTCTAATATATTTCTTTATTCAAATAATATGGGACCTTAATGGGGAAAAAAAAGAAAAATCCAACCTTCAATACAAGTGCATTCATTCAGTGGGGGAAAAAAATCCCACATAAAGAAAAAAATTATTTGACATCAAATAATGTGTGTCACAATTATTAGCACCCCTGGTGTTAATAATTTGTACAACCCCGTTTTGCCAACAAAACAAGGTCTGGGGACTGAGATGGCCATGGGAGGAGCTTGATTTTGTGTCTGGTGAACCATTTCTGTGTAGATTTGGCCATATGTTTAGGGTCATTGTCTTGCTGGAAGACTCAGTGATGACCCATCTTTAGCTTTCGGGCAGAGGGCAACAGATTTTGATTTAAAATGTCCTGGTATTTCAAAGCATTCATGATGCCATGCACCCTAACAAAGTTCCCAGGGCCTTTGGAAGCGAAACAGCCCCACAGCATCACTGACCCACCCCCATACTTCACAGTGGGTATGAGGTGCTTTTCAGCATGCTCACCTTTAGTGGCACGCCAGATCCACTTAGAGTGTTTGTTGCCAAAAAGCTCAATCTTGGTCTCATCTGACTAAAGGCTTCAACTGGGACCGTGTGTATTTTGTGTGTGTGCCAAGAAGCTCAATCTTGGTCTCACACAAGAGGCATCTCTAGGTTCTGATGCAACTAAGCTGCAATGCACAATGCTCAAAACCCATTTTATGGCAATAAAACTGGCCACTGAGGGGCAGTAGCGCATTTGGTAAGAACTCATATCAGACCACGAAAGGAACTGAATGAAGAGAAATAGTCAGGAAACGGAAGTTGGAAGAAGTAAGAAGCGTGAGAAAAACGTGGAGAACGATGGAAAACACAAGGCACATGCCCCACACAGTTCCCGAGGTGAATTCTGTTATGAGGTAGTGGTCACTACAAAAGAAAGATTCAAAAACATCTATCTTGAGACAGGACAGGCGTCTGCCGATACAGCCGCGGCCACAACAGCGTTCAATGGTTTAGTTATGTGTAAATAAATTGTTACTTTGCCATCAAAAGCTCTATTAGTCTTGTTGTTTATGTTATTTTGTAGAAGGAAAACATTCAGATGTTTGGGATGTCACAAAAGCAAAAAATACCTGCGTTAAATTCAAAGTTATGTTTGAAATGTATGCTTTTACAAAAAGCTCAATTTCTGTTTTTTCATCAGAAATTCAAAAATTGCTCAAACTAAGCTATTTTCTAATGCTGATTTCTAAAGAATGGAAAAAGATACAAACTTAAATTTTTTTCCTGCTGAAAGATGATGGTAGGTTCCATGTTTATATAGCAATAGAACAGAATTTTCAGCAATAGAACAGAATTTTCTGTGGGCCTTTCAAAATCAGTCAAAATCCAGTAAAACAGCCGGGAGCGAAGGGGGTTGCTCCGGTGAAAATGGCTGTGAGTGAATGAGTTAAGCGGGTTAAAACAACATTTTTAAAAATTAACCTACTGAGATACAAAGTATAGCGATATATCGTCACACCACTAGTTAAATCCTTCCATGCGTCTCAACACACACAAATGGCATACGTACCCTCTTGATAAACTTTTCCACTATCTGGACGACATGTTTGTAGAGCTATTGGAGGGAAAAACAACAAAATAGCCAACGTTAGTGTGCGCCATATAATTTGGAACATTTTTGACTGCCGTAGAAAACCAACCTTGATGGCTTTGATGGCCGACTTGGTGACGGACATCATCTTAGCTCGAGATATCGGGGGCTGCATGTCGATCATGGAGAACATCTGAAGGATTTGCACACAAAACAAAAATTCAGAGTGTAATATATGACAAACACAGCAATATCACGTATTATTCCATTTGCACGCAACCATGGCTTAGAAGCAAACCTGTTCAATTTCACACTAAATACTAGGAGTGGGAACTTCTAGGCAGCTCACGATATGATTAGCGATACTAGGCTTACGATAACGATTATCTCACCATATGGCAAGACAATAATTATTGATGCACGGGTCAGGAAATCATTCTACAATTTACAGTACAGTGGGGCAAATAAGTATTTAGTCAACCACAAATTGTGCAAGTTCTCCCACTTGAAAATATTAGAGAGTCAACATGGGTAAACCTCAACCATGAGAGACAGAATGTGGAAAAAACAGAAAATCACATTGTTTGATTTTTACAGAATTTATTTGCAAATCATGGTGGAAAATAATTATTTGGTCAATACCAAAAGTTCATCTCAATACTTTGTTATGTACCCTTTGTTGGCAATAACGGATGCCAAACGTTTTCTGTAACTCTTCACCAGCTTTTCACACACTATTGCTGGTATTTTGGCCCATTCCTCCATGCAGATTTCCTCAAGAGCAGTGATGTTTTGGGGCTGTTGTTGGGCAATGCGGACTTTCAACTCCCTCCACAGATTTTCTATGGGGTTGAGATCTGGAGACTGGCTAGGCCACTCCAGGACCTTGAAATGCTTCTTACGAAGACACTCCTTTGTTGCCCTGGCTGTGTGTTTGGGATCATTGTCATACTGAAAGACCCAGCCACGTCTCATCTTCAGTGCCCTTCCTCATGGAAGTGGATTTTCACTCAAAATCTCTCGAAACATGGCCCCATTCATTCTTTCCTTTACACGGGTCAGTCGTCCTGGTCCATTTGCAGAAAAACAGCCCCAAAATATGAAGTTTCCACCCCCATGCTTCACAGTGGGTATGGTGTTCTTTGGATGCAATTCAGTATTCTTTCTCCTCCAAACACGAGAACCTGTGTTCCTACCAAAAAGTTCTATTTTGGTTTCATCTGACCATAACATATTCTCCCAGTCCTCTTCTGGATCATCCAAATGCTCTCTAGCAAACAGCAGACGGGCCTGGACGTGTACCGGCTTTAGCAGGGGGACACATCTGGCAGTGCAGGATTTGAGTCCCTGGCGGCGCATTGTGTTACTGATAGCAGCCTTTGTCACTGTGGTCCCAACTCTCTGTAGGTCATTCACTAGGTCCCCCCGTGCGGTTCTGGGATTTTTGCTCACCGTTCTTGTTATCATTCTTGTTATCTTGTTATCATCTTCCGTAGTCTAATAATTGATCCCACAGTTGATTTCTTTACACCAAGCGTTTTACCTATTGCAGATTCAGTCTTCTCAGCCTGGTGCAGGTATACAATTTTGCCTTTTGTGTCCTTCGACAGCTCTTTGGTCTTGGCCATAGTGGAGTTTGGAGTATGACTGACTGAGAGTTGTGGACAGGTGTCTTTTATACCGATAATGAGTTGAAACAGGTGCCATTAATACAGGTAACTAGTGGAGCCTTGTTAAAACCTTGTTAGAAGAAGTTAGACCTCTTTGACAGCCAGAATTCTTGCTTGTTGGAGGGGACCAAATACTTATTTCCCACTCTAATTTGGAAATAAAATCTTTAAAAATCAAACTGTGATTTTCTGTTTTTTTTTTTTTTTTTTTCACATCCTGTCTCTGATGGTTGTGGTTTACCCATGTTGACAATTACAGGCATCTCTAATCTTTTCAAGTAGGAGAACTTGCACAATTGGTGGTTGACTGAATACTTATTTGCCCCAATGTATTTTGATCTTTGGTCACTTTCTGTTGATTTTGGGTCATTTAGAGATCACTTCCTGTTGATTTTGGGTTACTGAATAGGAAGTGACCTGGGAATGTCCCCAAAGGAATAAGAAGTTACACAAAATCAACAGGAAGTGACCTATAAATGCCCTAAAATGAACATGAAGGAATAAGAAGTTACACAAAATCAACAGGAAGTGACCTATAAATGCCCTACAATGAACATGAAGTACCCTATAAATGCCCCCAAAATTGTAAAGACTGGCTGTGAATGCTCTGTTTCAGTGCTATTGACGGCGCTAATCTATTTTTGACCCCGTTAGTCAAAATGAGTTGGACGTCTAGTGTCGTCAATGGCAGCGAATGAGCTACCATAAAAAAGTTTCAAATTAAATTTTGCTGCTCAGAGTATTCGTTAAAAGTGACATTGTGATGGTTTTGAAAGTGCATTTATTAGTGCACTTTTATTGATTTAGGTGGCAACTGTGAATATGACATAACTAAGACAGCTGAATCCACCTGCTCCCAGTTAAGAGCAACATAAGGTCAGTGTTTGTTTGATCTGTTATATATTAGGTATATTTATCGTTTTTTTTTTTTTTTTGTGGGACTATGTGTTTGAACTAATTGTTAAGAGCATTGTAAAAAAGTCGTTAGCATTTTAAAGCATTTAAGCTAGCGGAAACTTGCTATGCAAGTTAGCCAATTGTTCTTTTGTTGTACTTGGATTTTTTTTTTTTCATACCGTTTGAGGCTAAGCTCAGGAATTTTAATTTTTTCATGTTCCTAATCCGATTACTCAATTATCTGAACTAACTAGCTCATAGATTAACCAACGACTGAAATAATCGACAGCCGCAACCCGAAATGACACCTTTCTAAATCGCTATACCGATGCTTGGCAGGAGCATATCAATAACCTTTTGGGATGCAAAGTATCGCAATACTTCACTATTTTTGATATATCGTCACACCCCTATTAAATAATTCTTTTTGTAAAATACAATGAGTATTACTTCTGAAAATACTTTTTGCACGTATTATCATTTTTTGAGACTGTATATTTAAAATAAGTGTTAAATACTGCTCTGCATAAATTTGCTCCCAAAAACGTATAAATATGTTCCATTTTTAATTGTTTCAGTGTCCCAACGACGTATTTATACGTCTTTTACATTTTTTTTTTCTTCAAAAAAGACATCTCTGGGTCGTGATTCAATTTAGCTCCAAAGCACAAAGCTGAAAATCCATTTTAAAGCAATAAAACTGGCCATTGGAGGGCAGTAGCGTATTTGGCAAGACCCGCAACCATAAGCGGATTTTAAGGGAGGGGCAGGGGGGCCAGGACCCCTCTGGTGGCCGAAAAGTGTCATTCCATGTAATTGACTTTCCTATACATATATAAAAATTGTAAAGCAATAAAACTGCAACAAAAATGTATGAAACGAACGAAAAAATATATTTTTATAATAGGTCAAAATTACTTTTCGAACAGATCATGTGACAAGCTCCTTAGACGGTCATTTGTTTTGTATATAATTTTCATTTTAAAAAATAAATATTAGGGGAGGGCAATTTTATTTTTCAAATAATTTTATTCTTTGATTGAAAATATTTTTTTAATCGAAGCAACTTTTTGAGGGACTGAATGTTTGAGGCATTCAATCAAAGAAAACTTTTTCAATGAAAATTAAGTCTTCAAATGCAAAATTTTCCATCCCAAATCATTTTTCGCATGCAAAAACTTTGTCTATGATTTAAATCTTTTTTTTTTTTTTTGATTTTTCTTTTAAAAATATATTTTTTTAAGCTTATTTTTTGATTTAATGATAAAGACAAAAATGTCCTAGCCAAAATGTGGCCCAAACACAAATCAACATTACTTCAATCAAAAAAGTTGCTTCAAAAAAAAAAAAACTAAAAAAAATAAAAAAATTGCTTTCACGTGCATTTTTTGTGTTTCAAATTTATTTTTGCATTCAAATACATTTTTTTTTTTTTTGGAAGCGATTCTGAGGGGGGGTTGAAAATACATATTTTGATTGAAGCAACTTTTTTTTTCATTGAATAATAAAGACACAAACCTACCTTCATATGGCTCCGCCCAGCGGATACAATTTTTGACGGTGGTAACTACATTGGCACGACACCGGCAGGCGTACCATATTCAACAGATGACGATCTTGGCGAAAAGTATTGCCTAAGCAGCCTGATTTAGGATTCCCCTCAGGAATGATGGGAAACAAACAATGTTCGTTGTCAACTTATTATTATAAATATTCTTGTAGGTTAATTTTATTACTGACACTGCGTTTCAGGGTCATCAACATGTTGTGCCCCCCCCCTGCCACAAAAGTCAAATTCTGCCTATGCCCGCAACCCAATTCAACGGCAACGAACGGCCAAGCCGCACGGCCGGTCGCCGGCGGACGACGACCGAATGGATGCCAGGCGGCAGACGACCTAGCAGAACAACCGATAGGACGCCCGGGATGCCAGGTGCGGGACAACCGAGCAGAAAGACCGGGACCACTAGTGCAGCGGACGATACCTTCTGTGATGCTCGCGAGCAGAGCCCGCAGTTACAAAAAAAAAAAAAAAAATCATCATCTTTATGAGACAGACGGCGATGAGGGAAAAGTTTAACCGGCTGTCGCGGCCGGAACAGCGTCATCTTTCAGTTAGCTATGTGTAACTAAATTGTTACTTTGCTATCAAAAGCTCTGTTTGTATTGTTGTTTATCTTATTATATAGAAGGAAAACATCATCCAGATGTTTGGGATGTAACTAAAGCAAAAAATAGCTGAGTTTAAGTCAAAGTTATGTTTGAAATGTATGCTTTCACCAAAAGCTCAATTTCTCCGTTATTTCATCAGAAATTGGAAAATCGCTGAAACAAAGCTATTTTCTAATGCCGATTTCTAAAGAATTGACAAAGATATGAACTAACTTTTTTTCTGCTGAAAGAAGAGAGTCTAATCTTTCTTTTGGTGGGTTCCATGTTTATATAGCAATAGAACAAAATTTTCTGTGGGCCTTGCAAAATCAGTCAAAATCCAGTAAAACGGCCGGGATAATCACAATCTCAGTAAATTACTTGAACTGCGCATTAACTCACTGGCTATTTTTGACGTTGAAAGATCACTGCCAGCCTCTCACGAGCTGTAATAAATCGGACGTTTAACCCAGTCAATGGTTGCCAATGAGTAAATCCAGATTTCATTATTATGACAGTGCGTGTAAAACGTTTTTTTCCTGATTGTTTAGCACACACAGTGCGATTAAAATTCGTAACCGATGCCCAGCTCTACTTCGAATGCATTTCAAACGACATTGGTCATTGTCGTAATGCGTTAGTAGAATTTTACGTCACACAAACGCCTCTCAGTAACGTCTAAACGCTTTTGAACACAGAGCGCGACTACAATAAAACAAAACTGCGCCACATAAAGAAAACAAAACTTAAGGGTTCGGCGGAAATTGTCGCTTCGGGTTTTTGGTCGTTTTAGATTAGCTACGAATACCAATAGTGCATAAAAGTAATTGTTAAATTCAATTTGGGTAGCTACGTCCCAAAAAAAAATTTTTTTTTAATCTAAAAACAAGTTTCAAGTCAAACGCGGCCTGTTTAGCTAGCGACCTCTCGCTTAGCACTGAATGCTAAAGCTAAAGGCATCGTTAAAATGCTGGCAAGCACAAACTTTTGCCGTTATTCAAAATTACACGGTCAATTTTAAGCAACGCAACACATTAGAGAATCCATATTTCAGTTTAAATCAATCACATTTTATAAGTACGGCATCTCTCAAGACGTAACATGTATGCAGTTGTATTAGCTACCATCGCCCTTGCGGACACAAGCAGACATTACCTCCGCATTGAACGCGTTCACAGCTTCCATTCTTCTTTATTTCCTGACACCAACCCGGCTGAAAATTAGCCTTTTAATCTGTTTTTACTCGTAATCGAAAGTAAAACCAGCGTTAGTTACATAGTTTAGCCGCGAGATACGCACTAACAAGTACGTGACGTCAGACAGTTATCTGACGTCTTCTTTAGAGGTTCTTTATTTGTGGGCAACATGGCGTACAAGGGAGACAGGCGCCATCGTGAGGCTGGAGGCAAAATTTCAACGCCTTGACTGGCGTTTAACTCATTGAAAGTTCTAAAAAAAAAAAAAAAGCAGTTCTGCACTCAACACACCGTAGCGTTGTCAAATTCTCATTTACAATACTGAAACTAAGGAAACAGATAAATCAACTTCTTCTATAATGTTTTTTTTTTTTATGAATAAACATTGGCTGCCATTGACGGCGATAGATGTCCAATCAATATGGAGTGGGTGTCGTCGGCATGTACGATTATCAGGTCTTAAATTTGCTTATTTCTCAATGGGGTCTGGTTCAAGTTGAAGTTGTCTCACTGTGTTTACTTTTGACTGCCATTGACGGGGATAGACGTCCAATTCATTTGCAATGGCACTGAAGTGTTATCATATCACGCCAATTCAGTTCAAAACTAGACATGTTGTGAGAGAGCCACAGATTTTTGCTGTGGTAGATAATGATCTATTAGGTCACTTCCTGTTGATTTGGGGACATTTTGGGGAGACTCTGTTAAGATCACGTCACTTCCTGTTGATTTGCGGACATTTTGAGGACACGTCCTGTCGACATCAGGTCACTTCCTGTTGATTTAGGGACATTTGGGGGACATGTCCTGTTGATATGAGGTCACTTTCTGTCCATTTGTGGACATTTTGGGGACACTTCCTGTTGAAACAGGTCACTTCCTGTTGATTTGGGGACATTTGGGTGACACGTACTTTCGAGATCAGGTCACTTCCTGTTAATTCAGGGACATTTGGGGGACATGTCCTGTTGATATCAGGTCACTTTCTGTTCATTTGGGGACATTTTGGGGAAACATCCTGTTGAAACAGGTCACTTCCTTTCGATTTGGGGGCATTTGGGGGACACGTCCCGTCGATATCAGGTCACTTCCTGTTAATTTAGGAACATTTGGGGGACATGTCCTGTTCATATCCATTTGGGGGCCACGTCCTGTTGATATCAGGTCACGTCCTGTACATTTGGGGAGATTTGGGGGGCATGTCCTGTCGATATCAAGTCACTTCCTGTTAATTTAGGGACATTTTGGGAACATTGACTGTTGAAATCAGGTCACTTCCTGTTGATTTGGGGACATTTGTGGGACACGTCCTGTCGAAATCAGGTCACGTTCTGTTAATTTAGGGATATTTGGGGGACATGTCCTGTTGATATCCATTTGGGGGACACATCCTGTTGATATCAGGTCACGTCCTGTACATTTGGGGACATTTTTGGGGGGCACTTCCTATTGATTTGGGGACATTTAGAAGTCCCTTCCTGTTGATATCAGGTCACTTTCTGTTCATTTGGGAACATTTTGGGGACATTTACTGTTGAAATCAGGTCACTTCCTGTTGATTTGTGGACATTTGGAGGACACGTCCTGTCGATATCAGTTCATTTCCTGTTAATTTAGGGGATATTTGGGGGACATGTCCCTTTGATATCCATTTTGGGGATACATCCTGTTGATATTAGGTCACTTCTTGTTCATTTGGGCACGTTTCGGGGACACTTCCTGTTGATTTGGGGACATTTAGAGGTCTCTTCCTGTTGATTTCAGATCACAAAATGTCAAAGGGCTGTCATGGTAAATGGTCAAAAATTACAAGAACCAATCTTCTCCTGCCATTGAAAATGAATGGAAAATTTGGAGGTACATGGCTGTCAATGGCATCCCATTAGAAATGAATGGGACAGTTTTGGGCAAATTTTGGGGAACTTTTCACAACATTTATGCCCCTCACCGTCCTGGAATTTTTGATGTGTAAATTATGCGATTTGGTAAAAAAATTGTAGGAAAAGTAGCATTTTGAAAATTTTTATTATTTTTTTTTTAATTCCACGTTTACTGGTGAACAGAACATTTTGGGAGGTTTGTTCGAAAATTTCCCTGCGTTGTGCGAAAATTCCGGTCATTTTGACATTTGAACAGTGATGGTTGCTCAAATGCCATTCGACAAAAAAAAATGTTTTTTTGAATGGCATTTTTTCGCCACGCCGCACAGCCCACACCGTTTCACCGGTCAGATATAAAAATGACCAGATTTTTTTTGTGTAACGCAGGGCATTTTTCGAACAACGCCCCCAAAATTTTGTGTTCGCCCTTAAATGCATGTTTTCGAAAAAAAAAAAAATCAAAATGGATAGTCCTACAATTCTTGACCAAATCGCACATAATTTGCGCATCAAAAATTCCAGGACGGTAAGGGGCATAAAATTTATATGCAGAATTAGCCAAAAACTTACTCTTTGCCCCAAATTCGCCCAAAACTGTTCTATTAATTTCTAATAAGATACCATTGACAGGCATGTACGTCCAAATTTCCTATTCATTTTCAATGGAGGGAAAACATAGGTCCTTGTGATATTTAACCATTTACCATGAGAGTCCATTGACATTCAACTGGCGCCCAAGTAAGTCGTTGCCACTGACAGCCATGCGCCTCCATTCCATTGACGGCCATTTACTTCCAAATTTCCCACTCATTGTACATAGCAGAAAAACCTGTGTGGTTGTGATTTTTGATCAAAAACTTACCATTACAGCCCATTGACATTAAACTGGCACTGGATAGATCTGTTTATACCACAGCAAAGCTCCATTGAAATTTCCCCAGAAATGGAAGTTTCTAGTTAAAATGAAATATAAAATACATATAATCAAAAGGCAAAGTGACAGACCCCACCCATTTGGAGTCAAGGACAACTTTCTGTTAGGACAACATGACTGGTTCATTCCGTCCAAACATTTGCAAGGACAGCATCACTGGAAAATACGACGGCAATGGAGAACTCCAGCATTGTTGGATGGGAATATTATTATGGCTATGAAGATCCAGTCATTGTGGACGCCAGCAAGTTGAAATATAACAGATGTAGGTGTCGTGGTTTTGTTCCATTCTCTCTTTCGCCCTCTTAAGTCATCGCTGCTTTCAGATTCGATCGTTATTGCCTTTTGGATCACTCTGGCTGCCTTCGTGGGAGTCCTCTTCCTCACCTTGAATCTCATGTCAAACGGTGGGCGAACAGCGTGGTGAGTGACAATCACTCAGTCTAAATGTCTTATAGTATCTAGAAAATGCTTTGGGTCACGCCCTGTTCATTTTAGGATACTTACGGGTCACCTAGTGCACATTTTGTGGGATTCTAGGGTCAATTCTTGTACGTTTTGGATCATTTCCTGTTGATTTTAAGGCATTGTCAGAACACTTCCTGTTCATTAGTTACTTCCTGTTAATGTTGGGGGACTTATGGGTAATTTCCTGTTGGTTTGGGGGTACTTACAGTTCACTTCCTGTTGCCTTAGGTCACTCCCACTTGATTTTAGGTCACGTCCAGTTGGTTTTGGCGCACACACAGGTCACTTCCTGTTGATTCTGGGGCACGAACTGGTCACTTCCTGTTGATTTTGGGGCATTTACAGGTCACTTCCTGTTTCCTTTAGGTCACTTCCAGTTGATTTTGGGTCACTTCCTGTTGGTTTTGGAGCACTTACGGGTCTCTTCCTGTTGATTTTGGGACATTTACATGTCACTTCCTGTTGCCTTTAGGTCACTTCCAAGTGATTTTGGGTCACTTCCTGTTGGTTTTGGAGCACTTACGGGTCACTTCCTGTTGATTCTGGGGCACGAACTGGTCACTTCCGGTTGATTTTGGGGCATTTACATGTCACTTCCTGTTGCCTTTAGGTCACTTCCAGTTGATTTTGGGTCACTTCTTGTTGGTGTTGGAGCACTTACGGGCACTACCTGTTGATTTTGGGGCATTTAGAGGTCACTTCCTGTTGCCTCTAGGTCACTTCCAAGTGATTTTGGGTCACTTCCTGTTGGTTTTGGAGCACTTACGGGTCACTTCCTGTTGATTCTGGGGCACGAACTGGTCATTTCCTGTTGATTTTGGGGCATTTACAGGTCACTTCCTGTTTCCTTTAGGTCACTTCCAGTTGATTTTGGGTCACTTCCTGTTGGTTTTGGAGCACTTACGAGTCTCTTCCTGTTGATTCTGGGGCATTTAGAGGTCACTTCCTGTTGCCTTTAGGTCACTTCCAAGTGATTTTGGGTCACTTCCTGTTGGTTTTGGAGCACTTACGGGTCACTTCCTGTTGATTCTGGGGCACGAACTGGTCACTTCCTGTTGATTTTGGGGCATTTACAGGTCACTTCCTGTTTCCTTTAGGTCACTTCCAGTTGATTTTGGGTTATTTCCTGTTGGTTTTGGAGAACTTATGGCTCACTTCCAGTTGATTTTGAAGCACTTACGGGTCACTTCCTGTTGATTTTGGAGCAATTACGGGTCGCTTCCTGTTGATTTAGGGCCATTTACAGGTCACTTCCTGTAGATTTTGAAGCACTTACGGTTCACTTCCTGTTGATTTTGGGGGACTTATGGGTCACTTCCTGTTGACTTTAGGTCACTTCCAGTTATTTTGGGTCACTTCCTGTTGGTTTTGGAGCAATTATGGGTCGCTTCCTGTTGTTTTTGGGGGACTTATGGGTAACTTCCTGTTTATTTTGGGGCACTTATAGGCCACTTCCAGTTGATTTTGGGTCACTTTCTGTTGGTTTTCGAACACTTACGGGTCACTTCCTGTTGATTTTGGGGGACTTATGGGTCACTTCCTGTTGATTTTGGGGCACTTACATGTCACTTCCTGTTGCCTTTAGGTCACTTCCAGTTGATTTTGGGTCACTTCCTGTTGGTTTTGGAGCACTTACGGGTCACTTCCTGTTGATTTTGGGGACTTCGGGGTCACTTCCTGACATTTTGGATCATTTTTTGTTGATTTTAGGGCATTTTAAGGTCGCTTCCTGTTAATTGATCACTTCCCGTTGATTTTGGGGGGGGGAGTTTATGGGCCACCCGGCCATGCCCTGTTGATTTTGGGGCACTTACAAAGTTTTACAGGTCACTTCCTGTTGCCTTTAGGTCACTTTATGTTGATTTTGGGGGACACATTTTTTTCAGGGTGTGCTCTGAGACAAATTGCTAACCATTGTGCTACAAATTGTGCTAACCAATCAGCCACCGTGCCGCTTACATTTGACCAATTCCTGTTAATTTCTAACCCCTTCAGGTCAAAATATGATTGGGGGGGAATTTCTGGTTCACTTTGTATAGGCAAAATTTGATCTTGGTGAATTTCTGGGTTACTTCCTGTGAGTTTTGGGGCACTTTCTGATGATTTTGAGTATTCCCAGGCCACTTCCTCTACATTTTGGGTCACTTACTATTTATTTTGTCACCTTTAATTAAATCAAAATTTGATTTTGGGGCCTTTCTGGGTCACTTCATGTTGATTCTGGATCACTTTCTGATGATTTTTGCACATTTTGTCACTTCATGTTCATGTGGTTGTTCATTTAGTCTTCCCAGTCAAAACGACCTTGGGGCATTTTTGGGTCACTTCCTGTTAATTTCTAACCCCTTCAGGTCAAATTTTGATTTGGGGGAGATTTCTGGTTCACTTCGTATTGGTGTTGGGTCACTTTCAGATGATTATTGGGGCATTCCCGGGTCACTTCCTGTTGATTTTGTTGTTCATTTGCTCTTCTCTGTCAAAACTGGATCTTGGGGCATTTTTGGGTCACTTCCTGTAAATTTTGAGTCACTTCCTGTTAATTTCTAACCCATTCAGGTTAAAATTTGATTTGGGAGAGATTTCTGGTTCACTTCGTATTGGTGTTGGGTCACTTTCAGATGATCATTGGGGCATTCCCGGGTCACTTCCTGTTGATTTTGTTGTTCATTTGCTCTTCTCAGTCAAAACTGGATCTTGGGGCATTTTTGGGTCACTTCCTGTTAATTTCTAACCTCTTCAGGTCAAAATTTGATTGGGGGGTATCTCTGGTTCATTTCCTGTTGCTTTTGGGTCACTTTCGGATGATTATTGGGGCATCCCCGGGTCACTTCCTGTTGATTTTGTTGTTCATTTGCTCTTCCCAGTCGAAACGATCTTGAGGTATTTTTGGGTCACTTCCTCTTAGTTTTGGGGCACTTATTGGTCACTTTCTGATGATTTTGAGCATTCCCAGGCCACGTTCTGTACATTTTGGTCACTTCCTGTTTATTTTGGGTCACTTTTGGATGATTATTGGGGCATTCCCGGATCACTTCCTGTTCATTTCGTTGTTCACTTGCTCCTCCCAGTCAAAATTGGATCTTGGTGTATTTTTGGGTCACTGCCAGTTAGTTTTGGGGTACTTATGGGTCACTTTCTGATGATTTTGAGTATGCCCAGGCCACTTACTTTACATTTTGGGTCACTTACTATGTATTTAATCAAATCAAAATTTAATTTGGGGGCATTTCTGGGTCACTTAATGTTGATTCTGGATCACTTTCTGATGATTTTTGCACATACCCGGGTCACTTCATGTTAACGTGGTTGTTCATTTAGTCTTCCCAGTCAAAACTGGATCTTGGAGTATTTTTGGGTCACTTCCTGTTAGTTTTGGGCCACTTATGGGTCGTCACTTTCTGATTTTGAGAGTTCCTAGGCCACTTCCTCTACATTTTGGTCATTTCCTGTTTATTTTGGGTCACTTTCGGATGATTATTGGGGGATTCCTTGGTAACTTACTGTTAATTTCGTTGTTCAATTGCTTCTCTTGGTCAAAATTGGATCTTGGTGTATTACTGGGTCACTGCCTGTTAGTTTTGGGGCACTTATGGGTCACTTTCTGATGATTTTGAGCATTCCCAGGCCACTTCCTCTAAATTTTGGGTCACTTACTATTTATTTTGTCACCGTTAATCAAATCAAAATTTGATTTTGGGGCCTTTCTGGGTCACTTCATGTTGATTCTGGGTCACTTTTTGATGATTTTTGCACATTTTGTCACTTCATGTTAATGTGGTAGTTCATTTAGTCTTCCCAGTCAAAACTGGACTCTTGGGGCATTTTTGGGTCACTTTCTGTACATTTTGGGTCACTTCCTGTTAATTTCTAAACCCTCAGGTCAAAATTTGATTGGGGGTAGGCATGTGCCGGTATGAGATTTTGACGGTACGATAACCGTGAGCAAAAATACCGCGGTTTCACGGTATTGCAATTATAGCTCCAAAATGTGTTATTTTGAGATGTATGGGTTAAAAAAAAAAAAAAAAAAAAAATTCCATTGAACAGGATTTTTTTTTTCAGAACATAGTTGCAAATTGGGATATGAATGTATTGTTAAAATAAATAAATTATCAATAAAAAAAAACCAAATATTTTAAATAAAATTAAAATATAACGTAGGCTATACCCACAGTTTAGAGCAAGAACAAAATAATTTCTATTAAAAAAGTAAAAACTCTTCTTAATAAAATTTTGAAAAATTTATACTGCACTATTTTTTTTGAGGATTGAAAAGCTCAAGTGAAGTTTCGCCATTTTCAGCCACGGTGTCAACTCTAGTCTACATGATGTAAAGAATTCAAAAGTTAATAAGTTAGTTAAACATGTATAAGTTAGTTAAAATGTAAATATTGTTGTGGAAAGGTTTCATCTTAAAAAAAAAAAAAAAAAAAAATCATTGGGAGTGAGACCTCTCCTTGATCAAGCGAACGTGGATTTGTGCTTAGGGCAAGATCATCTTTCCTCAGCTATGCCTTTTTTCCCCTTCATTCAAGTGAATCAAGCTTGTTTTCTCACTCTGCGGCTGTAACACTCGAAGTTGCTCTCCCAGCTAAGCCTAGGCTAACATTCGTCTTTTATAAGCTTTTAGTTCGTTTGTATATCGAATTTCAAAGGAAAATGTGTGTTTTGTTTTTGGCGAACTTTTTTCATAGAGCTAATCTGTTTAGCTACTCACACATGGAAAAATACAATTGTACGTTTTAAATGTATTCATTTTGTATATTCCACTTACCACGATTTGAGAGCTCAATAAATTGAAGAAAAGAACGCCTTAAGTTTGGATTATTTGTTTAGGGTTCGCTGGCTGTTTAGCCGATAGCCACTTTCACACACAGCAACAAACGGGAGGGGGTGAGCGCTGCCGCGCCACGCCACTTCTGGCTGCATGTTTGACACATGAAATATGGCGAATACCGTACTACGGTCTGACGGAAAATTTTAGTGGTTTTGAAACCGCGACGTTTTCACACCACGGTAAACCGTGAAACCGGTAACTGGCACATGTCTAATTGGGGGTATTTCTGGTTCACTTCCTGTTGGTTTTGGGTCACATTAAGATAAATTTGGGGTCATTCCCGAGTCACTTCCTGTTGATTTTTTTAAATTCACAGCACAAAGATAAGTTTGACACCCCTTTTGTGATTTCACCTGCAAAAACTATCACCCAGTCAATCATGATGAAAGATCAATATACAGACTCATCCCTTTTCAATCATTGCAGGAGACGCAGTCAAAGAAGAAGTCAAAGGAGGCACACGTCATCCTCTTTATTATGAGCAGTCATCCATGATTACTACAAATAAAAAGCCTTTTGAATTTTCTTTTCCGCCACCAAAATCTCACTCTTTACACAAATTGAACAAGACGCTACATCGCCTTCACGTCTCGGTGGCTAAAATGTCCCGACAGACGGCTCGGACGGCCGAAGGGTGACCTTTCCGCCCGGTTGCGGTCACCGTGGCGATGTGCGACAGGAAGAGTTGTGGCGAATGGGCTCCGCTCCACACCTCGTGGATGTACAAAGACAACAGAGACAGGCCTGCATCTAAAACAAAAAGAAAAAACAAACATACAGAAAGTTCATTTTCTGGGTTTCCCACAGCGCTTTATAGGCCTGGCGGGCCAGCATGTTAAAACAGTTACAAAAGAGTACTGTATATTTATATGAGGCTTTGCTATAGCAAAGGCGTAATTTTTTTTTTTTTTTTTTTGGAGTGGCGTTTCTTCAGCGCCACAGCCCGATTGGCACCGTTCAAGTACAACACGAGCGGAATTTTCAAGTGACGCAGACTTTTTCGAACGGCCCCGAAATTTTTTTCTTTCGCCCGTTAACGCCCATTTTCTGTTTTTTGTTGTTGTTGTCTTTTTCAATATGCTACTTGTCCTATAATTTTTGACCAAATCATATAATTTGGACATCAAAAATTCTAGGATCGTGAGGGGCATCAAGATTGAATACAGAATTTGGAGAGAAAAAAAATGACCGTTCCGCTGAAATTTGCCAAAGACTGTCCCATTCCTTTCTAATGGGATGCCAATGGCAGCCATGTAAGTCCAAATTTCCTATGTCATTTACTTTGCATTGACGCCCAAGTACACAGATGCTGTTGACAGCCTTGTATGTCAATTCTATTGCCAATGGCAATGTATTTGGACGCACATTAAGTCGACGCCATTGACGGCCATGGACGTCCAAATTTCCCATTCATTTCCAATGACATTTACTTTGGTTAATGCCATTGATAGCCATGTATGTTGATTCGATTGATCCCCATGTACTTGGATTCCATTGGGGCATATGTACTGTAAGTCGATGCCATTGACGGCCATGGACGGCCAAATTTCCCATTGCATTTCAATGGCAAAAAAAACAATGTCCTCAAATCAACAGGAAATGACCAGATATCAATAGGACGCGTCCCCCAAATGTCCCTGATTCCATTGACGCATATGGAAGTTGATGCCTTTGACAGCCACGGACGTCCAAATTTTCCATTCATTTCCAACGGCATTTTCTTTGGTGAATGCCACTGAGACGGCCATGTATGTCGATTCTATTGATTGGGGCATATGTACTGTAAGTCGATGCCATTGACGGCCATGGACGGCCAAATTTCCCATTGCATTTCAATGGCAAAAAAACAATGTCCTCAAATCAACAGGAAATGACCAGATATCAATAGGACGTGTCCCCCAAAAGTTGGCAGCTTCCACCCTCCTGCTTCAAATGGATTGGACGTCTACGAGTGAGACGCATTTTAATTAATGTCAGAAGCATGAAAAGACCTTTCATTGCCACTACTAGCATGGCTTAGGGGCGGCCATGTTGGTAGGGGCAACATTCCCATCAAAATCAATGCATTGACATTCAAGCTCGAGGCAAAACTAGGTTATTTCTCAACCAAAGAACATTTTCAAAACGTCAAAGCATCTCTCAGTCGGTACTAGACATCCAATCCGTTTGAAGGGAGACGGTTGGCAGCTTCCACCCTCCTGCTTCAAATGGATTGGATGTCTACGAGCGAGACGCATTTTAATTGATGTCAGAAGCATGAAAAGACCTTTCATTGCCACGACTAGCATGGCTTAGGGGCGGCCATGTTGGTAGGGGCAACATTCCCATCAATATCAATGCATTGACATTCAAGCTCAAGTCAAAACTAGCTTCATTCTCAACCAAAGATCAGTTTAAAATATCAAAGCATCTCTTATTTAGGCAGGTGCTAGATGTCCAAACCATTTAAAGTGGGAAGGTTGGCAGCTGCCACCCTCCCGCTTCAAATGGATTGGACGTCTACTAGTGAGACACATTTTAATGGATGGTAGAAGCATGAAAAGACCTTTCATCACCCTGACTAGCATGGCCTAGGGGCGGCCATGTTGGTAGGGGCAACATTCCTATCAAAATCAATGGAATGACATTCAAGCTCAAGTCACAACTAGCTTATTTCTCAACCAAAGATCATTTTCAAAATGTCAAAGCATCTCTCACTCAGGTACTGGACATCCAATCCATTTGAAGGGGGAAGGTTGGCAGGTGCCACCCTGCCGCTTCAAATGGATTGGACGTCTACGAGTGAGATGCATTTTAATTGATGTCAGAACCATGAAAAGACATTTCATCGCCCCTACTAGCATGGCTTAAGGTCGGCCATGTTGGTAGGGGCAACACTCCCATCAAAATCAATGCATTGACCTTAAAGCTAAGACATAACTATTTTTCAACCAAAGATAGACGTCCAATTCACAGCTGCCCGTGTCGTCTTACCGCATCTGGACGCCTCTCGGTCGTTTCCCGGACGGCAAGCGGAAACGACCGCCCGGTGAATCTCGGGGAGATGTCCTCGCCTCTCCAGCAAGCGTGTCATGATGTCCGTGAACTGGCGGAAAGTTCCTCCTCTGGCCCCGCGGCAGGCCAGGTTGTAGAGCCGAAGCGCGTCCGCTTTTACCCCGGGATCTTCGAAAAGCGCATCCGTCAACTCTCCGTGTGCCATCACGCTTTCTTCGAACCAGCGCAAGAAGGTTCTGGTGCGTTCTTCCTGGTACGAGTCCTCCAGAAGCCATCCGAGGGACCGCTTGACGAGAAGGTGGGCTGTTTCCGCGGCTAACGGAGCGGGAACATCCGCGGGAACTGTCTCGGGTCGCCAGTGCCACAAGATGTCGGCGAGAGATGACCGACACTCGTTTAGGAGCTGCTGCTGACTTTCTTCCCCGTCTTCTGAGAGTTTTTCCTTTCTTGCGCCGGATTTACTTTGCGTTCTGTCCTTCACGGAACCACCTAGATTAGAGACAAAACGTGGTAAGAATGAACAGTCGTGTGTGACCCACAAAGTTTTAATTCCAAGAAAACTCAATCAAGAGTAGCTCAACTGTTAACTGTTAACACCTAGGACACTTCCAGTTGATTTCGTGGGTACTTCCTGTTGATGTCGGGTCACTTCCTGTTTATTTGGCGCCATTTTGGGGTCACTATCAGTTGATATCGGATCGATATCAGCTCACTTCCTGTTGATTTGGGGAAATTCTGCGATCATTTCTTCTTGATATGAGGTGATTTCCTGTCTATTTAGGGGCATTTCTGGATCACCTTCTGTTGACATTAGGGACACTTCCCATTTACAGTGGGGCAAATAAGTATTTAGTCAACCACCAATTGTGCAAGTTCTCCTACTTGAAAAGATTAGAGAGGCCTGTAATTGTCAACATGGGTAAACCTCAACCATGAGAGACAGAATGTGGAAAAAAAAACAGAAAATCACATTGTTTGATTTTTAAAGAATTTATTTCCAAATTAGAGGGGAAAATAAGTATTTGGTCACCTACAAACAAGCCAGATTTCTGGCTGTCAAAGAAGTCTAACTTCTTCTAACGAGGTCTAACGAGGCTCCACCTCTTGCCTGTATTAATGGCACCTGTTTTAACTCATTATCGGTATAAAAGACACCTGTCCACAATCTCAGTCAGTCACACTCGAAACTCTACTATGGCCAAGACCAAAGAGCTGTTGAAGTACACCAAAGACAAAATTGTAGACCTGCACCAGGCTGGGAAGACTAAATCTGCAATAGGTAAAACGCTTGATGAATTTTGACCCATGGCAAAAAAATGCCACGTGACAAAATCAATATTGCCACAGCGCAAAAAAATGCTACATGGCAAAATTAATTTTGTCACATGGCGAAATCAATTTTGCCACATGGCAAAAAAAATCCCACATGGCACAATCAATTTTGCCACATGGCAGAAAAAAAATGCCAAATGGCAGAATTCACTTTGCCACATGGCAAAAAAAATGCCACTTGGCAAAATAAAATCCCACGTGGCAAAATCAATTTTGCCACATGCAGAAATCAATTTTGCCACATGGCAGAAAAAAAATGCCACATGGCAGAATTCATTTTGCCACATGGCAAAAAAAATGCCACATGGTAAATTCCATTTTGCCACACGGCAAAAAAATCAGCAAAAAAAAAAAAAAATGCCACAAGGCAAAATCAATTTTGACACATGGCAAAAAAAAAAAGCCACATGGCAAAATCAATTTTGACACCTGGCAAATACCACTTTTGATTCTCACCGTCTCTCGATTTTGGGGCATTTTGGGTCACTTCCTGTTGATATTAGTGTATGAGCCATATTCCTGATTTGTCTTGTTTGTAATTTTACTGCTTGCCACTAGAGGCTGTCAATCATGTCTTTCTACTGACCTGGGATCAGCCACGGTAGGCTTAAAATGACAGCTAATCATGACACAGGTGGGCAAAACAGTTTTTGACTGTGGCTTTGTGAGGCGTGCAGGAAAGACTTGTAAATGCCCTAAAATGAACAGCAAGTTGCCCTGAAAATTGGACAGAATGACCGTGATTGCACTGGTTTCGAATGAACGAACGTTCCCAGTCTAAATGGATTGGGCGTCGAGCACCATCAATGCAGCCTTAGAGTTAACTGAGACACTATTATGGTGGAAGATTTTGGTAGCAACGTGTTTGTTCCTTTTTATTTTTTTTAAGACATTGACACCTTTTTAAAACTATCTCGATTCTTGACAGGAGCATATCGATAACCTTTTGGGTTACAAAGTATTACGATATATCACCATTTCGATATTTTGTCACACCCCTACTTCCTGTTGGTATTGGGGGCATTCCTAGGTCACTTCCTGTAAACATTGGGTCACTTCCTAATATGTTTTTTTTTTTTTGTTTGCCCCCTAGCTTTCAAAATTGGATTTTGGGGCATTTCATGGGTCGTTAATCATTCGCTGCCACCCTCCCACTTCAAATACATTGGACGTCTATCAACGTGAATGGCAAGCAGTGGCTTACCCAACAATTCCTTGACTTTGTGCTTTTCACACAAGGCCTGTATCTGGCCCAGAAGGGCGACGCGGCCAGATGCGGTGCTCCAGCACCGCATCAGAGCCAGAACCTCCGCAGACGACAACGGCTGAGCTTGCAGCGTCATCTGCCTGGCGCCGTCGGCGGCGCCCAGCGCGCTCTCTCGGTGCTTGAGTACAGAAGCGAGGGTGCGTAAAAATGCGGTCAGGTGGGACGCCTTCACGCCGGACCTGCGTAAAGAGCAACGTTAGCGTCCTCGCCCGATCCGACGCGCTTCTTAAACTTAGCTTTTGCTCGACCTCAAGCGGCGGATGACGCTCAAAGCCACGCATAAGAATTCGTTAATGAGCGTGAGCGGAAGACATTTGACCGAGTCTTGTCCCGATCTGTCAGCGCGCTTCTCCTTCTTCCCGAGGTTGGTCAACCAGAGCGTTTGGAGAAGATCTATGATGGAGCCCAGCAAATGTTGGCCAAGGTTCCTGAGTGCGACAAATATCAATACATGTGTGTACTGTACGATGAAGGACCAAATGGGTTACAATATATAATTACTACGGCTGTCAAATTTATCGTGTTAACGGGCGGTAACTAATTTTTTTAATTCATCGCTTTAAATTATTTGACTTAATTAACGCATGGACGGAATGACCCGTTGTTAAGATAATTATCGGGGTTTGATTCATTAAATGTTTCCTTGGTTGGTTGATTGAATATTTGCTTATGCTCATATATACCATAAATAATACATACTGCCATATTCTTCTTACTTCTAGTTACGCTTATGCTCATATATACCATAAATAATACATATTGCCATATTTTTCTTACATATATAACCAGTAAATGATCATTGCTTGCTATACCAGATTGTAGTATAATGCTTAAGTGTTACAAAGTGTAGAAAGAGGGTCGGAGTGGCTTCATGGCCGCGCCGTTGCGTAACTGGACCTTCCAGGCATCCTCAGCACCTGGGGTTTGGACTTTCGCCTAGCCCTTCGAGGACGATTTTCCATCCGAGGACATCTTCCAGGGCCACAGCGGTGCGCAACTGGAAGTGTTTGGACTATTCTGCTGATTGTTTAACGTTGCATAACTAAAAGTGTCTGCATTATTTTGACTGCTTATATATTATTTTGACTATTTATATCATTGTTTTGATTGTTTACATAAGCTCTTGCTCCACACACGTGTATCACTTAAGTTCCACCTACATGCACACACATAGCCAATAAAAAACCACATGGGTGTCGCTAGCTTGCTTTCCCCTCCCTCAGTGCGACGCCCATTTTGTTCAGGGAAAACCCCTAAATAAAATACCAAGGAGGGTTTTTTTTCCTTTCGATCAATCTTGGTGGCTAAAGAGCCACATGTTTGACCTCCTTGGCCAAGAAAACTGAGTGTCTTCTCTCCTTATTTTTGGGTAATTTTACAATGTCAACCTAAGGATCTAATTTTGAACTTGACACCCGTTCATGCATTGCCTCAAATGATGCCGTTTTAGCACATCGAGACCAAAAAGGCAGAGAAATGCGAGGAGACACAGGTTCATTGGACAGCTAAGCAGCCACTACTAACAATCACGGTTGCCCAACTTTCCATCATGTATTTGGGCGGAGCAAGAGACTATGTTTTTCTTAACACACTTAATTGAAAACAACGCAGAACATATTGTATACCATTTGCAGCCACTACTGACAGTCATGGTTGACCAACTTCCCATCATGCTAGGGATGCAGCTATCGAATATTTTAGTAATCGAGTAATCAACTGAAAGTTTTATAGATTAATCGAGTAATTGGATAAAACATTTTTTTAAGGTGAAGACCAATTATAAATATACATGAGAAAAAAATATATTTAATCCAATATTGAACCATTTTCAGTCAATCAATGTCTTTATTTTCGATGTACATTGTTGAAAACAGCCAACAATTGCATCTCAGATGTGACCAGAAAAAGAAATTCACTGCTGTCACTCAAAAAACTAGATTTTAAAAAAAACAACATTTTTTACCTAAAAATGTAATTACGCTTGATAGCACACATCACTTGAAAGCTGTTTTTCCAACGCGTTTCAATTTAATTTCCATTTGTGTCAAGCTATTTTTAAGTTCTAGTTAAGTTTTAAGTTAGACTAAACTGTAAGTACTGCTAGGATTTTGAGTTTTGGCAGTGTTCAAAATAAATGTATGATACCTGCTGTATCGGAGCACATTAGAGACCAGTGCTACTTGGTGTTTTATTCAGCAATGATTACTGAGCTAAAACTGAGAGTTAGCTTTATTATGTTTGAATTTTACACCCTCATCACTCTACAGCACTGTGTTTTTACAGATTAAATAAAGCCTGTATGTAAGACACGTTAGCCACGCATCGACAGTGGTCATAATCAATAGAAACCTAGCCCTCCGAAGGGCTACGTTATATTTATTAGCGATGAGAAGTCTACTGCTTAAAGATGGCGGCTGTTTACTAACGCTGCCCAGACGCGGCCGAGTCTGTCATTTCGCATTTAGTTCTAAATGCATGCTATATCTATGAGACGCCTCGGACATAACCTGCTACCACACTAGCATCTTGCGGGCGTGGTTTTTAGCAACGTAGAAGCTAACGTTGTTTGTAGCGGCTGTCGGCTGCAGTAAGTTTTTTTTTTTTTTTTCATTGCTTCTTCCTCTATGCACGTGACGTCAGCGTGTTGTCCCGCATTAAAAGTAGTCCGGGCAAACTGGATGCTTAGAGCTGGCAAAATTAAACGATCCCTTGAGGTGAATAAAATTACTCGGATCAGTTTTTAAACTCGAGTTACTTGAGTATTCGTTTCAGCTCTACATCATGTATTTGGGTGGAGCATGAGACGATCTTTTTCTGAACACGCCTAACTGAACACTACACAGAACAGACTCTATACCATTTGCAGCCACCACTGACAGCCACGGTTGCCCAACTTCCCATCATGCATTTGAGCGGAACAGGAGACTTTCTTTTCTAAACACGCCTAACTAAACACAATGCAGAACATACTGTATACCATTTGCAGCCACCATTGTCAGTCGTGGTTGCCCAACTTTCCATCATGCATTTGGGCCGAACAGTTAAGTCGCTACAGTATAATTTAGTGAAAGTACAACAAAAATAATATTAGTATCGCTCAAAAAAATAATGTTCACAAAAAGAAAAGCGCTCAATGCAAAGAGAACTGGCATTCCCAATCAAATAGCTATGCAAAATACACATAAATGTTAATGCCATCTTGTGGATTTATTGTTTTAATAAACAAATACAGTACTTATGTGCAGTATGTTGAATGTTTATGTCTGTCTTGTGTCTTATCTTTCCATTCCAACAATAATTTACAGAAAAACATGGCATATTTTCGAGATGGTTTGAATTGCGATTAATTACGATTAATTCATTTTTAAGCTGTGATTAACTCGATGAAAAATTTTAATAGTTTGACATATTTTAAAATGTGTTCACCAATTTTTTTCATCACACCCGTCAAAGTCGGAGGGCGGGAATAATGCTGATGCTCTAAGTCTAATCTATTGATGTTGTCACTGGTGCTGTGACCGGCCCATGTCCAAAGGCTGCAGGCGTGTATGTACATCTTTTAAGCTAACATACAGTATTTTTGTGCAAAAAAAAAATGCCGATATTTTCCCATACAGCGCTGTGACAGAGTATCTGAACTAGGGCTGTCAAACGATTAAAATTTTGAATCGAGTTAATTACAGCTTAAAAATTAATTAATCGTAATTAATCGCAATTAATCGCAATTCAAACCATCTCTAAAATATGCCATATTTTTCTGTAAATTATTGTTGGAATGGAAAGACACACGACGGATGTATACATACAACATACTGTACATAAGTACTGTATTTGTTTATTGTAACAATAAATCCACAAATGGCATTAACATTCTTTCTGTTAAAGTGATCCACGGATAGAAAGACTTGTAGTTCTTAAACGATAAATGTTATAGTTACAAGTTATAGTAATTTTATATTAAAACCCCTCTTTATATTAAAACCCCTCTTCATGTTTTCGTTTGAATAAATTTTGTAAAATTTTCGATCAAGAGTTAATATAATGATAAGAATAAAAATAACAATAAGAAAAATAGAGTGACCAAAGTCTAAGTTTTACGTGTATTTTGCATAGCTATTTTGATATGGAATGCCAGTTCATTTTGCATTGTTGTTTAACTGTGTGTCTGAATAGGGCCTCATTACTATAGACTGAAGTGCTTTTCTTTTTGTGAACATTATTTTTTTGGGGAGCAATAGGAATATTATTTTTGTTGTGCTTTCACTAATGGGTTTTCCCATTGGCAGTGTATCAAATACTTGTTCTCCCCACTGTATGTTTCTTGTGAAGGAGTTGCCAATAAACGGCGCGGTCCAAAGAACGCCTGTGTCCACTCGCCTCTACTGTATAACATATATCTGTACATATCTTACCCAAAATACAACAAGAGACACATAATTGCCACTAAAAGAAAGAAAACTTACCGAAATATGTGTGGCGCACAAATAGCAATTTGCATTGCATTGTGAATACAGCATAAACGTCTCACAACTACTAATTCTCCCACGTTTTGAAGAAATAACATGAGTATGGAACGGCGCTGCCCCCATTCTTTTCACTCTTAATGTCCATAAACGGCCTCATTGTAATCTGTTTGAGGCAATATGCGAGATGGTCATTCATCCAAGCGCCAGCAGAGGGCGGCAAAGCTCCATAACAACAAGTGATCATTCAGTGTACTGTCCTTTAAATCTGTCTGAGCGGGACATCTGCGTTATTTGCGTCAAATATTTTAACGTGATTAATTTAAAAAATTAATTAACGCCCGTTAACGCGATAATTTTGACAGCCCTAATCTGAACCTTTTGGAATTTCTCACATTTCTGCATCAAATCACCATCAAATGTGATCTGATTCTTTGTCAAAATCACACAGATGAAAAAACAGTGTCTGCTTAAACTAAAACCACCCAAACGTTTGTAGGTTTTCATATTTTAATGAGGATAGTATGCAAACAATGAAAGAAGGGGGGAAATAAGTGAACCATCACATTTAATATTTTGTGCCCTACCCCTTTTGCAGCAATAACTTCAACTAGAGGCTTCCTGTAACTGCAGATCAGTCTGGCACATCAATCTTGGCCCATTCTTCTCTACAAAACTGCTGTAGTTCAGCCAGATTGCTGGGATGTCTGGCATGAATCGCTGTCTTTAGGTCATGCCACAACATCGCAATGGGGTTCAAGTCTGGACTTTGACTTGGTCACTCCAGAACATGTATTTTGTTCTTCTGAAGTGATTTCCTTCTGTGTTTTGGATCATTGTCGTGTTGCAGCATGCATCCTATATTTAGCTTCAACTGTCTGACAGACGGCCTCAGGTTTTCAAGCAAAACTTTTGAATACATTCTTACATTAATGATTGCAAGTTGTCCAGGCCCTGAGGTAGCAAAACAGCCCCAAATCATGATGCTCCAACCACCATGCTTCACAGTGGGGACAAGGTGTTGATGTTTGTGAGCTGTTCCATTTTTCCTCCACAAATGACATTGTGTGTCACTCGCAAACAATTCAACTTTGGTTTCATCAGTCCACCAAATATTTTGCCAAAACTTCTGTGTGGTGCCTTTTTTGTGAACATTAAAGGGGATGTAGCGCCCTGGGAAAATTTTGATATTCCATCATTTATCCATAAACGCATGCCTTTTGTATTCATATCATGCCACTTCGTGTAATTACACACAAGAAAATGAGAGAAATTTGGCTCGATTGTCAAGCTAAAACGACCGGCGCCCGAGATCTGGCAGATTGTGTGCGTGACGTCACGTCAAGTGAAGAGAGTGCCACCGGCCACTAGGGGGGCAGCGCCTGTCTGCATCAATATAATTCCTTCTAGTGTGGGGAGAATTAGGGGTGTTTTGAGCTGTTTATGCTGATGCATTGTGTTCGTCCTGCACATATTCCAGGTTCCCTCATGAAGAAACACCGCTCGTTGTCAATAAAAGAGAATTCAGAGTTGGCAGTGAGGGCTGTTTCTTCAACAAGAAAAAGGCTCAGTGCTTTAATACTGAATGGCGGCGATGATGGCAGTCAATTTCGTTTCTAGTTTCAGCGACGAATCCGACGTAGAAGGACGTAACGAATGTTCATCTAATGGTGACGAGGAGAGTTGCAAAGCTTTAATCGGTGTTATAGGTGACCAATTTGAGCCCAAACGAACGCCAATGCAGCGTAATGAAACGGTCATTGAGGGGAGCAATGACACTGATGAAACATCGGCAGCAGATCGTGTGGGAAACACCAATGATTTGTTTAGCATTTCTTTTTGTGAAGCTGATACACCGTGACTGCAAAATAAAGGAATGCATAGAATAATTATAATTTATTGCGCTATCATAGCTTTTCGCTCTGCCAACAGACACAAATATGAACGGGATCAAAGGATTTGTTCTATATATTTTACGAACGATCATTTATACATGTGTCGAGTCCTGTATCCAAAGGCGTGACATTTTTTTTTTATTAATTATAAAAGAGTACTCACTCTGGCCATTTCAAGCTTGGCTGCTCCCTTCTTTGCGTAGCTTTAGCCTCCTTTAGCAGTCATCGTCTCTCTCTTGATATCTCGGGACATTTAGGTGGCTGTGCATCTATGGTCGGCACCGCATCTCCTTTGAGCAGCAATCTTTTAGCAAAACCCGATTTCTCTTGTCCATAGTTCGAGAAGCTTTCAGTTGGAAAATGCGCACCACAGAAAAGCGTGCCGGAGGCTGTGTCTAGAAAATTAGCCCTCTTTGCACGGACGAACTTTACCCATTTTCTGTGTAGTCCAGCTTTTTTTTTCGCGTTCAGGAACTCATGGATACTATATTCCGATAAACAACTATTTGTACACCACATAGCACAGCAGTTTTGAACCATTGTTGTGATGTTTTGGTCAAACAAACCCCAACGCTACTCTCTCGTCGTTAAAAAACAATGGCACCTAGCTCCGCCTCGACTTTCAATCACTTGTCGTGACGTCGCCGCCCCATTCGGCTGTTTCCGGAACACTTTCGGTAGTGTTCGTCATTTTCGATCTATTTTCGATCATTGCTCATTAATGTGATTGATTTTTTTGTTAACTTTATCAATATTTGTTATCTTGGCGCATAACGGTTCTATTGATGTCTCACACCCCCTTTGCCGAAACATCCCCTTTAAACGAGCAACAATGTTTTTTTAGATACCAGTGGCTTCCTTCGTGGAGTCCTCCTATGAACTTGGCCATAGTTTTACATTTAGTTGAGATATTGGACTGTGCCAGTGATTTCTGTAAGTCTTTAGCAGACACTCTAGGGTTCTTTTTTACCACTCTGAGTATTCTGCGCTGAATTCTTGGCGTAATCTTTGGTGGACGGCCACTCCTTGGGAGAGAAGCAAACTCTCTCCATTTGTAGACAACTTCTCTGACTGTCGATTGATGAACATCCAGACTTTTAGAGTTGGCTTCGTATCCTTTCCCAGCTTTATAAAAATCAACAATCCTTGATCGCAGGTCTACAGATAGCTCTTTTGACCGAGTTTTGATGCACATCAGACAATGCTTCTCATTAAGACATTTCTTACCAGGTCTGTGTTTTATAGTGGGCAGGGTAGCTTAAGACCGCTCATAAGTGACCTGACTTAAAATGTTTGGTAAAAATTGGTTTCAATTGCTCTTTAAGTCTCCTTATGCAGGGGGTTCACTTACTTATTTTCCCCCCGTCTGTCACTGTTTTCATGCTATCCTCATTAAAATATGAAAACCTATAAACTTCTGTCCGTTTGCGAGAATTATAAAAACTGTCAACCGTCTTTGCCGGCCCTTTTTCTCTTTTGCTCACCTTTTTTCAAGCATATGGATCATCCACGTCAGAAGGCCACAGCTCTTGCAGAGGTCATACGCCGCTTTGGTAACACGCGCCGTTTGACGCAACACCCTGATGATCTGCTCCTGGTGGACGAAAAAAAAAAAAAAAAAGCGGTATTAATGCTTTGCAAAGCGCCTTGGTCATTTCATTCCCAGTGGAAAATGCATTTTAAATGTTTTTTATTTTTTTAAATGCCCTCCTGTTCAAAATGTTTCTTCCCCCGGAAAATAGAGATTTTAAGCTTTCTAATGATGTATCACACATCCATATAGGACAATTTTGAAATTTGGTCAAATTGGGGGTCTCAGAGCGGAACTTCAAGTCACCTGAGTGTTTTCCGCCATATATATACCGTAATTTTTGGACTATCAGCCGCTACTTTTTTCCTGAATTTTGAATCCTGCGGCTCATAGTCCAGTGCGGCCTATTTGTTGATTTATTTGGGTTAATAGGTAACACTTTATTTGACAGCGGTTTCATAACACTGTCAAAAGACCGTAATAATAATGACATGACTCTATCATGGGCGTTACTGAATGCTTATGTTATTAAGTGTCATCAGGCAAATTATGTCGCTAACACCATTTATGTCCAGCTTGGATCTTTTACATCCATGCAAAAGTGAGATAATTCGCCGGTTAACACTAAATGACATGTTATAAGCCCTAATAAATGCTCATGACAGTGTTATGTCATAATTATGATTGTCTAATGACAGTATGATGGTGCCACTGTCAAATAAAGTGTTACCAAATACCATAACTAGCAAATAATGAAACAACTGGAACAGTAACTGAAGAAATAATTTACACAGAATATGAATTTTGATTGTTATGTACATCTGTAGCGCTGCAGTGCATGCTAAGAGGAATGTTGGACAACAACAGTGCTAACAGCAGGTGGCAGCAGAGGTGGACTGTCTCTCCCAAGGGAACAGTGATGACCAAATGAAGCTTCTTGAAGCAATGAACCAATTGGCTGTTAAGCTTTATGGTGGTGGTTCATTTGGTCTTATGACAGTTTTATGATTCGGCTGTCAAAAGTGCTGTATCCCATAATACAATGAGGACAGCTGCGGGTTACAGTCCAGTGCGGCTTATCTATGAACAAATGCCATTTTCGTGCCAAATTTGGTGGGTCGCGGCTTATAATCAGGCGCGCCTTATAGTGCGAAAATTACGGTATATAACATATATGGCGGAAAACACGGACAAGACTGAAAAAGCACTTTCTGCTCTTGCACCCCTCTTTAAAAATAAACTGCTGTATTTTCAGCCAAAAGAACTGTTGTGTTTGATAGGACAATATGTCTATATGCTGCCATAGCAGATTCATGGCGCACTAAGCCTCCGAACTATTTTCAATTTGTCCGTTTTACCCTGAAAATCTCCGTTTACAGACGTCGCGCAACCGCTTTTGTTTCAACCTAGCCATAAAAAGAAGTAATTATATTCATTATTCAAAATGTCTGTCATTTTTAGCTCAGAATCATTAATTGATGTCTAAATTTTAGTTTAAAAAAAAAAAAAAAAACTTAAAAAAAATGATTCACTCACATATTACGTCACAATGAAAAATTTGGCGTCTGTAAAAAAGTCACAGATATCTACCTCATAACTATCGCTTAATTGTATTTTTTTTTTTTTGTTACTGTCGCATTTTCCCCAATATGTGAGGTGATAAATAATTGATCCAAACAAAATAAAAAAAAGAAAAAAAAACTTTAAAACGGTAACTATATGAAAAAGAAAATCTCAACCACTCCTTGTTGTCTGCGATTTCTGCATCGCGGCTCTTGTTATATCACCATGTTTCACCCATAAAATCCGCCCAAAATCCGGCTCTGGCCATTCACAGCTGTGTCTTGACACTCGGTGATACATGCTACATGGAGTTTTTGGACCGAAACAAGGTAAGTACGCAATAATATCTCGTTAAAATCGTGGCTTCTTTAATTCTGCTCTCGCGTGCTCTCGCCTCCAATTAGGGTTTTGCTGTTTAAATTTTTTTAGTTTTTTTTAAAATGCCTTCCAGCTCAAAATTTTTGTTCCCACAGAAAATTGAGATTTTAAGCTTTCCAATGATGTATCACACATGCATTTCGGTTAATTTTGAAAGTTGGCCAAATTGAGGGTCTCAGAGCGGAACTTCAAGTCACCTGAGTGTTTTCCGCCATATATAAACCGATTTTTTAAAATTGACACGGCCACGTTGTTTTGAAGAAACGTATGCGGCGACCCGTTGCCGACCATTACGGTACGTGACGTCACCATTTTGTTTCGGTAATACTTCACTCTAGGGCTGCAGCTATCGAATATTTTAGTAATCGAGTAATCGACTGAAAATTCTATCGATTAATCGATTAATCGGATAAAACAAATATATTTTTAGGTGAAGAGCAATTATAGATATACATGAGAAAACAAGACATTTTATCATTTTCAGTCAATCAATGTCTTTATTTTTTATGTATATTGTTGAAAACAGCCAACAATTGCATCTCAGATGTAACTACAATTAAAAAAAAAAAGACTAATTCACTGCTTTCACTCAAAAAACCTTTAGATCTTATTTAAAAAAGTGTGTATATACAGTGCTGCTCGAAAGTTTGTGAACCCCACAGCGATGGTCAGATTTTTTGTAAAAAAAAACTAAAATAACCTTATTAAATGTTAAGTTATACCCAAATCCACAATACTGACATTCCAAATAATGGACTGAAACAAAAGAAATAGTTATATTGTCATTCTTTATTTAACAAAAGTGGCTGATTTAAGAAAAACTCAGATATCATGTGTGCAAAAGTATGTGAACCCCTTCAGTTAATAGGATATTGCGCCTCCTTTTGCAGAGATTACCTCAACCAAACGGTTTCTGTAGTGACTAATCAGCCTCTCACATCTACTTTGGGGGATTTTTGCCCATTCTTCCTTGCAGAACGCAGTCAGTTGAGAGAGGTTTGATGGGCGTCTGGCATGAACTGCTCGCTTCAGGTCCCGCCACAGCATTTCAATGGGATTTAGGTCAGGACTTTGACTGGGCCAGTCCAGAACACGAATCTTCTTCTTTTTCAGCCATTCCTTGGTTGTATTGCTGGAATGCTTTGGATCATTATCATGTTGCATGATCCACCTTCTGCCAAGCTTTAACTTCAAAACAGATGGCGTCAGGTTATGTTCTAGGATTTGACAATATTCCTCAGAATTCATGATTCCCTGGACTATGTGGAGTTGTCCAGGTCCTGAGGATGAAAAGCAAGCCCAGATCTTGACATTCCCACCTCCATGCTTCACTGTTGGGAGAAGGTTCTTTTGGTGGTATGCAGTGTTGACTTTTTGCCAGACATGGCGGTTTTGGTTGTGACCAAACAGTTCAATTTTGCACCTACATCAGTTGATGAAAACTCTTTTTAATTTAGTCTCGACAACACAACTGTTAAAAAAACAAAACAAAAAAAAACTACTGAATTGATTGATTAGGAAATCAGGTTGAAATAATAGAAAATTCCAAAATGTTGAGGGGGTTCACAAACTTTTGAGCAGCACTGTATATATATATATATATATATATATATATATATATATATATATATATATATATATATATATATATATATACATACATACACCTAAAAATGCCTTTACGCTTGATAACACACATCACTTAAAAGTGAGGATTTTTTCCCACGTGTTTCAATTGAATTTCTATTTGTGTCAAGCCATTTTTAAGTTTTAGTTAAGTTTTAAGTTAGTCTAAACTGTAAGTCCTGATAGGATTTTGCGTTTTTGCACTGTTCAAAATAAATGTATGATACAGGCTGTATTGGAGCACATTAGGGACTAGTGCTACTTGGTGTTTTATCCAGCAATGACTACTGAGCTAAAATTGATAGTTAGCATTAATGAGTTTTAATTTGACACCCTCATCACTCCACAACGCTATTAAAGCCTGTATGTAAGACACGTTAGCCACGCATCGAACGTGGTCTTAATTAATTGAAACCTAGCCCTCCGCAGGGCTAACGTAAGGTGAGCTAGTAATTACAGTAACGTTAATCTTATATATTAGCGCTTAGCGCTCTTTATTAGCGCTTAGCGCTCTACTGCTTTAAGATGGCAGCTGTTTGCTAACGCTGCCCAGACGCGGCCTAGTCTGTCATTTCGCATCTAGTTCAACATACATGTGACATGTGTGGGCTAGTATTTAGCAACGTCGGTGTCGTTTGTAGCGGTTGTCGGCTGCAGTAAGTTTGTTTTTTTTTGCTTCTTCCTCTACGCACGTGACATCAGCGCCTTGTCCCGCATTAAAAGTAGTCCGAGCAAAACGTGATGCTTAGAGCTGTCAAAATAAACGATTACTCGAGGTGAATAAAATTACTCGGATCAGTTTTTAAACTCGAGTTACTCGAGTTGCTCGAGTATTCGTTTCAGCTCTACTTCACTCTAATCGGCCGAATGATTTCGTCTGTGTTAAATTCTGCTTTTTTCACTCTTCATTAAGCACAGAATTTAGTTTCTTGAACTCATTTGAGTCAGCGTTTATTGCAGCTCCGCAACTCGGACATTAACAAACGTAAGCACACAGACTTCCTGTGTCCGTCAACTATATCTGTCCCTCGGGAAACTCAAACCCAAATAACAATAGCTCCTATTGTTACTGTCGTCTCGACAGCGATGAGCTCTCACGGATTTCCGACTTACGTTCTCACTTTCATTTTACCGTATCAATCCATGGAAGAAACATTTATTCATCATGATGAAACAAGCAGCCTTTACAAGAAAAGTCACATGTTTTGTTTTCTCCTAGATTCTGGTAAGTTGGAGAAGTTGTCAAAACATATTAGTACCGTAAATATTGTCAGTTTATGGTAATGTTTTGAACTACCAATGTGCTATGCTTGTGCTGTGTTTCACCAGTCAGTAAAATGACATTTCTGTATTTGTACACGAGCTCTGTTTTCTTGTATTCTTCTATTTATTGGTGCTAAAATTAGGGTGCGCGTTATAAACGGGTACAATAATTTCCCCTAGATTTTACAAGTAAATTTGGTGCGCGCATTATACACGAGTGCGCCTTATATTCGGGAAATTACGGTCATTTTTTTTTTTTTTTAATGCCCTCCTGTCCAAAATTTTTGTTTCCCCAGAAAATTGAGATTTTAAAGGGATCCTCTATTTTTAAGACAAGTAATTCTTAAAACAAATGTTAGTATGAGTTATAATAATTTGATATTAAAACCCCTCTTAATGTTTTTGTTTTAATAAAGTTTGTACAATTATTTTAAGTGATAGGTCGCCATTCTTGTTACGTCGCAGTGCGTGACGTCACTGGCCCCGAATGCCGAAATTCCAGCTTGTCACTCGTTAGCTTTCCCAACATGTCGTCAGTTCTACCCTTCCTATTTGAACCAGATCTGAAAAGTGAAGAGCAGGACAGCACTGTCGGTCGTTCACAAGACGAGCTTCAGGGAAAAATGCGTGCAGCAAATACCTGATAAGACAAAAGTTGGGCAAAACTGGTGATGCGAGAGAGTCCGGTTGGGAGCGAGAGTGTATGCTGTTGGGATTTGGGAACTCCGGTAATAGCAGATATTCAAGGTAAGCATATTGCATTTTCAAACGTTTTCCCAGTATAATTATGTAGATTGTTAGCATCCGGAGCTGCCGTGTGCTTTACATACAGTACAGGCCAAAGAGCACACCTTGTGTAATCCAGGTCTTCTCCATTGTAACGCGTGGTAGCTAGGATACGTGTATAAAAGTACCAGAAAGGGGAGAAGCTTCCACTTATGCACATTTATTCTCAAAAAATAATATTTCCACCTTGACCACTCTTCACTCGGGAGCTCAGCAGTACGCAAACACGCGTTCCCTGACGAACTTCAACATTGTTGTAAGGTCCACGTCAGAGTCACTGTCGTCACTGTAGCGTGCCATAGTGCTTTAATTATTTAGTATGATTTGGGGAAAACTCCCACGAAGAATAGTCAACAAACAAGATAGCAATACTAATCCAAATCCGTGTTTTTTACTCACTCGAAGATCCGGGAATTAGACCGATCCCATGGCAATATTGCAGCCGCGATTAGGCCATCGATTCCACAAACTAGACTGATCTGAAAAGCCGCTGTGGGACTGACGAATAAAAATAAATAGACAGATCCAAAACCATTATTGCAGACGCGATGGGACCTTTACTTGACTGAGGATCCAGGAAAAATGATCAGGCGCCAGTTGTAACGCATGGTGGGTAGGATACATGCATACAGGGACCAAAAAGGGGGAGAAGCTTCCACTTATGCACATTTATTCAGTAAAAATAATAATTCCACCTTGACCACTCACTTCACTCCCCTTTTTTCCATTTGACTGGAAATTGCATCCAAAAGCAGCACATCGTGGCATTTTACTTCGCGAGATTAGGCAGCAAAAAGCGATTGTTGAACACGCTACACATTTGGAAATATATCAATGACGTCATCACTGCGAGCCCGCAAACCATGGCGCCAACTAACGGTCAAAATATGGACTAAATATTAGAGCTGTCCCGACTAGTCGACATTGTCGACGTCATCGATGACGTAAATCCGTCGACGAGCGCAACATCCCGTCGACGGTTAATAAAGGGTTTAAAAAATATATGCGTGGAAAGTTCAGAATGTCGGACGCGCTCTGTATGCAAGCGGGGAAAGCGGCACAAAGCCAAAAAAAGCGCACCAGAGTGTCCAAAACATTGACTTATTTCAAAGAAACAAAGGAAGGTACACTCTTTCTGTCTTCAATGCCAAACTTGGCTGCACGTCGGCCGTGAAAAAACACCTCAAGCGCCGTCGCCCAGTTTGTAAGTCCATCTGACTAACGACATGTTTTATTGAAGTTGCTAAGCCTGTCGCGATATGCAATGAGTCCATTTATCGCAAGGCAAATAAAAATGAGGGCGGTAATTTTCACGGCTGCCTTTTATCGCTGCGCGCGTGCGTGCGTGCATACATTGGTGCGTGCGTGCTGGTGGCATGTGAGACTCCTTTCTCTTATCAACACGCTGTAGAATTAAAGTTCAGACATATAAAATAAGAAAACACATCTATATTAAACACTGTAACGTTAGCATTGCTACACTGAGGTGAATGGGGGGGAAAAGGCAACCTACCGGTACTTTAGCCTGCTATGAAACATTGGCAGTCGTCTCGTGAAAGCAAAGCAAAGCAAAGCAAAGGTGACATTTCAAACATGAAAAATCGCTGGTTAACAGCATTTGAAAACGAAAAAAATGGCAAAAAAAATCTATTATTGATACATGCAATGACAAAAAGTGCTTTTTTTGCGGAGTGTAAAGCTGAAGTTAGCGGTTTAGCGAACGTACTTCCGGTTAGCGGTTTAGCGAACGTACTTCCGGTGAACATTTCAAAATAAAAGCATGTCATGTTCGTCATATAAATAACGATTTCAGGAGTTAATCCCGCATACTTCAGAATTTAGATTCTACACTAAGAATACCTTTAAAATGAAAAATGAAAAATCTGATTGGCAATGAATAATTATTATAATTATTATAAAACTATATATAGTACTATATTATAATATTAAGGCTAAGTGTTTTTTTAAGAATTGTTTTGAATCATGTTGGAAAGGCGAAATCAGTGTTCTGAATCTGTTTACATGCCATTGTTTTGCACTAGTTAATTCTACCAGCATTTGAACTCATTGTTTATTTGTGATTTATTATTGTTATTTACGTGTTTATTTGTACTTTAATAAATAATTTAAGTGTTCCAATATGTTTTTGTGGATTGATAAGCGTCAACAAAAATGTCATTGCTAAATTAGTAAAAAAAAAAAAATTTTTTTTTTTTTTTTTTAATAGATTAGTTGACTAATCGTAAAAATAGTCGGCTGACTAATCGGGAGAAAATTAGTCGTTTGGGACAGCCCTACTAAATATTATAAAATATTGCCTTTGATTTACCATTTTATGTGTTTCTAACAACATATTTTAGTACAAGAGAACAATTGTGGTTTATTAGAGCCTACATGTATTTAAATCAGAGGATCACTTTAAGCTTTCCGATGATGTATCACACATGCATATCGGACTATTTTGAAATTTGGCCAAATTTGGGGTCTCAGAGCGGAATTCAAATCACCTGAGTGTTTTCCACCATATTTGAACGGTGCCGATCGGTCAAATGGTTTGGGGTGCGCAGTGCGCCGAAGAAACGCCATTCAGACAAAACAAAATAAAATGGAATTTTACTAAATGCGCCTTTGCAACGCAAAGCCCCATATAACAAGTAAGTGACCCAAAATGAACTCATTGCTTGCCATTGTCAATTCTTTTCAGCTTTAACTTTGATACCTGCGCTTGGTCGTCACATAAAGGTCCTCCGGCAAAAGCCAGCAGGATGTGAAAAATGCCTTGCTGGTTGCAGACGTCGTAGCAGTAGCTGTCACTTATTCCTTCCTCCAGCACGTTGAGGATCCACTCTCGTTCAGTCTTGTGCTGCAGGAAAAAAATATAAAACTGTTAGCCTCTTAACGCGGCAAAGTCGAACGTCGTAGGCAGAAGCATCGGTTAGTTTGCCAGCGTTTACCTCCAGGTCGAAGCTGTAGAAGAGCTTGAAGAACTCGGGAACCCTCCTCATGTCCAAACTCTGATGGGACAGCAGGAAGCGGTTGAGAAACAGGTACATGTAGTCCTCTGCGGGAATAGCGACAGACCGGTCACAAGGTGAAATCGTGTTTTTTTTGTGTTGTTGTAGGTGACTCACCAGGTTTGAGCATTTGCTGAGCCACTTTGCTGATGTACGTGGTCAGGATAAAAGGAAGGCGCCGATTGGGCTGCCGAACTCCGTTCTTCACCGTGTCCAACAGATACAGCAGCTGGTTCGGGACGAGAAAATGCAAAACGTGACTTTTCTTCTGTTAATTGACTGACTTAGGCTAGGTTCATACTACAGGTCTTAATGCAAAAATCCGATTTTTGGCCAAATCTGTTTTTTTAGACGTGCCCGTTCAGACTGCCTTTGCCCATTGAGACCGTTCAAGTATCACGGATGCGCACTATTCGCAGTCCGAGATGCGCTCAGTAAAGAGACCCGCATGCGCAGAAGCATCAAAACAAATTACACATGCTAGCTGTATGTCATTCCAGATTGATCATATAGTGGGGCAAATAAATATTTAGTCAACCACCAATAGTGCAAGTTCTCCTACTTGAAAAGATTCGAGAGGGTAAACCTCAACCATGAGAGACAGAATGTGGGGAAAAAAAAAAAAAAAAAGAAAATCACATTGTTTGATTTTTAAAGAATTTATTCCCAAACTGGAGTGGAAAATAAGTATTTGGTCACCTACAAACAAGCAAGATTTCTGGCTGTCAAAGAGGTCTAACTTCTTCCAACGAGGTCTACCGAGGCTCCACTCGTCACCTGTATTAATGGCACCTGTTTTGACTCATTATCGGTATAAAAGACACCTGTCCACAACCTCAGTCAGTCACACTCCAAACTCCACTATGGCCGAGACCAAAGAGCTGTCGAAGGACGCCAGAGACAAAATTGTAGACCTGCACCAGGCTGGGAAGACTTAATCCGCAATAAGGTAAAACGCTTGGTGTAAAGAAATCAACTGTGGGATCAATTATTAGAAAATGGAAGACATACAAGACCACTGATAATCTCCCTCGATCTGGGGCTCCGTGCAAGATCTCACCCCGTGGCGTCAAAATGATAACAAAAACGGTGAGCAAAAATCCCAGAACCACACGGGGTGACGTAGTGAATGACCTACAGAGCTGGGACCACAGTAACAAAGGCTACGATCAGTAACACAATGCGCCGCCAGGGACTCAAATCCTGCACTGCCAGACGTGTCCCCCTGCTGAAGAAAGTACACATCCATGCCCGTCTGCGATTCGCTAGAGAGCATTTGGATGATCCAGAAGAGGACAGGGAGAATGTGTTATGGTCAGATGAAACCAAAATAGAACTTTTTGGTAGGAACACAGGTTCTCGTGTTTGGAGGAGAAAGAATACCGAGTTACATCCGAAGAACACCATACCCACTGTGAAGCATGTGGGTGGAAACATCATGCTTTGGAGCTGTTTTTCTCCAAAGGGACCAGGATGACTGATCTGTGTAAAGGAAAGAATGAATGGGGCCATGTATTGAGAGATTTTGAGTGGAAATCTCCTTCCGTCAGCAAGGGCACTGAAGATGAGACGTGGCTGGGTCTTTCAGCATGACAATGATCCCAAACACACAGCCAGGGCAACAAAGGTCTGAAGCATTTCAAGGTCCTGGAGTGGCCTCGCCAGTCTCCAGATCTCAACCACATGGAAAATCTGCAGAGGTAGTTGAAAATCCGTGTTGCCCAACGACAGCCCCAAAACATCACTGCTCTAGAGGAGATCTGCATGGAGGAATGGGCCAAAATACCAGCAACAGTGTGTGAAAAGCTTGTGAAGAGTTACAGAAAACGTTTGGCCACGTTATTGCCAACAAAGGGTACATAACAAAGTATTGAGATGAACTTTTGGTATTGACCAAATACTTATTTTCCACTCTACTTTGCAAATAAATTCTTTAAAAATCAAACAATGTGATTTTCTGGTTTTTTTTCTTCCACATTCTGTCTCTCATGGCTGAGCTTTACCCATGTTGACAATTACAGGCCTCTCTAATATTTTCAAGTAGAGAACTTGCACAATTAGTGGTTGACTAAATGCTTATTTGCCCCACTGTAAGTCCCAGAATCGACAGGATGTGACCCAAAATCAACAGGAAGTACCGTAAGTGACACAATAATCAGGAAGTGGCACGGGTAGGATTGCCCCAAAATTATTAGAAAGTGACCCAAAATCTAAGGCAGTGGTGTCCAAACTATTCCACATAGGGCCGCAGTGGGTGTGGGTTTTTGTTCAAACCCATCATGAGAACGACCTTTCACCAATCTGGTGTCTCACAAGTGTAATCAGTTGATTGCAGTCAGGTGCTGCTTGTTTTAGCACAAACTTCATTGGTTAAACAGTCTTTGCTTGATTGGTAGAAACAAAAACCAGGACCCACAGCAGCCCTTGAGGACAGGTTTGGACACCCATGATCTAAGGAGAGTGATCCGTATGTAGCCAAAACCTACAGGAAGTGACCCGGAAATGCACAATAATCAAAAGGAAGTAAAAGAAGAGACCGGGAATGCCCAAAAAACATCTAAAAGTGACCAAAAATCAAAAGGAAGCGACTCGGGAATACCACAAAATGATCAGAAACTGACCCATAAGTCACAGAACCGACAGGAAGTGACCCAAAATCAACAGGAAGTAAGTGATACAAAAAAGTGGCCTGGTTAGGACTGCCCAAAATCATAGAAAGTGACACAAAATCAAAAGAGAGTGATCCGTATGTAGCCAAAACCTACAGGAAGTGACCCGGAAATGCACAATAATCAAAAGGAAGTAAAAGAAGAGACCGGGAATGCCCAAAAAACATCTAAAAGTGACCAAAAATCAAAAGGAAGCGACTCGGGAATACCACAAAATGATCAGAAACTGACCCATAAGTCACAGAACCGACAGGAAGTGACCCAAAATCAACAGGAAGTAAGTGATACAAAAAAGTGGCCTGGTAAGGATTGCCCAAAATCATAGAAAGTGACACAAAATCAAAAGAGAGTGAGCCGTATGTAGCCAAAACCTACAGGAAGTGACCCAGAAATTGCCTAAAATCAACAGAAAGGGACCAAAAATCCACGGGAAGTGACCCGAAATCAACAGGAAGTGACATAACACACAGGAAGTTAGTGATACCAAACTGGAAGTGGCCTGGGTAGGATTGCCCAAAATCATTGAAAGTGACACAAAATCAAAAGAGAGCGATCTGTAAGTAGCCAAAACCTATAGGAAGTGACCGAGAAATGGCCTAAAATCAAGAGAAAGGGACCAAAAATCCACAGAAAGTGACCCAAAACCAATAGTAAGTGACACGACACACAGGAAGAGATTTGGCAAATCATTGGAAAGCGACCCATTAGTGCCCCAAATTTACATAAAAGGACCCTGAATGCCCCAAAATGTACAGGAAGTGACCCAAAAGTACTCTGGAAAATAAATCAAGGAAGTGAGCGTATTATTTTTGTGTACCTGTCTCTTCTCTCGAAAGCGCGCCGCCTCCAGGTGTTGGTAGAAGCAACCTAGCACGTGGTAGGCCGCCGCTCTCATCTTGGTGTCGTAGCTGCTCAGCGCCGCCGCCGTCAGCCCCAAAGCGTTCGCCTTGACGAATTTCAAGCAGTCCACCGCCGACTCTGAGAGACGGACGCAGAAGAAGACAAAGGTCAGCGGGGAAAGACCTCCCGGTGTCCCGTCGAATTGACTCACCCGGTCGGAGGACGGCGCCGAATAGAGGAAGGAGGAAGGCCGGGTCGTACAAATCGCTGAGGTCTTTCCGAGCTTCCTCGGAGAACAGCTGAGCTTTGTCGGCCTGTAGACGCAAGAAAAAGCAATCAATTCAATTCAATTCAATTTTATTTGTATAGCCCTCAATCACAACAGAAGTCTCAAAGGGCTTTACAGAGGCAATATGATACATTGCCATACATACAATTAGGCATGTGCCGGTATGAGATTTTCACGGTACGATAACCGTGAGCAAAAATACCGCGGTTTCACGGTATCACGGTATTGCAATTATAGCTCCAAAATTTTGAAATGTATGGGTTTTAAAATTAAAAATTAAAAAAAAATCAATTAAACAGGATTTTTTCAAAACATATTTGCAAATTGGAACATGAATATAATGTGAAAATAAATAAATTAACAAAAAATAACAAATATTATATAAAATTAAAATAAATAGAACCTAGACTATACCCACAGCCACAGCTCAAGTTGCTCAATATTAGAGTAAGAACAAAATAATTGCTATAAAAAGTAAAAACACTTCTAAATAAAATTAAAAATATATACTGTATGACTTTTTTTTGAGGGGGGAAGCTCAAGTGAAGTTTCGCCATTTTCAGCCACTGTGTCAACTCTAGTCTACATGATGCCATGCCTTTGTGTTAAAAAGAACAAAGAATTCATAAGTTAATAAGTTAGTTAAAAATGTATAAGTTAGTTTTTTAAATTAGTTAAAATGTAAATATTGTTGAGGAAAGGTTTCATCTAAAAAAAAAAAAAAAGTGAGGAGTGAGACCTCTTCTATCAATTAGCGATCTTTGACGCGATTCTTTTTCTTTCCCCCCTGCATTCAAGCTTTTCTCTCACTCAGCGGCTGTGAGACATAAAAGAAGCTGCTCTCCCAGTTTAGCCTAGGCTAACATTCGTCTTTGTAAGTTTTAGTTAGTTTGTATATTGAATTTGAAAGGAAAATGTGTGTTTTGTTTTTGGCGAACTTTTTAATGGAGCTACTGCTATCCTGTTGAACCTAATCACACGTGGAAAAATACAATTGTACAACGTTTTAAATGTATTTATTTGTATATTTCACCACGATTTGAGAGCTCAATAAATTGAAGAAAAGTACGCCTTGTGTTTGGAGGATTTGTTTTTGGGTTTGCTGGCTGTTTAGTGACACTCACGGCAACAAACGGGAAGGGGTGAGCGGTGCCGCACCAAGCCACTTCGGCTGCATTTTGGCACATGAAAAATAGCGAATACCGTACTAAGGTATGACGGAAAATTTTAGTGGTTTTGAAACCGCGACGTTTTCACACCACGGTAAACCGTGAAACCGGTAACCGGCACATGTCTACATACAATCAAAAATGAGGTTTCCAAGATCATTTTGGGTCACTTCCTGTTGATTTTTGCTAACTTCCTTTACATTTAGAGCCATTCCAGGGCCCCTTTCCATACATCAGTTCCTGTTTATTTTGGGTCACTTCCTGCTAGGCATGTGCCGGTATGAGATTTTGACGGTACGATAACCGTGAGCAAAAATACCGCAGTTTTACGGTATCACGGTATTGCAATTAGAGCTCCAGAATGTGTTATTTTGAGAGGTATGGGTTTAAAAAAAAAAAAAAAAATTTTTTTTAACTTTTTCTGGGATTTTTTTGATTTTTCAGAAAATATTTGCAAATTGGAACATGAGTATTATGTTTAAATAAAAATAAAAAAAAATATTTTAAATAAAATTAAAATTAATAGAACTTATAGACTACCCACAGCCACAGCTCAGGTTGCTCAAGATTGGAGCAAGAACTAAATTAATTGCAATAAAAAGTAAAAACACTTCTAACTAAAATTGAAAAATATTGACTAATTTTTTTTTTTTTTTTTGAGGGGGCAAAAGGTCAAGTGAAGTTTTGCCATTTTCAGCCACTGTGTCAACTCTACTCTACATGTCATGCCTTTGTGTTAAAAAGACGCAGAATTTATAAGTTAAAAATGGATAAGTTAGTTAAAATCTGAATGTTGTTGTGTAAAGGTTTCATCTAAAAACGCTGGGAGTGAGACCTCTCCTTGTCCAGCGAGCGTACATTTGTGCTTAGGGCAAGATCATCTGTCGCAATTAGCGATCTTTGATGTTATCCCTTTTCCTTCATTCAAGCTTGTTTGTCAGTGGCCGTAAGATTTATAACCTCGACGAAGTTGCTCTCCCAGCTAAGACTAGGCTAACATTCGTCTTTGTAAGTTCTTAGTTAATTGGTATTTTGAATTTGAAAGGAAAATGTGTTTTGTTTTTGGCAAACTTTTTCATGGATGACTTCCTCACATTCTGTTGTGTTTGTGCTAATGAAGCTACTCACACGTGTAAAATACTATTGTACAACGTTTTAAAACTGTATATTTCAGTTACCATGATTTGAGACCTCCATAAATTCAAGAAAAGTACGCCTTTTGTTTGGAGTGTTTAGCAGAATAGCGTCACTGACACACACACATCAACAACCGGAGAGGGAGGGGTGAGCGCTGCCGCTCCAAGATACTTCTGGCTGCATTTTTGAGTAAAATGACGAGTACCGTACTACGGTATGACGGAAAATTTTAGTGGTTTTGAAACCGTGACGTTTTCATACCACGGTAAACCTTGAAACCGGTTACCGGCACATGCCTCCTTCCTGCACATTTTGGGGTATTCTGGGGTCATTTCCCTTACATTCTGGATCACTTCCTGTTGATTTTGGGTCATTTCCTGCACATTTCGGGACATTCTGAGGTCAGTTCCTGAACATTTCCTGTTCATTTTAGGTCACTTCCTGGGGGTTTCGTGGCAATTTCAGGTCACTTCCTGTTGATTTTGGGTAACTTCCTTTCCATGTTGGGGTACTCCGGGGTCACTTCTTGGACATGTTAGATCATTTCCTGTCGATTTTGGGTCACTTCCTGTGCGTTTCTGATCATTTAGGCATCACTTCCTGGTGGGTTAAGGTAACTTTAACTTCCTTTACACTTCGAGGTATTCCAAGGTCACTTACTGTACATTTTGGGTAACTTCCTGTTGATTTTGGGTTACTTCCTTTCTGTTTTGGAGCACTTCCTGTGTGTTCTGGATCATTTGCAGGTCACTTCCTGTTGAATTTGGGTAACTTCCGTCCCATTTTGTGGTATTCCGGGGTCACTTTCTGTACATTTTGATCACTCCCTGTTTATTTTTGTCACTTCTTTCTCATTTTGGATAATTTCCTGTTCATTTTTAGGTCACTTCCTGTGTGATTTGCAGGACTTTTAGGTCACTTTCTGTTGATTTTGGGTAACTTCCTTTCCATGTTGGGGTGTTACGGGGTCACTTCCTATTGATCTTGTATCATTTCCTGTTGATTTGGGGTCACTTTCTATGTGTTTTGCGCACTTACGGGTGACTTGCTGTTGATTTTGGGTAACTTCCTTTACATTTTGGGGTTTTCCGGGTTCACTTCCTGTACATTTAAGTCACTTCCTGGATATTTTGGGTCATTTTAGAGTCACTTCCTGGACATTTTGGATCATTTCTTATTGATTTTGGGTCATTTCCTGTGTGTTATGGAGAGCACATCCTGTGTGTTTTGGATCATTTACGGGTCACTTCCTGTCGATGCCTTCCTATACATTTTGAGGTATTCTGGGTCACTTCCTACACGTTTTATCATTTCCTGTTGGTTTTGAGTTACTTTGTGTGTTTTGGGGGGCTTACATGTCACTTTCTGTTGATTCTGTTTAACTTCCTTTACATTTTGGGGAAATTTGGGGTCATTTCCTGTACATTTGGTATCATTATCTGTTGATTTTGGGTCACCTCCTATGTGTTTTGGGGCACTTACTGGTCATTTCCTGTTGATTTTGGGTCATTTCCTGTGTGTTTTGTAGCACTCACAGGTTGCTTCCTGTTGGTAAATTCCTGCACGTTTTAGGGGATTTTGGGGTCACTTCCTATATATTTTGTATCATTTCCTGTTATTTTGGGTCACTGGGTTTTGGAGCATTGACAGTTCACTTCCTGTTGATTTTTTTGGTCACGTCCTTCACATTTTGGGGGATTCCGGGGTCACTTTCTATACATTTTGTATCATTTCCTGTGTGTTTCGTAGCACTGTTGGTAACTTCCTGGACATTTTTAAGCATTCCGGGGTCACTTCCAGTACATTTTTGGACACTTAATGTTGATTTTTTTGTAACTTTGATCACATTTTGGGGGTTTCAAGGGTCACTTATACATTTTGGATAATTTCCTGTGGATTTTGGGTAATTTCCTGTGTGTTTTGTAGCACTTACAGGTCACTTCCTGAACAGTTTAGGGGATTCCGGGGTCACTTCTTATACATTTTGTATCATTTGCTGTTTATTTTGGGTCATTTATTGTGGGTTTTGGGGCACTGAGAGTTCCCGTTGATGTTTTGGTAACTTCATTTACATTTTGGGGTCTTCTGGGGTGACTTCCTGTATGTTCCGTATCATTTCCTGTTGATTTTGGGTCACTTCCTGTCTGTTTTGGCCACTTACAGGTCACTTCATTTTGGAGCTTTCTGGGGTCACGTCCTATACATCTGGTATCATTTCCTGTTGATTTGAGTCACTCCTTGTATGTTTTGGGGCACATACAGTTCACTTCCTGCTGATTTAGGCTTACGTCCTGTTAATTTGGAGTAACCTTCCTTTATATTTCTGATCATTCCCTGTTGATTCTCGGGAATTTCTGGGTCACTTCCTGTATATTTCGGGACTTTTTCGGGTCACTTCCTGGTGATATCAGGTCATTTTTCCTTATTGGAGATAAATGGGCCCACTGGAAATATATGAGGCTGTTTTGGGGTCGGTAAAACTGTACATTTTTAGAGAAAACTGGACAACTTTTTTTTGCCTTGATTTCCTGAATTTCTTGATGTGTAAATGATGTGAATCAGAAAAAAATAAGGAGATCCTGTGTTGTGTGCTGAAAAAGTGGATGGGATTTTTTTTTTTTTTAACTATTGTATGTGCGGAGAATTGCTTTGCATCCCTACAACGACACGGAAGATGAACAAACAGGTAAACCTGCGGGATAATCTTGCGATGCTGAGGAAAGCGCTCGATGGTCCGAAGCATCTTGTCGGCATCCAACAAAGCCAAAAGGTCATCCGCGTGGGTCTGCTTCCACAGAGAAGATCCCAAGCTCTTCCTGGTTTTGTGGTGCTCCACAGCTGCGGGACCCCACATGATGGACCTGTCAGGGACCACCAAAAACAAGAAGGACTTATTACAAGGGTGTCAAACATGGCAGCCTGGGTTCAAGTCCTGCCAAGAAGTGACCGCGGAACGTGACCCACAATCAACAGGAAGTGACCCAAAATCCACAGGAAGTAATCCAAAATCAACAGGAAGTAACCCCATAATGTCCGACAACCAACAAGAAATGAACAAATAGCTACAGAAATGCCCTAAAATATACAGCAAGTGACCCAAAATCAGTAGGAAAAGACTCAAAATCAACAGGAAGTGACTCAAAAATGGCTTAAAATCAACAGGAAATGGTCTCGGAACGCTCCATAATATACAGGAAGCAGACCCGGCCGGCAGCAGAAGGAAATTACAGGGGGGGCATTACATTTTTTTAGGGGGGCACACCTCTTCAACGTAAATTTAGCCTGAACAGTGGCACTTTTACCCGTTATATTTTCTGATGATGGTGTCAGTCAGTGAAACTGCAGGAGGTGGCAGCGCTATCCCTTCACAGCCGCGTCTTTTTCATGGCTTGAGTTCGTCTTTAGTTTATTGAAAAAAAAACACGGATGTCCATTCCAATTTGAACTAGCAACGGAGGAGCCGCTCAATCGCTATTTCTGTAACCAAAGCAATCCCTACCCAATCGCAGTACCCAATGACCAGCTACTCAGCCCGCTCCCCTTATCTGTGATTGGCTAAAAATTGCCTTCATTCGCTGCTCAGATTGGTTGAATTGAATGACGACACATCAAGATAGGATGAATAGAGCAGTGTTTTTCAGCCTTTTCTGAGTCACGGGACGTTTTTACATTAGAAAAAATCTTGCGGCACACCATACCAAAATGTTCCAAAATTACTTTCTGTAGAGTATATTTACTTATAAAACAATTTCTCAGTATTTATACTTACTCAGTGTGAAACTTGAGCCTGTTAAGATGAACACAAAGCCAAAAAACTGGCAGGAATCTTCTTCAACAGCTCTGTCTCTCCGTTTTTTTTTTTTTTTTTTAGACTTAGGCTTGAAAAACTCAGAATAATCAGACAGGGGGACTTGAGCAATGTCTTTAAGCACATCAGGGCTGGTCGTCTCGCTGACAATGGCTTTGTAGGCAGGTACTATTAACGTCCCTGCCACAGTTTGGGACTTTTGGGATTTAGCAACAAAGTAACTGGCTTTTAGGGCTTTCTTATTTACCTTTGTAGTTTTTCCTCAAAAAGTTGCCCATTTCTCTGTGTTTTCACGAAGGCGTACAAAATAGTCCATCGACTTGTTCTGAAGCGACGGCCGTTCATTTGGAGATGACGTTTAAGCTTGTATGGCGCCATGGCGCTAGATAGCCGCTCCTGTCGCGTTCAAGAACTGCTCGGATTTCTAGCCGTCTCCCACCTTGCTGTCCTCGATAATGTGTTGGAATTAAACAAAGAGGGAGGATTAAAGTGCCTGTGACACGAAAAAGTATGTATTTCATAATACACGTGGTATTTTATGCCTCTGAGTGATATGGGCCGCTTGGATGTGTGTGGAAGCGATCGCTATATTTATTTAGTTTCCCGCGCCATGAAAATGAGTGACTTCCGGCTTCGGTCTCGCATTGAGGAGGAGGGCGCTGTGACGTGTACGGTAGAAGACGTCCTCTTCACGCTACAGTGTACTGTTGTGTATGAGGATGAAGGATTCAGCTGATTTTGCGGATTAATACCTTTATTTTTCGCATCACGCCAGCCAAACGGCTGCAGAAAAAATCATTCTGTATGCGGGAGAGGCGTATGCGCTTTTTTGGAGTTTCAAAAGGTTCCCATTCACCGTGGATATTTACTGTGGGACCATTGGACTTACGAGGAAGTGAGTAAGCATCTTGTTTTGTATTATGTCAAATACGAATACAGCGATTACAAAGTAAACACTACAAACTTTCTTTAAATGAAGGACTACTTACGTTTAATCATTGATAATGCTCATTAGCAGCAGCACGTTAGCTGCACAAGAACTCCAGCCACCCTCCTCCGGGGAACGAACTGTAAATTGCTCTCCGCCGGTGTTGTGCGGGGCGGCTATTTTTCGGCACAACACCGGGTCGTCATGTCAAATAATCCAGGATAGTTATGTGTGATTTTCCGCTTCGAAGACTTTGAAACATCACTCAGTTCGGGTTAGCATGTCGGCTAGCTGTCACGCCTTCTGGTTTGTTTACATTCTCCGAAGCCGGGGAAGGGAAATGACATATGTCCGATTTAGGAGTCATAAAATATCGTTCGGGAGGTGCGACAGTAAAGGTGAAGTCGACAGTTTTGACCATTATGGAATTTTGCCATGTCGTCCTGAATAAATGCATTTTTATTATTTCATATTCCATTCAGCACAAGACTGTTATTTGTCATGACCATGCCATTTATTCAGCAATTGGGGAAAATACTTGGATAAAAAGAATATCCTGTAAAAATATTGAAGTAAAGAGACAGAAACAATGACATTTTGCCACTCTCTTCGTCTCGTTTTCCTCGATGTGAATAGTTCCCCCTCGACGGGCTGACTGGTCCTTCTCAAGCCATTTATATAGCTATTGTGGAAAATACTTGGATAAAAAGAATATCCTGTAAAAATATTGAAGTAAAGAGAAGAGACAGAAACAATGACATTTTGCCGCTCTCTTCGTCGCGTTTTCCTCGTTGTGAATAGTTCCCCCTCGACGGGCTGACTGGTCCTTCTCAAGCCATTTATATAGCTATTGGGGAAAAATACTTGGATAAAAAGAATATCCTGTAAAAATATTGTAGTAGAGAGACTGAAACAATGACATTTTGCAGCTCTCTTCATCGCGTTTTCCTCGTTCTGAATAATTCCCCCTCAATGGGCTGAATAGTAAAACCGATGAGCCCAGTCTACCGCTGACGTCATCCACCTGTTGGGGACGCTAAAGCCCTATAATGATAGGCGTGGCTAACCGGCAGATTAAAAGAGTAATTTCTCGTCATCTGCGCTTTGCTAAATTGTTGTATATAGTCGAATCGTCTCAAAATATGATTCTAATTCACATAATAATGCCATTTAAGACTTTTTTCCTCGTGTCATATGCTCTTTAACGGTCGTCACATGTGGATAAAATTGAAAAGGACGCTTTTGTGTATATCGACACTTGACGAGTCTAAATAATGAACAGTAGACATGCTGGGGTCCACATTGTTGCGTAAGCAAGGTGGTTGATGGCTAGAAATCCGAGCAGTTCTTGAATGCAACACTAGCAATGCCTCGCTCATCTGCACACAACCGAGAACTTTTTGCCTACTCCTTCCTTCCTACAGCAACTTTGCCCGACGATGTTAAAAAAAAAAGTGACATTGGATAATTTCTCACGGCACACCAGACGATCTCTCATGGCGGCGGCACAATTGGTTGAAAAACACTGGAATAGAGGCTTCGTCCTCTCCGTGTCTGTGCGTGTTTTTGTGGAAGATTTAAACAAAATTACACAGTACAGTCTATTCGAGCTAGGGCGGGCACAGCAGTCTCTTAGGGCGGGCCCGGCCCCCTAATGCCCGCCCATGCCGCCGGGTCTGACAGGAAGTGACCTGTAAGTACTCCAAAATGAACAATGTTCATGTTTCAGTGCCACTGACTGACGAAGAAAAAATAAAAGGCAACTTACTGAAAGTGAAGAAGACTAATTTGGTTCTTTTCGTATTCCTGAAGCAGCAGCAGTAAAGTCTGATCTGTTAGGAGACAAAAGCTCGTGAAAGAGTCCACGAGTGTCATTTTTGTGGCTGTGCGTTTTACCCGTATTGCTGAGCGTGGCTCCGTAAGCTCCCAAAAGTACTAAGAAATGATTGACGTCGCACACCGACGGACATTTCCTCACCAGGCAGAGGAGCAGCGACACCAAGGCCTCTGGAAAAACAAATTCACAAAAAGGTCAGGGTGAAACCTCTCCGCCCCCCTGACTGGTGCCGCCATATTGTCCATCAGCTCATCGGGTTTACATATTACCGCTACGTACATTCCTCCTATTACTGCGTGTTTTTCTGCTTGTCTAAGGAATCACCGCCTAGTAAACGAACCCAAAAACCTTCCTGACAATCGTTAACATTGATGAGTCAAAATGGTGAAGGCATTGGTTGCAGTAACAGCAGGGGTCGCGTTAACAGAATATTTTCCGTCGTTGACCGATGTTTTAAAACGGTGACGGAAAAAACTGAAGTCCGTCTGTCATTTTGACAGGTTGCAATTCACAACCCAGACCACAGGGTGGCGAGTGAGCATATTAACCCTTTAACACCGAACGTGTCGGCAGCGACGGGTTTACCCATGTCGTCTTTGAAGCTTCGTCACGCTGTAATTACGTCACCCACGTGCCGCTGGTTGGTCTCATTTGAAAGTACAGAAGTTGATGTCCACACCAGTTTTTATTTGAAGTCAATCGACCAAGAAAAACGGGAGATATTGTCATTTGAGTTTTATAGCTTTATTGCACTCATACAGTGCCTTGCAAAAGTATTCGGCCCCCTTGAACCTTGCAACCTTTCTCCACATTTCAGGCTTCAAACATAAAGATATAAAATTTTCATTTTTTGTCAAGAATCAACAACAAGTGGGACACAATCGTGAAGTGGAACAAAATTTATTGGATAATTTCAACTTTTTTAACAAATAAAAAACTGAAAAGTGGGGCGTGCAATATTATTCGGCCCCCTTGCGTTAATACTTTGTAGCGCCACCTTTTGCTCCAATTACAGCTGCAAGTTGCTTGGGGTATGTTTCTATCAGTTTTGCACATCGAGAGACTGACATTCTTGCCCATTCTTCCTTGCAAAACAGCTCGAGCTCAGTGAGGTTGGATGGAGAGTGTTTGTGAACAGCAGTCTTCAGCTCTTTCCACAGATTCTCCATTGGATTCAGGTCTGGACTTTGACTTGGCCATTCTAACACACGTTTATTTTTCAACCATTCCATTGTAGATTTGGCTTTATGTTTTGGATCATTGTCCTGTTGGAAGATAAATCTCCGTCCCAGTCTCAGGTCTTGTGCAGATACCAACAGGTTTTCTTCCAGAATGTTCCTGTATTTGGCTGCATCCATCTTCCCGTCAATTTTAACCATCTTCCCTGCCCCTGCTGAAGAAAAGCAGGCCCAAACCATGATGCTGCCACCACCATGTTTGACAGTGGGGATGGTGTGTTCAGGGTGATGAGCTGTGTTGCTTTTACGCCAAACATATCGTTTTGCATTGTGGCCAAAAAGTTCCATTTTGGTTTCATCTGACCAGAGCACCTTCTTCCACATGTTTGGTGTGTCTCCCAGGTGGCTTGTGGCAAACTTTAAACGAGACTTTTTATGGATATCTTTGAGAAATGGCTTTTTTCTTGCCACTCTTCTATAAAGGCCAGATTTGTGCAGTGTACGACTGATTGTTGTCCTATGGACAGACTCTCCCACCTCAGCTGTAGATCTCTGCAGTTCATCCAGAGTGATCATGGGCCTCTTGGCTGCATCTCTGATCAGTTTTCTCCTTGTTTGAGAAGAAAGTTTGGAAGGACGGCCGGGTCTTGGTAGATTTGCAGTGGTCTGATGCTCCTTCCATTTCAATATGATGGCTTGCACAGTGCTCCTTGAGATGTTTAAAGCTCGGGAAATCTTTTTGTATCCAAATCCGGCCTTAAACTTCTCCACAACAGTATCTCGGACCTGCCTGGTGTGTTCCTTGGTTTTCATAATGCTCTCTGCACTTTAAACAGAACCCTGAGACTATCACAGAGCAGGTGCATTTATACGGAGACTTGATTACACACAGGTGGATTCTATTTATCATCATCAGTCATTTAGGACAACATTGGATCATTCAGAGATCCTCACTGAACTTCTGGAGTGAGTTTGCTGCACTGAAAGTAAAGGGGCCGAATAATATTGCACGCCCCACTTTTCAGTTTTTCATGTTAAAAAAGTTGAAATTATCCAATAAATGTTGTTCCACTTCACGATTGTGTCCCACTTGTTGTTGATTCTTGACAAAAAAATTAAATTTCATATCCTTATGTTTGAAGCCTGAAATGTGGCGAAAGGCTGCAAGATTCAAGGGGGCCGAATACTTTTGCAAGGCACTGTAAATATGCATTAAAACGCTGCATGGACCATGTATCTATCTCCATATTTCCATCATTTCTTGTTCTTTTTCAAAACCGAAAGAAGCACAAAAGACTACATATCCCAAGAGTTGTTGTGATGTCAAGAAGGACGAACCGAATGTGGACATTTGTTGGAAAAAAATAAATAGGTAAATTTCCGAGCGAGGCGCCAACTAAGGAAAAGGAGGCATGCTGAAGCAAACAACGGCCAGTTTGAGCGAGGGACTTTGAAACGTGCAGAATGAATCTAAAACTAAATTTAGCGCAAGCTAATGCATTATTTCATTAAGTCAAGGAAGAAGATGAGCCGTATTTGCCGTTGTTTTCCTGGGATGAGTCGGCGTTTCTACGAGTAGAAGTGACAGGCTGACAGCACAAACGGGACGGAGTAGGCTGTGTGACGTTGTGTGTGACGCAGCTCCCTGACTTGTTCATGCAGAAGCTTTATTGAGTTCGCAAAAAAAAAAAAAAAAAACTTTATTGGGTCGCATGCCAGAAAAATTTGAATTGAACTGAACTACTTGTCAATATTTTTTTAAATACTTTTTTTCAATGTTATATATTTTTCTTCAAGAGAATTTTATAAAGATGAGTGTTCGAGAAGCTTGGTTGCATGTACGTAAATACTTTAGATAAGGTGATGGGTATAATACCTAACTTCACAAAGAGATATCCTCCAAACCCTTTTTGTGTTAGATGATATATACATATATTTTCTTTTTCTCACTCTTTTGCACTGTATATAACCCGTTTTGACCATAGTACGTGTAAAGGCCAAAAACGCCTATGACCATACTTGCTGTTTGTGTTGAATTGTCAAACATAAAACTATTCAATCTTATTTTTTTCTATTGAATGTTTATCCTAACAAGTAGAATAAATATTATCAGGCTTCAAAACGTTTGGTCGAGCACGTTTGGTTGTCAATGGGACATCAACATTACAAATTTTGAAAAAATATTTTGGGATTTTTTTGTCTTTTTGGGTCCAAAATGTGGATTATAATTGGTCAGTGAAGAAAACAACAGTTTGGACATGAAGTTCCCAACTTGGCCATTGTGAAAATTTTTTTCTTTGAAATATAAAGGCAACATCAAATGCATGCAAATTCGGCCAAAATAGGCTTAGGTGTTAAAGGGTTAATTAGCAATTGTCTCTCTTGATGCATGACGTCATTGGCCTTACTCGGAAAAATGTCACGGCAACTGAGTGCCCGAAGTTTCTTCAAAAAGCCCCAAAACGACGATGGTGTTGACAAAAGAGGTGAAAAAAAGAGGGACCGCACAAGCGGGCATGCAATTCAAGTCCATGCGCACCAGGAGGAAGGTGTGAGACTGCGTTCAGGCCACAGCAGGTGAATTGCTAATTTCATTGTTCCATATGTAGCCAACCTACTGGGGCCACAGTCAGCTGCTTTTGTCACTGCGGAGAAAAAGTTACATATTCATCTGCTTGATGTGTGATGGCACGGTGTGGATTCTCTGTTAAGCTTGTTCGGACAGAATATTAATTTAAAATGAATGAAAACTAAATACTATTGAATATATTGAAGCGGCATGCAATGTTAAGAGTCTTGTTAGCTCGAATTGCTGTGTCCAGCCGCTGTAGCTCTGCTGCTTTATGTGAACTCTCTATTCATATTCAAGCCGGAACGCGCGCGGCTCTTAAATGTCTCTGTCACGTGACTGTGTCGTAGCCGGTGACGCGTTAGGCCAAATGGACACACAAGTACGGAAGGTGAATTATGCCAAACAAAGGGTCACCACAATGTCATTATTATCATTTTAAAAATTTAAGTGACGGGTAAAAATAGATTATGACCGGATTTTTATGACCCTGTCAGTCAAAATGACAGACAACGAAAAAGTCTAGCGCAACCTCTGAGTAACAGAGAAGATAAACTGTCATTTTAGTAGTTGCTGTGCGCCCATTGTTGAAAGGGCAAATCTTGAAAGCAGCACGGTTTGTTTCTCTCGGCCCATGATGCGTTTGTGTCGACAGCCGTTAGACAGCGGCGAAAGCATCAATACGATGCCAACACGATCACAGACATCATCAGACGGAGACTACGAAGCTCGTCGCCACGATCGCGCAGCAAGAAGATGAGCGCAACAACAGGTGTTGTGCCGAAAAATAGTCGCCCCGTGTGAAATGTCCCCCCTGAAAGAAATGAATATAACAATATATCTGAGAGAAAAAACATGTTATTTTGCCTCATTCAAATCTTAATATCTGAACATTTAAATATGTAAACTAAAGTGCAATCACATTCGTAAATGAATGGCTTCTGGTTTTTCAAATGTAAATAAATTATTGTGATAAAACAACATAGTTGCAATAACCATCAATGTGAAGTCTAACTGTAACTGTAGTCTTGAAACAAATCTGAATAAGGGAAAATAATGCAAACTGGTTAAACTTGAGAGTAGCTGAGATCTGTCATGACTAGAGCTGAAACGAATACTCGAGCAACTCGAGTTTAAAAACTGATCCCAGTAATTTTATTCACCTCGAGTCATTTTTATTCACCTCGAGTAATCGTTTCATTTTGACAGCTCTAAGCATCATGTTTTGCTCGGACTACTTTTAATGCGGGACAACGCGCTGATGTCACGTGCATAGAGGAAGAAGCAAAAAAAAAATTAAATTAAAAAACTTACTGCAGCCGACAGCCGCTACAAACGATGCCGACGTTGCTAAAAACTAGCCCGCATGATGCTACGGTGGTAGCAGGTAGCGTCTGATGCGTCTCGTAGAGATCACATGTATGTTGAACTAGATGCGAAATGAGAGTCAGCGGCGTTAGTAAACAGCCGCCATCTTAAAGCAGTAGAGCGCTATGCGCTAATAAATAAGATTAACGTTACTGTCACTCGCTCACGTAACGTTAGCCCTGCAGAGGGCTAGGTTTCTATTCATTATGACCACTGTCGATGCGTGGCTAACGTGTCTTACATACAGGCTTTATTTAATCTGAAAACATAGCGTTGTAGAGTGATGAGGGTGTAAAATAAAAACGTAATAATGCTAACTGTCAATTTTAGCTCAGTAGTCATTGGTGGATAAAACACCAAGTTGCACTGGTCCCTAATGTGCTCCAATACAGCCTGTATCATACATTTATTCTGAACACTGCAAAAACTCAAAATCCTAGACTAACTTAAAACTTAAAACTAGAACTTAAAAATAGCTTGACACAAATAGAAATTCAATTGAAACACGTGGGGGGAAAAAATCCTAACTTTTAAGTGATGTATGTTGTCAAGCGTAATGGCATTTTTAAGTAAGAAATATATAAATAGAGAGGTTGGCTGTTTTCAACAATGTACATCGAAAATAAAGACATTGATTGACTGAAAATGGTTCAATATTAGATGAAATGTCTTGTTTTCTCATGTATATTTATAATTGCTCTTCACCTAAAAATTAGGGCTGTCAAATTATCGTGTTAACGGGTGGTAATTAATTTTTTAAATTAATCACGTTCAAATATTTGACGCAATTAACGCATATACCCCGCTCAAACAGATTAAAATGACAGCAGTGTAATGTCCGCTTGTTACTTGTTTTTTGGTGTTTGGCCCTCGGGTCCAAATGATTTTATAGCTTTGAGCACAATGAGTGAGCATGGTGTAATTATTGACATCGACAATGGCGAGCTACTAGTTTATTTTTTAATTGAAAATTTTTAAAATGCTAATAAAACGAAAACATTAAGAGGGATTTTAATATAAGATTTCCATAACTTGTACTAACATTCATCTTTTAAGAACTACAAGTCTTTCTATCAATGGATTGCTTTTACAGAATGTTAATGTTAATGCCATCTTGTTGATTTATTGTTATAATAAACAAATACAGTACTTATGTACCGTATGTTGAATGTATATATCCGTCTTGTGTCTTATCTTGCCATTCCAACAATAATTTACAGAAAAATATGGCATATTTTACAGATGGTTTGAATTGCGATTAATTACGATTAATTCATTTTAAAGCTGTAATTAACTCAATTAAAAATTGTAATTGTTTGACAGCCCTACTAAAAATATAGATGTTTTATCCGATTACTCGATAGAATTTTCAGTCGATTACTCGATTACTAAAATATTCCATAGCTGCAGCCCTAGTCATGACAGAACATCGCTTCAATGAGATCTGGCGCCATCTAGCGTCGTGAATGGGTATAATGTCTAGACCAGACCGCGGACATAAGACGACCCCCACTTTTTCAGTCTTATTTCAATGCAAAAAACACCGTCTTATATTCGGGCCAATACGGTATTAGCACACCTTTGGCACAGTGGTGGTTGGCTTCCAACATGGTGGGCAAGAACAAGGAGTGGCCGCTGGTCATCACGTGGATGCCTGCTAATGGGATGAAACCGTCGGCCGCGGGGTAAATCACGTCCAAAAGGCTTCTGAGGGTGTTGAGGAAAAGCTCGTCTCGGTAGCGGTACCTGCACAAGATCCATATCCGCTCAAATGTTTGGAAAGAAAACTACAAATGGGGATGCCTCAGTCACCTGTCGATTTTCTTTCACTTCCTATTCATTTTGGTGCAATTTTGAGCAACTTTCGTCATTACTACCACTACATTTTGGATTATCATCTGTTAATTTCCACGTCACTTCCTTTTAATTCGTGACTTCCTGTTGTTCATGGGAATTTTCGGGTCACTTACTACAGTCCCTGACAAAAGTCTTTCCGTTTATCCATTTTGTAGAAACAACTGCTAATAAACTGACTTTTAAGGATTCAATTGGTTTCAGAAATGGCTCATATGAAAGCTTAGACCCTCCCAAATGATGTTGAATGTACAAAAATATACTTGTTTCACTGAAAAAAGATTTATTACCTGATGAAGATAAAGGTCAAATTTTGGCAAGACAAAAGTTTTGTCGCCTACAGAAAGTAGTGTGAAAACTGAACAAAAAATTTACTTCAAATTAGGGCTGTCAAACAATTAAAAATTTTAATCGAGTTAATCACAGTTTGAAAATTAATTAATCGTAATTAATCGCAATTCAAACCATCTATAAAATATGCCATATTTTTCTGGAAATTACTGTTGGAATGGAAAGATAAGACAAGATGGATAAGTACATTCAACATACGTAACATAAGTACTAGGGCTGCAGCTATCGATTATTTTAGTAGTCGATTAATCGATGAACCCTTAGTTCGAATAATCGAGTAATCAGATAAGGAACGTGAAAAATTAAATTACCAGAGCTGAACCTCAAACGGTATAATAAAGAAATAAATGAGGATCTATGTACAACAAAAGAACAATTGGCTAACTTACATAGCATAAGTCTGCTAGTTTAAATGTTATAAACTTTTAAAAAAAAATTTTTTTAACAGTGCTCTTAACAAATGGTTCGGACACATATTCCCACAAAAGTAGGCTAAATATACCTATAAACTAAATTACGAATGCATTAAAAAAAAAAAAAAAAAACATTAGCTCAAACAAAAACTTAGCTTATGTTGGTCTTAACAGGGAGCACCTGGATTCAGCCATGTGAAATGACTAGAAGGCAGTGTATCCACCCAAATTAATAAAACTAAATGCAAACACTTTCAAAATAAACCATTACAACGCACTTAAATGAAACAAATACTCGAAGCAGCAAAATTTAATTTGAATCTTTTTTCCTAATCGAATACTCGAGTTAATCGATTAATCGTTGCAGCACTAATAAGTACTGTATTTGTTTATTATAACAATAAATCAACAAGATGGCATTAACATTATTAACATTCTGTTAAAGCGAAAGAAGACTTGGAGTTCTTAAAAGATAAATGTCTGTACAAGTTATAGAAATTTTATATTAAAACCCCTCTTCATGTTTTCGTTTTAATAGAATTTGTAAAATTTTCAATCAAAAAATAAACTAGTAGCCCGCCATTGTTGATGTCAATAATTACACAACGCTCATGGGTGCTGAAGCCCATAAAATCAGTCGCACCCAAGCGCCAGCAGAGGGCGACAAAACTCCCAAAAACACAAGTAACAAGTGGACATTGCACTGTGCTGTCATTTTAATCTGTTTGAGCGGGGCATGTCCGTTAATTGCGTCAAATATTTTACCGTGATTAATTTAAAAAAATGAATTCCCGCGATAATTTTGACAGCCCTACTTCAAATACAAAAATATGTTACATAACATAAGCGAATTAAGTAGTGGTGCTGTGATATCCAAATTGAATATTTTGTATGACATCCATGGTCTTGAAGGACTGCATCCATACGGTTCGGCAAGGATTCATACAAGTCACCAGGTAACATCAAAGAAAGCATTCTTGCATGCCTCCCAGAGTTCATCAACATTCTTGGGTTTCGTCTTCCATGCTTCCTCTTTCAACCTACCCCAGAAATGCTCAATGATGTTCATTTCTGGTAACAGGGCTGGCCAGTCCTGGAAGATGTTGATGTTCTTTGCCTTGAGGAACTTTGAGGTAGAGATTGAAGTATGCAATGGAGCACCATCCCGCTGCAGAATTTGTCCCTTTTTATGGTTAGGAATGTAAGCGACAGCTAAGATTTGTAATCTTGCTAAATCGATGGCTGACACCGTAGCATTCTCTGGATGAGATGTACTCTAGATTCTCATCATTTAACCGCTGGTTGTCTAGATGGTGCCCAGAAAACGACATAGTCTTTATTGATAACTGGCACGCGTTTTGGGGGAAGTCCGGGCTCATGTGACGAGACGGCATTCATCCGACTTGGGACGGTGCTGCTCTCTTAACTCGAAACTTGGCCGCCAAACTTAGTGTCCCAAAGTGACACTTCAGAGTGGGGGCCCGGCGCAGTGTTGTAGTGTAAAACACAACTCTGTTAGTAGTGATCACTCGCCATTTTCCGAGCTGTCACAAATCCAACATTCAGGACAGAAGATAGAGACTGTGTCCGTGCCTAAACAAACCTGCAGAACGGCCTTCTTTCACCTGGGCAACATCGCCAAAATTAGAAATATTTGATCTAAAAGCAATGCAGAAAAAATAATTAACGCGTTCGTTACATCGAGATTGGATTACTGTAATTCCCTACTTGCAGCTTGTCCTAAAAGTTCTCTAAAAGGTCTTCAGCTTGTCCAAAACGCAGCAGCAAGACTTTTAACAGGAAGCAATAGAAGAGAGCACATCACCCCTGTGCTCCAGGCCCTTCACTGGCTTCCAGTCGAGTTTAGAATTAAATTTAAAATCCTCCTTCTTACATTTAAGACCATTAATGGGTTGGGGCCATCTTATATCTCCGATGCTCTGGTTCCATACCACCCCAACAGAACACTTCGCTCTCAGAATGCAGGTCTACTGGTAGTTCCCAGGGTTGCTAAAAGTACTGTCGGAGCTAGAGCCTTTAGCCACCAAGCCCGTTTTATGAAATCAGCTTCCAGCTAATATTAAAGAAGCCGAGACAGTCTGCACATTTAAGATTAGATTAAAAACGTTCCTATTCGACAAAGCTTATGGTCAGGCTAGTTGAAGTCGGAGTAGACTCAAAGTTTAGTCTAAGCTGCACTAGAAGCTATAAAGCTGGGGGAAGTACAGCCACTGAGTTCTATCTCCTTTTTCTCACTCTACCTACCACTTATCTTACTTTATCTCTATTTTCCAATGTTAATATCTAGTTGTCTAGTCTCTTCATCACTAGTCACCCGTTGTACCCTTTCCCCCCTCCCCTCTGGGGAGGGGCTATTTTTCAGCTGCAGCCTCCTGACTGTCCGGACCCCAAGCTGGATGGACGTCCTCGTTGCTACCCCAGTCTCATCTGACTAGATGGACCTCTTCTTGTTCCTTTACTCCACCGCATTTTTTACGGACTGTAACTTCGCCTGCTAATTTCCATTAGCCGTCCTGGGGCTTCCTGTCTATCCGTCCTGGGAGTGGATCTCTCCTCACTGTGGTACTCCCCAAGGTTTCTCGTTTTCTCCCGAAGATTCTAGAGTTTTTGGAGTTTTTCCTTGCCGACATGGAGGGTCTAAGGATGGGGGATACCCAGGACTTGAATTTATTTATTCATCTTTGTTGCTTCGTTTGCTGTTTCTGATTGCTTATCATATTGCCTCTGCAAAGCCCTTTGAGATGACGTTGTTGTGATCCAGGGCTATACAAATAAAATTGAATTGAATTGAATTTGTTGATATTTCAGACTGTTTATGTTGCCTTCCACCCTGCAGATCTCTCGCACACCCCCATACTTGATGTAACCCTAGACCAGGGGTCCCCAAACTTTTTCCTTTGAGGGCCACATAAATTTCCCTTCTCTGATGAGGGGCCGGGGTCAGTTTGTAACAGAAAAAGTGTGACGGTTTCAGGAGTGCCTAAATGTAAATATTTATTGTTTTTCAGAAAGCCACAATCAAATAACCCTTTCTGGATTCTTCACGGTACAAAAGTAAATACAATAAAAATAATAATAATAAATAATAACAACACTTAATAGACAATAACCAAATAACCCTCTCTGGGTTCTACACAGAAAAAAGCCAGGAAATAAATAACACTATTGAAAAAAAAAAAAAGCTCTCTGGTATTGTTCAGGGGGCCGGACCAAATGTGGAGGTGGGCCATATCCGGCCCGCGGGCCGTAGTTTGTGGACCCCTGCCCGAGACCATTATTTTGCCACCACCAAACTTCAGTGTTTTGTGGCAAAAGGTGGATTTTTCAGATGAATCTTCCATTGAATTACACCACAGTCTCCGCAAATATTGCAGGAGACCTACTGGAGCCCGCACCGATCCGAGATTCTCTCAGAAAACAGTGAAGTTTGGTGGTGGCAAAATCATGGTCTGGGGTTGCATCCAGTATGGGGGTGTGCGAGAGATCTGCAGGGTGGAGGGCAACATAGATAGTCTGAAATATCAACAAATCTTAGCTGCTTCTTACATTCCTAACCATAAAAAGGGACAAATTTTGCAGCAGGATGGTGCTCCATCGCATACTTCAATCTCTACCTCAAGGTTCCTCAAGGCAAAGAAGATCAAGATCCTCCAGGACTGGCCAGCCAGCCCAGTCACCAGACATGAACAGGAGGAAAGAGGAAGCACGGAAGACGAAACCCAAGAATGTTGATGAACTCTGGGAGGCATGCAATACTGCTTTCTTTGATGACTTCATCAATAAATTGTATGAATCCTTGCCGAAGCCCATGGATTCCATACAAAATATTAAATTTGGATCTCACAGCACCACTACTTAATTCGCTCATGTTATGTTACATATTTTTGTATTGCATTTTTTGTTCAATTTTCACACTACTTTCTGTAGGTGACAAAACTTTTGTCTTGCCAAAATTTGACCTTTACGTCTTCATTAAATGATAAATCTTTTTTCATTTTTTTGTACATTCAACATCATTTGGGAGGGTCTTAGCTTTCATATGAGCCATTTCTGAAACCAATTGATTAAATGTCAGGTTATTAGCAATTGTTTCTATAAAATGGACAAGCGACACGACTTTTGTTGGGGACTGTACATTTGGAATAATTTCCTGTCTATTTTACGGCATTTCCAGGTCACTTCCTTTTATTGATGACTTCATGTTGATTAGGGGGCATTTCAAGGTCACTTCCTGTTGATTATGGAACATTTCAAGACCACTTTCTCTTGGTTTTGGGCCATTTCAGGGTCATTTTGTTGCATTTTGGAGTCACTTCCTATACATTTTTTTGGCATTCTGGTGTCATTTCCAGTACTTTTGGAACAATTTCCTGTTAATTTTACAGCATTTCCAGATCATTTTCTTGAATTGGTGACTTCCTGTTGATTGTGGGGTATTTCAGGGTCACTTCTTGCTGGTTTTGGGGCACTTACAGGTCACTATCTGTTGATTTTGGGTAAATTCCTGTATATTTTGAGGTATTCCAGGATCACTTCCTGTACATTTTGGAACATTTCCTGTTAATTTTAGGGCATTTCTAGGTCACTTACTTTTAATTGGCGACTCCCTGCTGATCATGGGCATTTTGGGGTCACTTACTGTAAAGTTCTAGGCATTCTGGGGTCACATACTTTACATTTTGGATTATTTCCTGTTGACTTAAGGAGATTTCAGGGTCAATTGTTGTTAATTTTGAGCAAAGTTGAGGATTTGTTTTTGTGGTTGTGAAAAATAATGGCCAACAATAAGATTTTTTTGTTGTTGTTGCAGTCAATAGTGAATTGAGCTGTTTTTGTAAGGATGACATTGGAAATGAATGGGAGAGGTTTTTGTTCAATTTTGGCAGAATTCTACATTTTGCCAAACACTGGCTGACCAATTTTGTGCGCCATTTTTTTAATGTGTGAATGGGACAAAAACTGACACCGCAACTCACGGATAAATGTTTTACTAACTTGAGGCCATTTTTGACAAAAGCGTTCCAGTCCGCTGCGGCGACATCATCGCTGGACGTCTGCGCAGAAGGGATAAACGTTCAAAACGTGAAAAATGAAAACGTGCCGGTCAACCTACAATGAGTTTCCGCAGCCTTTCCATGACGGTGCCGCTCGCGGCGGCTCCGTCAACGGTGCCGTCGGGGTGACGAGGCATCGGACGCCTGAGGGCGGACGCCATCACCTTCCTCCTCCATGCCAGTCCTTCTTCCGGACGGTCGGAAAGCTTCTCTGCGACGACGTCCGCCAACTGCCACCTGAGAAAGAAAAACGTCTTCAAATCTGCTGACTTCTGAACTACAGATTATGAGAGTATCATGACATTAAAGTTGTATGTCACTTTGATACAAGAATAAAGTCATATGTTGTATTACACAGAATTCAATTCGTATTGTTACGAAGAAAAAAAACCACCCACAGAATTTGACACAAAAACAGCATTTCTTCATAGATAAGCCACACTGGACGTGCACGATACCCATTTTTTGAAACCGATATCTTCCTGCTCCTTAAGGCCGATATGATATGATAACCGATAATATATATTAGTGCTGCAACGATTAATCGATTAACTCGAGTATGCGATTAGGAAAAAAAAAAGATTCAAATTAAATTTTGCTGCTTCGAGTATTCATTTAATGAAAGTGGGGGTGTAATAGTTTATTTTGAAAGTGTTTGCATTTAGTTTTACTGATTTGGGTTGATACAGTATTAAGTATTTAGTCAACCACCAATTTTGCAAGTTCTCCAACTTGAAAAGATTAGAGAGGCCTGTAATTGTCAACATGGGTAAATTTCAACCATGAGAGACAGAATGTTAAAAAAAAAAAAACAACAGAAAATCACGTTGTTTGATTTTTAAAGACTTTATTTCCAAATTAGAGTGGAATAAAAGTGTTTGGTCACCTACAAAAAAAGCAAGATTTCTGGCTGTCAAAGAGGTCTAACGAGGCTCCACTCGTTACCTGTATTAATGGCACCTATTTTAACTCTTTATCAGTATAAAAGACACCTGTCCACAATCTCAGTCAGTCACACAACAAACTCCACTATGGCCAAGACCATAGAACTGTCAAAGGACACCAGAGACAAAATTTTAGACCTGCACCAGGCTGGGAAGACGGAATCTGCAATAGGTAAAACGCTTGGTGTAAAGAAATCCACTGTGGGAGCAATTATGAGAAAATTGAAGACATACAAGACCACTGATAATCTCCCTCGATTTGGGGCTCCGTGCAAGATCTCACCCCGTGGCGTCAAAATGATAACAAGAACGGTGAGCAAAAATCCCAGAACCATACGGGGGGACCTAGTGAATGACCTACAGAGAGCTGGGACCACAGTAACAAAGGCTACTATCAGTAACACAATGCGCCGCCAGGGACTCAAATCCTGCACTGCCAGACGTGTCCCCCGGCTGAAGAAAGTACACGTTCAGGCCCGTCTGCGGTTCGCTAGAGAGCATTTGGATGATCCAGAAGAGGACTGGGAGAATGTGTTATGGTCAGATGAAACCAAAATAGAACTTTTTGGTAGAAACACAGGTTCTCGTGTTTGGAGGAGAAAGAATACTGAATTGCATCTGAAGAACACCATACGCACTGTGAAGCATGGGGGTGGAAACATCATGCTTTGGGGCTGTTTTTCTGCAAAAGGACCAGGACGACTGATCTGTGTAAAGGAAAGAATGAATGGGGCCATGTAACGAGAGATTTTGAGTGAAAATCTCCTTCCGTCAGCAAGGGCATAGAAGATGAGAATTGGCTGGGTCTGTCAGCATGACAATGATCCCAAACACACAGCCAGGGCAACAAAGGAGTGGCTTGGTAAGAAGCATTTCAAGGTCCAAATTCTTTAAAAATCAAACAATGTGATTTTCTGGTCTCATGGTTGAGGTTTGTCCATGTTAACAATTACAGGCCTCTGTAATATTTTCAAGGGGGAGAACTTGCACAGTTAGTGGTTGACTAAATACTTATTTGCCCCACTGTAAATTCAACATACTGTACATAAGTACTGTATTTGGATATTATAACATTATTAACATTCTTTCTGTTAAAGGCATCCACGGATACAAAGACTTGTAGTTCTTAAAAGATAAATTTGACGACTAGTTATAGTATTATATATTAAAACCCCTCTTAATGTTTTCGCTTTAATAAAATTTGTAAAATTTTCAATCAAAAAATAAACTAATAGCTCGCCATTGTTGACGTCGCCGAGCGGAGACGTCGCATGGGCTCCCTGCGATTCTTCCACAGTGTCTTTAACTACGTAAGGTAGTGATTGAAATACACCACAAGGTGTCAATGGCGAGTTTTAAATTAATTAGAGATCTATTCAATGAGTGCGTTTTGTTCCTCGACTGACGCCTTAGTATCCCGGTTCATTGTACCTTACGTTCATTTGAGTGTTGGCTTCACAACGTACGAGACCTCTGATAGTCTGTATATTGTGACTAAGTATTGCCATCCAGTGTATTTGTTGAGCTAAACGAAGTGTTTGAATAGAGTTGGACCAAAGTCTGAGTAAGTTTTACGTGTATTTTGTAGGGCTGTAGTTATCTATTATTTTAGTATTCGATTAATCGATGACCTACTTAGTTCGAAAAGTCGAGTAATCGGATAAGGCACATGAAAAAAAAAAAAAAAAAAGGGATCTATGTACAACAAAAGCATAAATGGCTAACTTGCATAGCAAAAGTCCGCTAGTATAAATTCAATAAAACGTTTTTGTTTTTTTTAAACATTGCTCTTAACAAATGGTTCAGAAACATTCCCACAAAAAATGGCGATCTATAAACTAAATTATGAATGCATTTAAAAAAAAAAAAAAAACATTAGCTCAAAAAAAAAACAAACTCTGCTTATGTTGGTCTTAACATGGAGCAGCTGGATTCAGCCATGTGAAATGAGGCAGACTAGAGGGCAGTGTATCCACCCAAATTAATAAAACTAAATGCAAACACTTTCAAAAATAAACCATTACAACACCACTTTAATTAAATGAATACTCGAAGCAGCAAAATTTAATTCGAATCTTTTTTTCTAATCGAATACTTGAGTTAATCGAATAATCGTTGCAGCACTAGTATTTTGCATAGCTGAATGCCAGTTCCTTTTTTTTTTGAGAGACAGGAATATTATTTTTGTTGTGCTTTCACTAAATGATGCGCTTGTTTGTTGTGAAGGAGTTGCCAAAGCTTACGCCAATGAACGGCGCGGTCCAACGAACGCCTGTGTCTACTCGCCTTTCTTTCCCTCTTAGCTCTCAATGTGCAAAAAACGGAGTGATTGTAATCTTTTTGAGGCAATGCATGAGCAGGTCATTCCGCGCATGCATTAAATGCGTCAAATATTTTAACGTGATTAATTTAAAAAATTCATTACCGCCCGTTAACGCGATAAATTTGACAGCACTAATACAGTTACATTGTATTCCAAGATGAATCTCGTAATATGACGACTTTGTTCTTTTAGTCCAATTTTGATTTTTTTTTTTTTTTTGTTTGGCCGTAAAATAATCTTCTCTGCGGTCGAGCCGACCTGTGAAAAGTGTCCGTTTGCTGGAGGACGTCCGGCAGCTCGTCCATCAAGTCGGCCATTTCTTCCACGTTGGCGGAAAGCGCGATCAGAAGAGCGAGCGTTTCCACCGATGTCGCGTCTTCCATGGTGTCTCGGAGAGAAGACCGGATCAGCTTGGCTAGGAATTTCTCCTTTAGGGCCTTTACCACCTCTTGTTGCACTGCAAAAATGGAAAAAGGTATCATAAAAGTTGAAATGTATTGGACGTCTAGCAAGTTGTCAATGGCGGGCAGCGTAAGCGGAGTTTAAGGGGGGCCCAGGGGGGCCAGCCCCCCCCCCCCCCCCCCGGTGGCCGAAAAGTGTCATGGCATATAAGTGACTTTCCTATAGACCCTACCCACCGACGTCACAAAATCACGTGCGCGCTGTATGGTTCCGCCCCTTGTCCGTCATTTTGTGTCTGTATTATCAATGGTCTCAATTGATCGAGCAATTTATAATGCATTTCATGGAAGACCCGGTGCTTTCAGATGCCGTAAACTCACTTGATGCGTTGCATAAAAGGCGTTAAGTGGAAAAGCTTCAGTTTATCCATTCGCCAGATCCATATTTGATGCCTAAATCGATGTTTTTCGACCCGCTGTCTCCGCCATATTTGCCTGACATCTGCTAGCTACCCTGATATCTTGTCCACACAAAATCAGCCTATTCTCACGAAAGTTTGAAAAACTTTAAGAGCTTGGAGGCTTATAAATACGTCGTTGCTGGTTGGGTGGAACAGGTCCTCGTCCACGAAAATTTGGCAGGAATCTATCTTGTGCTTGGAAAGGTGAGTTACGAAATTTTCAATTCAAAATCTTTTGTTATTGCTAACATCCACTGTCAAGTCTAATGTATTTCATGTCGTTTGTCAATGGAGTTAAGGCTTTTAATGTTTATATGGTTTAGCGATAGCACTGTCACTACATACATACGTGTATGTTGTCGGCGATTAGCCTAGCAATGATCTTAATTGTGGTTGTCAGCCCAAAACCCTCTAAATATGTATTAAATGCATCTTACCAGATATAAAATGACTACTACATAATCTATGGTAATCGTTTGGAGCCCAGTTTTCTCGTCGAATTGCAGCAGCCCATCTCGCTCTCTTCTCTCGGAATCCGGTAGAACTTCAAGTCTCTCCGTCTATCTTCTCTGTTATTGCAACCGACCGCCACACACGCCTTCACCATTTTGATTATTAATGTTAATGAGCAGAAAAACACGTCGTAAATAGGAGGAATGTACGTAGCCGTAACAGGTAAACATGATGTGTTGACGGACAATTGGGCGGCACCAGTCAGGAGGAAGGAGTTGTGACGTCACGTGGATAGGGTCTATATATGTATACAAGTTGTAAAGCATTAAAGCAAAAAACAAAAATGAATGAAATTAACACACCAAAAAAAAAAAAAAAAATTATAATGGGTCAAAATTATTTTTCAAACAGATCATGTGACTAGCAACTTAAACGGTCATTTGCTTTGCATATTATTGAGGGAAAAAAAATTAGGGAAGGGCAATTTTATCTTTCAAATGATTTTTTTTTTCTGTTTGAAAATATTTTTGTGGGATTGAAGCAACTTGTTTGGGGATTGAATGATTTAGACACAAATGTCCTACCCATAATATGACCCAAAAACAAAAAGGATTGCTAAAATCAAAGAAAACATTTTAAATTAAAAATTAAGTGTTCAAATGCAAATATTTGAGTGTAAAATATTTTTTCACATTCAAAAACTTTTATTCTATGATTAAAATTTTTCTTTTTTTGATTGAAGTGATTTTTCGTTGGAAAATATGCCTTTTTTGTTTGAAGCAACTTATTTTTTGATTGAATACCGTATTGGCCCGAATATGTGTTTTTTGCAATGAAATAAGACTGAAAGAGAGGGGGTTGTCTTATATTTGCGGTCTAGACATTATACCCATTCACGACGCTAGATGGCGCCAGATATCATTGAAGCGGTGTTGTGTCATGACAGATCTCAGCTACTCTCAAGTTTAACCAGTTTGCATTATTTTATTGCAATGTTTTTCCTTATTCAGATTTGTTTCAAGACTACAGTTACAGTTAGACTTCACATTGGTTAATGCAGTTATTGCAATTTTGTTGTTTTGTCACAATAGATTGGTTTATTTACATTTTAAAAACCAGAAGCCATTCATTTACGAATGTGATTGCACTTTAGTTTACATATTTAAATGTTCAGATATTAAGATTTGAATGAGGCAAAATAACATGCTTTTTCTCTCAAATATATTGTCATAATCATTTGTTTCGGATGTACTGTAATTATTTTCTGCATAAAAATGAATTTGGGGTTCAAAAAGTCTTTTTTCAAACTTGAGTCTTGAAAAAGAGGGGGTTGTCTTATAATCTTTTGTCTTATACTCGGGCCAATACGGTAATAAAGACACAAATGTCCTGGCCAAAATGTGGCCCAAACTCAAAACAACATTACTTCAATCAAAAAATTTGCTACAAAAAAAAAAAAAAAATAATAATAATAAAAAAAAAAGACCATCAATCAATCAAAACAAAAATGCCAAGAAAAATAGCTTTCAAATGTTTTTTGAGTTTCAAATTTATTTTTGCATTCAAACACATTTTTTATTTTTAATCGGATAATGAAGACACAAATCTACCTCTATGCGGCTCCACCCAGAGGATAGAATTTTTGACTGGGGTAACTACATTGGCACGACACCGGCGGGCCTACCATATTCAATGGATGACGATCTTGGCGAAAAGTAAAGCTGTCCTTAGCAACCAGATTTAGAATTCCCCTCAAGAATGATAAGAAACCAAAAAAAATGCTCATTTTCAACTTACTATTATACATATTCTCTCAATTTTATTGCTGACACTGCGTTTCGGGGTCATCAACATGCTATGCCCCCCCGCCCCAAAAGTCACACTCCGCCTATGGCGGGCAGTGTTGTTAATAACGGCGTTACAATATAATGGCGTTATTTTTTTCAGTAGTGGGTGATCAAATTAATTACTTTTCTCATCTTGGCAACGCCGTTACCGTTACTGAGGACGGAAAGGCATGCGTTATTATATTGGTCGAAAAGTCTGAGGGAGACGGACTCACCGAGACGACAGAGCAGAGCAGGAGTGGGGAGGAGGCAAGAAAGTTGTGACGCCGAGCAAACGCAATGCTAGGTAGCTCCAATAATACATGTTGTAGCCGATAGCCTACAAACTACGCCCGCATGTTATGGTAGATATGGTAGACATGGTAGATATCACATGTACTATATATAGATATAACTAGATGCAAAATGACAGACACGGCACTAAATGCGTTAGTAAACAGCCGCCATCTTAAAGCAGTAGACTTTTTAGGACGGCTCTGCTGTAGAGAACCTTCCTAGCGAACCTATTTCTAAATCGGCAAAATCCTGACTTGAATCTATCTTTAAATGATGACACAGTTTTAAAACTTTTATATGTCGAAAGTAGAGAGAAGGGAACTAATGCAATAATGGGAGCAATTTTAACAACTTTTAACAGTTGATTCAGGGTAAAGGGTAAATTAGGGTAAAGAATTGGGCTCGGGCCAATTGTACCAAAAACCTTCACAAAAAACTTTACATAGTGTGGCCAATGTTTTTTTTTGGTTTTTTTTTTTTTTTTTTGAGGGGAGAAAAAAAAAAAAAAAGTAATTATCACCAATTACTTTGCCAAATAACTAATTACTCTTACATTCAGGTAATTGAATTACTAACGCAATTACTTTTTGGGAGAAGGAATTTGTAACTATAATTAATTACTTTTTTTCAGTAAGATTAACAACACTGATGGCGGGCAGTGACATTATTTGAGTCATGTCGGTATTTAATAACATAGGTTATGTAATATACGGCTTTTGGGAACTTAAGGGCCCCTTCCTGTACATTTAAAGTAGGGCTGTCAAAATTATCGCGTTAACGGGCGGAAATTAATTTTTTAAATTAATCACGCTAAAATATTTGAGGCAATTAACGCACATGCCCCGCTCAAACAGATTAAAATGACAGCAGAGTGTAATGTCCGCTTGTTACTTGTTTTTTGGTGTTTGGCGCCATCTGCTGGCGCTTGGGTCCAACTGATTTTATGGCTTTCAGCACCATGAGTGAGCATGGTGTAATTATTGACAAATCAACAATGGCGAGCTATTAGTTTATTTTTTGACTGAAAATTTTTACAAATTTTAATAAAATGAAAATATTAAGAGGGGTTTTAATATAAAATTTCTATAACTTGTAATAACATTTATCTTTTAAGAAGTCTTTCTATCCATGGATCGCTTTAAGAGAATGTTAATGATGGTAATGCCATCTGTTATAATACACTAATACAGCACTTATGTATCGTATGTTGAATGTATATATCCGTATCTTTCCATTCCAACAACAATTTACAGAAAAACATGGCATATTTTATAGATGGTTTGAATTGCGATTAATTACGATTAATTAATTTTTAAGCTGTAATAAACTCGATTAAAAATTTTAATCGTTTGACAGCCCTAATTTAAAGTGCCTAAAAGAGCAAAAAGCATGTTTATTTCATATTTCACACGGTATTTTATGCTCCTGAATGAAATGGACCGCTTGGATGTGTGTGGAAGCGATCGTTTTATTTATTGAGTTTTTTTAATCCCGCGCCATGAAAATGAGTGACTTCCGGCTCCAGTCTCGGGGGGGTTGCCAATCGGCGAAGACAATCCCGCCGCCGTGCGACATGATCTGGGGTAATTTTGTGTGACTTTTCTCATCAAAAGGTGAGAATAAGACTTGGAAACGCCGCTCGGTTCGGGTTAGCATGTCGGCTAGCTGTCGCGCCTCCTAGTTTGTTTACGCTCTACGAAGTCGGACTAACTCCGGTTGCATTAGATACTGTTGAGACCGTTGGGCCACTTCTGGCTAAATGGTCACTTCCTGTTGATTTTGGGGCATTTCCAGGTCACTTCCTGTTGGTCTGGGCCACTTCCAGGCCACTTTCTAATGGTTTTGGGGCTTTCCCAGAGTCACAAACGGGCAGCAAGTGAGTTCAGGGGTTGTCAAGAGTTCCCTAGCTAAAAGAACATGACAAAAGCGCACATTTCACAGCATTTTTTTTTTTTTTAAACACAAACCATCTTTGGGCGTTGCGGGATCTTCCTCCTTGGCCGCCAGCAGATACGCCCGGATCAGCGGGAGGTAGACGTCGGCGGCGGCCATCTTCCCCACGTTCCCAGACTTGAGACACCACGTCTCAAAGCGGAAGCGCTGCGCAGGGCATTGGCTCACCAGCAGTCGAGGGACAGCCACAGAGTCCCGCGGAGGACAACGGAGGCAACGTTCTAGAATGTCGCCGTCAACCATTCGGGCGCTTCCTGGCTCTCTGCTAAGCATCCGGAGGAGAAAGTTCTCGGGCGCCGGGCCGGAGCAGGACAGCAGCAGCGTGCCCAAACCGTCCAGGTGAGCCTTAGTCGGGATGATGCCATCGTCCAAACCTGTCACCGCAAGAACATGAATCGCTTGGTCAATACACTGCTGGCCAAAAGTAATGATTGCAATTACAAATTCTTTGGTAATAATAGCTTAATTTATTTTGCTTACAATGAAAAACAAAAGAGAATGGGATTTTTTTTTTTTTTTAATGGGTGGACAGAAGTATTAGCACCCTTTGAAAAATCATGTGATGCTTCAAAGTCGATGGGGTGCCAAAAGTTGTACATTTTTTTTGACAAAACACCAAATTCAGAAAATGACTAATAACTCCCTGATACAAAACACCCAATTCAGAAAATCTTTTTCATATTTGGCATGTACAGTTGTGGTCAAAAGTTTACATACACTTGTGAAGAACATAATGTCATGGCTCGCTTGAGTTTCCAGTTATTTCTACAACTCTGATTTTTCTCCGATAGAGTGATTGGAACAGATACTTCTTTGTCACAAAAACATTCATGAAGTTTGGTTCTTTTATGACCTTATTATGGGTTAACAGAAAAAGTGATCAAATCTGCTGGGTCAAAAATATACATACATGGATCTGAAAAAGTGAATCATTGACTTGAACAAGTCAGGAAAGTCACTTGGAGCCATTCCAAAGCAGCTGCAGGTCCCAAGAGCAACAGTGCAAACAATTGTTTGTAAGTATAAAGTGCATGGCACTGTTTTGTCACTGCCACGATCAGGAAGAAAACGCAAGCTATCACCTGCTGCTGAGAGAAAATTGGTCAGGAGGGTGAAGATTCAACCGAGAATCACCAAAAAGCAGATCTGCCAAGAATTAGAAGCTGCTGGAACACAGGTGTCAGTGTCCACAGTCAAGCGTGTTTTGCATCTCCATGGACTGAGAGGCTGCCGTGCAAGAAGGAAGCCCTTGCTCCAAAAGCGGCACCTTAAGGCTCGACTGAAGTTTGCTGCTGATCACATGGACAAAGATAAGACCTTCTGGAGGAAAGTTCTGTGGTCAGACGAAACAAAAATCGAGCTGTTTGGCCACAATGCCCAGCAATATGTTTGGAGGAGAAAAGGTGAGGCCTTTAACCCCAAGTACACCATGCCTACCGTCAAGCACGGTGGTGGTAGTATTATGCTGTGGGGCTGTTTTGCTGCCAATGGAACTGGTGCTTTACAGAGAGTAAATGGGATAATGAAGAAGGAGGATGTGAGATGTGCTTTAATGCTTTTGGACAATAACAGTATTAACAATATTCACAATAATAGTAAATGCAATTATGTGTGTTTAAAACTAGGTGTTATGATTGTTTTCTCTATTTACTTATGCTTTTTAGTGTTTACACAATGGAAAGAGTAAAGTTTCTGTTTTCAGTAAATGTCACCATAATGTTTCATTCTGGTTTCTGTTCTCAGTAAATGATACAATCTCGATAAAACAAAACTTACGCATGTGCAATGAATGCTCTCCAACTCCTTAATAAAAAGCTGACGCTCCTCAGGGTTTTTTTTAGATAAGCTTGTTGGGAGCTACTCGCTCCGCATCAACCTTTTCTCCTGACGGCCGCCAGTGTAAAGCCTTATCATTGTCTCCTATCTGATCCTTGCCTTCGTCCTCCTCTAGGTCTTTATTATTTTTGCTAGATACAAGTAAGTTTAGACCTAGCAGAGGATTACCTTCAAATTCTTCAAGATAACCTAACGTCATCAGCCCGAAGATTGGGTCTTGGGCGATGTTGGGTGTTCCAACAGGACAATGACCCCAAACACACATCAAAAGTGGTAATGGAATGGCTAAATCAGGCTAGAATTAAGGTTTTCAAATGGCCTTCCCAAAGTCCTGACTTAAACCCCATTGAGGACAAACTGAAGAAACAAGTCCATGTCAGAAAGCCATCAAATTGAACTGAACTGCACCAATTCTGTCAAGAGGAGTGGTCAAAGATTCAACCAGAAGCTTGTGGATGGCTACCAAAAGCGCCTAATGGAAGTGAAAATGGCCAAGGGACATGTTACCAAATGTTAGCGCTGCTGTATGTATATTTTTGACCCAGCAGATTTGATCACTTTTTTCTGTTCACCCATAATAAAGTCATCAAAGAACCAAACTTCTTGAATGTTTTTTGTGACAAAGAAGTATCTGTTCCAATCACTCTATCAGAGAAAAATCAGAGTTGTAGAAATAACTGGAAACTCAAGACAGCCATGACATTATGTTCTTCACAAGTGTATGTGAACTTTTGACCACAACTGTACGTGGTGTATCCCAGCCTGAACTCGACTTCATTGAAATATCACCCATTAGGCCTGGCGCCCCCTGCTGGGATCATGAAACGGCCTTTTTTACGAGACAGACGCCTCCTGGAAGGGAAAAAAAACCTGATGAACCCCAAAAAATAATCACCATAAAGTAATTGGAGAAATCGACATCGGACTCCCGAGGGCCCATTGAGTTCTGCTAGCAGGGCTAGTTTTCTTTTGTGTTTTTTCATTGCAAGCAAAATAAATGAAGATATTACTACCAAAGCATTTGTAATTGCAGTTATTTTCTGGGAGAAATTGAGCATGATCTGACAGAATTGCAGGGGTGCCAATACTTTTGGCCAGCGGTGTTTATCACCCGCTAAAATGTTACAGCGACAAACCTACCGTCGGCACTGTCTTCATTTTCAGCGAGAAGCTCTAACGCGGCGCTGCCGTAGACGCTGAGCTCGCCAGACGCGGTCACGAGCTTCTCCCGTGGGAGAAGCAGCAAGGCCGACACGGCGTCTCTAACTTGGGAACGCTCCGCGTATCCGTGTAAGGACAGGAGAGCGCGCAGAGGTGCGCTCTGCTTTTCGGAAGCTCGCCCGCGATTCTCCGACAGCTGTTCGCGCAAGGCTTTGACTGCGGCGCTCGCGTAAGGCGCCAGAAGCTGGTCGCGACCCGCTCGGCGGAGGGCTGGGGCGCACGTCTCCAAAAGTGCGGTGATGTCCTCGCTCAGTCGAGCGCACATGCGCTTGAGTTGGGCCACTTTGAGAGAGTGCGGTGGCAGAGAGCCAAGTTCTAAAGCCAGGTACCACTGCTCCAAATACGGGTGCTTGAAGATGGAGTCCAGCGCCGAGAGAAGCGTCTGAAACGACAACAAGATGAAATTACGGGCTTTGCTCTCTCTCTCTTCCTGTAGATTTTCACTAATTGGCCTTCATAAACGTTAGACGCCCAATCCATGTCGACTACGATTGCACGTCAAGCGCCATCAATAGCAGCCAATGAGTGGCCTGTAACTAAAATAGCAACTAAATTGTCAGATTTTTGGGTGATTTCAATCGTGGTTTTTCGCCATGGTTTTTTTTTTTGTTGTTGTTCTTTTTAGGGGGTTTTTGCCAATTTTTTTAGAGATGATTTTTGTTTTGTTTTTTCCCTGATTGTGGTTTGGGCGATAAGTGTTTTTGCAGGTTTTTTTAGTGATTTTGCCAATTTTTTCATTCATTCATTTGCCCCTCTTTGCCAACATGGACTGGACATCTGGCGCCATCTGTGGCAGCCAATGAATGTATAATGACTAACATAGCAACAAAATTGTTGATTTTTTAGGGTGCTTTTTTAACGTTTTTTTTTTTGTATGTTTTTGCTTTTGTGTTTTGCCAATTTTGTGGGGTAATTTGTGTTGTTATTTTTTTCTGGTTATGGTAGGGTTAGTTTGGGGGGAGGGTTGTTCGTGTTTATGCAGGTTTTTTTTTTTTTGTGATTTTGTCAATTTTTTCGTTCATTAATTTGGCCCTCTACGCCAACATGCATTGGACGTTTGGCTCCGTCAATGGCAGCTAATTAGTGCATTATGACTAAAATGGCAACTAAATTGTCAAATTTTTTAGGGCGTTTTTAATGTTGTTTTTTCATGTTTTTTTTTTTTTTTTTGTCTGTGTTTTTGTCAGTTTTTGGGGGGATTTTTTTTTCTGGTTATGGTGTTTTTTTTGAGGGGATATGTGGGTTTTTTTGTTTTTTTTTGTGATTTTGCCAATTTTTTAGTTCATTCATTTGCCCCTCTACGTCTACATAAGATTGGACGTCAGTGGCAGCCAATGAGTGCCTTATGACTAAAAAAGTAAATGAACTGTTGATTTATTTTAGGCAATTTTTGGTGCTATTTTTACATGTTTTTATTCTTTTCGTTTTTGTGTTTCTGCCAATTTTGTTGGGAAATTTTTGGTATTTTTTTCTGGTTGTGGTGGGGGTTTTGGGGGGGTTAGTGTTTTTGCCGGATTTTTTTGTGATTTTGCCAATTTCGGGGGGTAATAAGGTTTTTTTTCTTCAGGTTTTGGTATTTTTTGCAGGGAGGGGGGGTTGAGTGTTTTTTGTGATATTTTGCCTTTTTTTTTTCATTCATTCATTTGCCCCTTTATGTAAACATGGATTCGACGTCTGGCTTCATCAATGGCAGCCAATGAGTGCCCTGTAACTAACATAGCAACAAAATTGTTGATTTTTTAGGGTGCTTTTTTAACGTTTTTTTTTTTTTGGTATGTTTTTGCTTTTGTGTTTTGCCAATTTTGTGGGGTAATTTGTGTTGTTATTTTTTTCTGGTTATGGTAGGGTTAGTTTGGGGGGAGGGTTGTTCGTGTTTATGCAGGGTTTTTTTTTTTGTGATTTTGTCAATTTTTTCGTTCATTAATTTGGCCCTCTACGCCAACATGCATTGGACGTTTGGCTCCGTCAATGGCAGCTAATTAGTGCATTATGACTAAAATGGCAACTAAATTGTCAAATTTTTTAGGGCGTTTTTATGTTGTTTTTTCATGGTTTTTTTTTTTTTGTCTGTGTTTTTGTCAGTTTTTGGGGGGATTTTTTTTTTCTGGTTATGGTGTTTTTTTTGAGGGGATATGTGGGTTTTTTTTGTTTTTTTTGTGATTTTGCCAATTTTTTAGTTCATTCATTTGCCCCTCTACGTCAACATAAGATTGGACGTCAGTGGCAGCCAATGAGTGCCTTATGACTAAAAAAGTAAATGAACTGTTGATTTATTTTAGGCAATTTTTGGTGCTATTTTTACATGTTTTTATTCTTTTCGTTTTTGTGTTTCTGCCAATTTTGTTGGGAAATTTTTGGTATTTTTTTCTGGTTGTGGTGGGGGTTTTGGGGGGGTTAGTGTTTTTGCCGGATTTTTTTGTGATTTTGCCAATTTTGGGGGGTAATAAGGTTTTTTTTCTTCAGGTTTTGGTATTTTTTGCAGGGAGGGGGGGTTGAGTGTTTTTTGTGATATTTTGCCTTTTTTTTTTCATTCATTCATTTGCCCCTTTATGTAAACATGGATTGGACGTCTGGCTTCATCAATGGCAGCCAATGAGTGCCCTGTAACTAAAATAGCAACTAAATTGTCAAATTTTGCGGTGATTTTAATGTTTTTTTTCCATGGTTTTTTTTTTCTTTTTAGCCAATTTTGGGGATATTTTTTTGTTTTTTTTTCTGGTTTTGGTGTTTTTTTTGGGGTGTTTTTTTTCTGTTTTTCTCCCAATTTTTTGGGGTGATCCCCCCCCCCCTAGTTTGGGTGGGTTTGGGGGGTTTATTTTTGTTCTACGCAACTTTTTGTAGTTTAGCCAATTTTTTATTTGGTTCATTCGCCCCTGTCCGTCAATATGGATTGGACATCTAGCTTCATCAATGGCAGCCAATGAGTGCCCTATAACTAAACTTAATGATTGTTTTGTGATTTTTTTCTGTTTATGGTGGGAGAGTTGTTTTTTGCCATTTGTTATGGATTTGCCAAAATTTCAGCCCCCCCCCCCCCCCAACCCACAGATTTGGCATTTTTTGCAGTTTTTAAATGATACAGTTGACACAAAGTTAGTCTGTTGGAGATAATCCTTCTCTTTGTTCTTGAGTTATGTTACATTTGCAGCACGTTTGTTATATGAAACAGAAGAGGCAATTGCATTTTGAGGTCATGAGGTCAAAGGTCAGAAATGTGTGTTCGCAATAACTCAGTGATGATTTTTTTTTTTTTAATTACATTTTGGGGTTGCGGGTAGGTTTGTCAAAAGTATAGGAACGTATCGAAACAAACATTGTATCCCGATATGATAGTTGATTCCATCAATACGCATTTATTCATTCAATCACTTCCAGCCCTCCCGCTTCAAATGGATTGGACGTCTACTCATTTCAATTCACAGCAGAAGGACAATTGGACATCTATCATTGTGAGTATAAACAAACTTCTGTAACCTTCTCTTTGTCAGCCTCCGCAGTGGATGACCGGTTCACATCCAGGAAGAGGTCAGATTCATCTCCGCCGTTCTCTTCATCGGGCTCGGGTTCAGGGTCGGAGGGAATCTGCGAGTCCTGAAGTTTGACGACCAAATCTCGGAGGAATCCCATTAAGGACTTCAAAACGGCTGTGCCGGCATTTTTGGAAAACTGAGTGGAAGAAAACACAAAATAAAATGCCTCAATAGGAATTGATTCGAAATGTACAGTAAGTGATCTCAAAATGCCTCATAATTTAAAGGAAGTGACCCAACATCAACAGCAAGTGACCAAGAAATCCCCTAAGCTGAACCAGGAACTGACCAAAAATGAACTCATTAGCGGTAATGTGGAACAGAAGATGTGGTTACATTGTGGTGTGGTGAAGTCCAAAGGTCACAGAGGTCAAAAATGTGTTTGTGTTTGAGATTACTCAAGAATAAAGACAGGATATATTACAAGAGTTCCAGCATAAGTTTGAAATATGAAGGAGATTAATGGTCAAAGAGGTCAGAATTACGTTTTTGTGAATTTATGTTTTCATCTTGTGTTCAAGATAACTCAAGAAACGTATTTATTAAACTTCCAGCATTTATTTGTAAAATGAAACGGAATAGAGGATTACATTTTAACGTAATGAGGTCAAAGGTCACAGAGAGGTCAGAAATGTGTGTTCGAGATAAGTTTAAAAAAAAAGATCATTATCAAACTTTTAGCATATGCAAGATGAAACGGAGGTGATTACATTTTGGGCAAATAAGGTCAAAGAGGTCAGAAATGTGTTTGTATTCGAGATACTAAATCCTCTCTCTGTACTTGAGTTATCAAACTTCCAGCTTGTTTGAAATGTGAAATGGAGGTCTTTCTGAATTAGGTCATTGAGGTCATTTTGAAGTAATGAAGACAAAGGTCACAGGAGTCAGAAATGTGTGTTCAAGATAATTAAAGAACAAAGAAAGAATTTACTATCAAATTTGCTCCATAAGTTTGTAAAATGAAACAAAGGAGGTAGTTACATATTGGGGTAATGAGGTCAAAGAGGTCAGAAATACATCTGTGTTCGAGATGACTACAGAGATTATTTTCAAACATTCAGCAATGTTTGTAACATGAAAGGGGGGGATATTACATTTTGAAAAAATGAGGTCAAAGAGGTCAGAAATGTGTCTTCAAGGTAACGCAAGTAGAGACGATTATCAGACTTCAGGCATATATTTGCAAAATGAAGCGGAAGAGGAGATTCCACTTCAAAGCAATGAGGTCAAAGGTCAAAGAGGTCAGAAATGTGTGTTCAAGATAACACAAGAAGAAAAAAAAGGATGCATTACCTAATTTGGAGCAAATGCATATTAAAAACTAAGCTGAGGTAGTAATTACATTTTGGGGTAATGAGGTCAAAGGTCAGAGAGGTCAGAAATACATTTGTCTTTGAGATGACTACAGTGATTATTTTCAAACTTCCAGGACATGTTTGTAACATGAAAAGCGGTATTACATTTTGAAAAAAGGAGGTCAAAGAGGTCCGAAATGTGTGTTCAAGATAATGCAAGAAGAAACGATTATCAAACTTCAAGCATATATTTGCAAAATGAAACGGAAGAGGCAATTACACTTTAAAGCAATGTGGTCAAAGGTCAGAGGTCAGAAATGCGTGTTCAAGATAATCCAAGAAGAAAAGGATTTATTACCTAATTTTGAGCATGTTCATGTAAAAATGAAACGGAAGAGTGATTTTATTTTAGGTTAATGAAGTCAAAGGTCAGAAACACATTTGTGTTTGAGATGACAAAAGAACAAAGAAAGGATTCATTATCAACGTTCCAGCATATGTTTGTAAGACATTTTGGAGAAATGAGGTCAAAGGTCACAGATGTCAGAAATGCATTTAGAACGAAGAAAGGGATTAGTTTATTTTGAAACGGTTTTTGACCTCTTACCGTCCCAAAATTGTCCACTGCCGATTTGACGTAGAGTAAAATCTGCTTGACGGAAAGCAGATGTTCTGCGACCGACATGGGACCTAAGGCGACCTCCGCTTTTGTCCTGAAGTCGTCCTCCAGAATGCTACTTAGCCCGTCTACGTACGCGGCTTTCATTAAGGCGGCGAAGGACATCTTCGGTGTTTTTTCCACTTGGCATTCTGACGATTCAAACTGCAAAACGACAAAAGTCGATTCGAAAACTTGATGACACGCAGGGAGAACCGGAAAGAAAAACAGACCATCTTCTCCTGACACTGTTGCGGCAGCCATTTTGAGTAGTAGCGGTGAAACAGCACCACGGAAACGTGAGCAGACGCAGGCGGTTGAGAAGACGCCAGTTCTTTGTCATACCGCAACAGGGCGAGACACAGCGGGAGCGGGTCGCGCTGGCTGTGGAGGACGTTGCACAGAACGGTCGACATGTAGTCCGACACTGCTCCTGTGTCAGCTAACACACAAATGCTATTGTTTGCAAACATTCGTTTCCTGTAGAGTTTCAGTTCCTGCAAATTAACTTTGAGGTATTTTTGCATCAATTCCTATTCATTTGGGGCACTTACATATGACTTCCTGTTGATTTTGGGTCACTTCCAATTAGTTTTGGCATACTTACATATTAACTCCTGTTGATTTTGGGTCACTTCCTGTTGATTATGGTGCATTTTCAGGTCACTTACATATCGCTTCTGCTGATTTTGGGTCACTTCCTGTTCATATCTCCTTTTGATTTTGGGTCACATCCTATTAGTTTTGGCAGGCTTACATATGAGTTCCTGTTGATTTTGGGTCACTTCCTTTTCATTATGGGACATTTTTAGCTCACTTCCTATTGATTTTTGGTCACTTACATACAGTGAAGCAAATATGTATTTAGTCAACCACTAATTGTGCAAGTTCTGCCACTTGAAAATATTACAGAAGCCTGTAATTGTCAACATGGGTAAACCTCAACCATGAGAGACAGAATGTGGGAAAAAAACTGAAAATCACATTGTTTGATTTTTAAAGAATTTATTTGCAAATCATGGTGGAAAATAAGTATTTGGTCAAAACCAAAAGTTCATCTCAATACTTTGTTATGTACCCTTTATTGGCAATAACAGAGGCCAAACGTTTTCTAACTCTTCACAAGCTTTTCACACACTGTTGCTGGTATTTTGGCCCATTCCTCCACGCAGATCTCCTCTAGAGCAGTGATGTTTTGGGGCTGTCGTTGGGCAACACGGACTTTCAACTCCCTCCACAGATTTTATATGGGGTTGAGATCTGGAGACTGGCTAGGCCACTCCAGGACCTTGAAATGCTTCTTACGAAGCCACTCCTTTGTTGCCCTGCCTGTGTGTTTGGGATCTCTGACATGCTGAAAGACCCAGCCATGTCTCATCTTCAATGCCCTTGCTGACGGAAGGAGATTTTCACTCAAAATCTCTCGATATACGGCCCCAGTCATTCTTTCCTTTACACAGATCAGACGTCCTGGTCCCTTTGCAGAAAAACAGCCCCAAAGCATGATTTTTCCACCCCCATGCTTCACAGTGGGTATGGTGCTCTTCGGATGCAATTCAGTGTTCTTTCTCCTCTAAACACGAGAACCTGTGTTTCTACCAAAAAAGTTCTATTTTGGCTTCATCTGACCATAACACATTCTCTCAGTCCTCTTCTGGATCATCCAAATGCTCTTTAGCGAACCGCAGACGGGGCTGGACGTGTACTGGCTTCAGCAGGGGGACACGTCTGGCAGTGCAGGATTTGAGTCCCTGGCGGCGCATTGTGTTACTGATAGTAGCCTTTGTTACTGTGGTCCCAGCTCTCTGTAGGTCATTCACTTGGTCTACAATTTTGTCTCTGGTGTCTTTAGACAGCTCTTTGGTCTTGAACATAGTGGAGTTTGGAGTGTGACTGACTGAATTGTGGACAGGTGTCTTTTATTACATTATTGATTATTGAGTTATTATTGAGTTAAAACAGGTGCCATTAATACATGTAACGAGTGGAGCCTCGTTAGAAGAAGTTAGACCTCTTTGACAGCTAGAAATCTTGCTTGTTTGTAGGTGACCAAATACTTATTTGCCAGTCTAATTTGGAAATAAATTCTTTAAAAATCAAACAATGTGATTTTCAGTCCCCCCCCCCCCCCACATTCTGTCTCATGGTTGAGGTTTACCCATGTTGACAATTACAGGCCTCTCTAATCTTTTCAAGTAGGACAACTTGCACAATTGGTGGATGACTAAATACTTATTTGCCCCACTGTATCACTTCTGCTGATTTTGGGTCACTTCATGTTCATTGGTCAGTTCCTGTTGATTATGTGGCATTTTCATATCACTTCCTATTGATGTTTGGTCACTTCCTATAAGTTTTGGGTCACTTCTGTTTCGGTTGATTTTGGATCACTTCTGGTTCATTGGTCGATCACTTTCAATGCGATATGCTAGACTTACAGATAACTTCCTGTTGATTTTGGGTTACTTCCTGTTCATTGGTCATTTCCTGTCAATTTTGGGACATTTCCAGGACACTTCCTCCTGATTATGGGAGACTTTCTATTGCTTTGGCATACTTATATATTAACACCTGTTGATTTTGGATCACTTCTGGTTCATCGGTCACATCCTGTTGATTTTGGGTCACTCCCTGTTAATTTTGGGGCATTTCTATGTCACTTCCTGTTTCCGATTAGTTTTAGGTCAGTTCCAGATCACTTTCTGTTGATTTTAGATCACTTCTGGTTCATTGGTCACTTCCTATGGGTTATGCTGCACTTATATATCACTTCCTGTTCATTTTGGGTCACTTCCTGTTCATTGGTCTCTTCCTATTAGTTTTGGGTCACTTGTGTTTCTGTTGAATATGGATCACCTCTAGTTGATTGGTCACTTCCTGTTAATTTGGGGAATTCCAGGTCACTTCTGCTTTATTTTGGTTCACTTCCTGTTGATTTCTGGTCCCTTGTTAATTTTGGAGCATTTTTAGGGCACTTCCTATTGATTTTTGGTCACTTCCTATGGGTAATGCTGCATTGACAGATAACTTCCTGTTGATTTTGGGTCACTTCCTGTCCATTGCTCACTTCCTGTTGATTTTGAGGATTCAAGGTCACTTCCGCTTTATTTTGGTTCACTTCCTATTGGTTTTTGGTCCCTTCTTGTTAATTTTGGAGCATTTCTGGGGCACTTCCTGTTCATTTTGGACCACTTCCGGTTCACTGCTGACTTCCTGTTGATTTTGAATTTCCAGGTCACTTCCTAGGAGTTCTGCTGCATTTACAGATAACATCATGTTGATTTTGGGTCACTTCCTATTAGTCTGTATACTTATTTCCTGTTGATTAAAGAGAATATCAGGGTCACTACCTGTTTATCGGTCACTTCCTGTCAATTTTAGGACAGTCCCGGGTCACTTCCTGTTGGTTTTGGGAACTTAAAGTTAACTTTCTGTTGATTTGGGGTCACGTCTTTTTAATTTGGGGGGAATTAGATATATTTATTTTTGCCAAGAGCAAAGACTACCAATGGAATTTTTGCAGTTAAAAATCAATAGGAGTTAACTCACCACCTTTGTCTGCCGGAAGTTTGTTGCGGGCTTCCAGAGCGGCGGGCACGGCCACGCTGAAGGGGAACGTTTGGACGATGAGGTCCTCACTGAGCGGCGACTCAGACTCCTTAGCGCCGCCTTCGTTGCCCTCCATGATCACAGCAAGCATATCCAAAACATCTAGTGGACAGAGAAGTAGATTTTTTATTTTATTTTTTTAAAGTGGGAGGGCTTGCCATGCGTTTCAATTTACCGTCAATATGGGAGACGCAGACGCTGGCGGCGTCGCCCTCCTGGCTGTTCAGGTTGGCCTGTTGATAGGCCGCCTCCTGCACCGAGCTCGCCACTTCATCCGTGTACGCGTGCGACCGGCACACCGCTTTCACCAACGCCTGCAGAGATGAAATTCATAAGACGCCAACGAGGCAAGCGTGGCGTCGACGGGTCGGCTCACTCTTTCCAAAAAGTCGATGACAGTCTCTTGTCGATGGGCACTGACGCGGTCCAACTGATCCAGCCAGAGTTCAAGTTCAGGGCAAGTGTACTCAAACGCACCGCTGTCCTTTAACACCTGAAAGACCGTTTTTTAGCTGTTTTAGTCGTGGCGATGCTTTGCAAATCACATAAAATATTCCCATTTTTTTTTCCCGTCCACTTTTTCGAGCCACCGCACTACCCGCACACTTTGACCAACACTCATTGTTCCATCCTTGAAACTATTACGAAAAATTTTATCAGGGGGCATTTCAGGGTCACCTCCTGGTCACATAACATAAAAATGCAATTTGTGGAGAAATTGCGACGGTAGCTTTGCTGTGATGGTTGATATAGTGGCTCACTTCCTGTTGATTTTGTGCCATTTTGGGGTCACTTACAGTCAAAATGCCTCGTAATTTACAGGAAGTGACCCAATATCAACAGGAAGTGACCAGTAAATCCCCAAAAATGAACCAGGAACTGACCCAAAATGAACTCATTAACGGTAATGTGTAATGGAGGAGGTGATTACATTTCGGGGTGGTAAGGTTAAAGGTCATAGAGGTCAGCAATGTGTTTGAGATTACAAAAGAATAAGGACAGGATATACAATCAAACCTCCAGCATATGTTTGTAATATGAAATAGATGTAATTACGTTTTGAGGACATGAGGACAGAGGTCAAAGAGGTGTGAACTGTGTTTTTGAGAATTTGTTTTCTCATCTTGTGTTCCCCATAACTCAAGAAACTTATCAAACTTCTTGCGTTTATTTGTAAAATGAAACAGAAGAGGATTACGTGATGAGGTCAAAGGTCACAGAGGTCAGAAATTTATCTTTTAAGATAACTCAAGAACAAAGCAGGGGATTATTATCCAACTTCCACCACACACTCGCAAAATGAAACAGAAGAGGTGATTCCATTTTGAAGTAATGAGGTCAAAGGTCACAGATAGGTCAGAAATGTGTGTTCGAGATAATTCAAGAAAAAAAGGATCATTATCAAACTTTTAGCATATAGAAGATCAAATGGAGTGATTACATTTTTGGCAAATAAGGTCAAAGGTCAAAGAGGTCAGAAATGTGTTTGAGATATAAAATCCTCTCTTTGTTCTCCTTTTATCAAACTTCCAGCATGTTTGTAATGTGAAATGTAGGTCATTCCATTTTTGAAGTTATGAGGTCAAAGGTCACAGAGGTCAGAAACGTGTGTTCAAGATAATAATAAGGATTTAACACCAAATTTCCAGCATATGTTTGTGGTCGGTTGACTTCTAGTTGGTCATTGGGCATTTCAGTTCCATTGTTGTTTTCATCAATAATGACGAACATATTTCTTCAACATTTTTTTTCACGATAAGCTAAAAACATGTCTTGGCGGAGTATGCGATTTTCGCCCCCCAAAAAGAGTCTAGAAAATGCAATTTGTGGAGAAATTATGATGGCAGCTTTGCAGTGATGGTTGGTATATTGGCTCACTTCCTGTTGATTTTGGGGTCACTTCCTGTCGAATGCCTCATAATTTACAGAAAGTGACCCAACATCCACAGAAAGTGACCAGTAAATATCCTAAAGTGAACCAGGAAGTGACCCAAAATAAACTGGAACGGAAGAGGTCGTTACATTTTGGGGTAGTGAGGTTAAAGGCACAAGACTTTATAGTCTTAGCAAAATATTAAGTCATCTCAAGGGGAAAATGTTTGCTGTCTGTGTGACTTAATGGTCTGTTCTGCTGAGTGGGAGTCTACTAATAATGTTGATCATGCAGTTCATGCTGATTAATAGAATCTCGAGTACATTTAAATCAGTGTTATCATCTGATGGAGGCTATACATGCTCATAATGCAAGTAATTATACACATGCCAGTAGAGTAAAAGTCAATAGGATCAGACACAATTTTATTTAACTCTAACAGTCCCTCTTTACCCGCAGGTAAAAAGCTGTGGGCAACAAAATTGATGGTCAATGGTCCCGTGGCTATAGGGATGAGCTCACAGCGCCCTCTTTTAAGGTTGCCTCAACCCTGAGGTCAGAAGAGGTGTTGTAATTACACTAGAGGGGCATGTACACGATCATTTAGACGGGCAATCAAGAGAGTAAGCACACAGTAAAGAAAACAGGATTAAGAATAAAATTTGGCTCTTAAAATAACAAAAAGCATGTTTATTTCATATTTCACGCGGTGTTTTATGCTCCTGAAAGAAATATACCGCTTGGATGTGTGTGGAAGCGATCGTTTTATATATTCAATTTTTGAATCCCACAGCATGAAAATGAGTAACTTCCGGCTCCAGTCTCAGGTTTAGGACTAACGCGAATGTGACGTCACCCGGGTCAGCATCTCACAATACAGCATTGCTTTATATTGCAAATGTACTGCGGATTCAGCTGATTTTGCAAATTAATTTTATTTTTCGCATCACGCCAGCCGAACGGCCACAGAAAAGTATTGCCGCACCAGTTGACAAATGAGCGGGGAGCCAACACTCCGGCAAAGCGGCGAAGGAACAAAGCCGAGCGACCCGTACGTAATCCTCCGGCGGACTTCACGGGTCACCCGGAAATGTCCGGTTCTTGTAGGAACGCGCCCGTGGGGACGGGGACGGCCAACCCCTGCCCTCAGGCGGCGCGCGCCTTGCCCAATGACAAATATTAAAGCTACTTTTGGTTCAGCCCCTTGAAAAAGGGCTTCTCACATGGTCAACAAGTTGTGCCATCCTGGTAACAGATGTTCTGTCCCCGCGGTAAATATTATGGGTGCAAAACAAGTTATCTCATGAGATTCCCTCCTAACTATGGAACCCAAGCGCGTAAAAAACAATACTATGGTGCAAAACAAGTTATCTCGTGAGATTCCCTCCTAACTATGGAAGCCAAGGTGAAAAACAACAGGCGCCGAAGTGGTTGCTACAATCTAGGTCACAGAGGCAATCATACATCACAAAGGCATAATGTGCTAATATTAAGGCATCACATAATATTTTCCCCCATCATTCCGCCCTTTGACCCGGATTGAATTCATCACAAGGCATAAAGTGCTAATTCACTTCGGGTCACATCATATTTTTCCCCATCAATACAGCACTCTGGGAACAGCCTATAGACCCTACCCACCGACGTCACAAAACCACGTGCTCGCTGTATGGTTCCGCCCACTTGTCCGTCATTTTGTCTCTGTATTAGCATGGGTTTCAATTGATCGAGGAATTTAAAATGCATTTCATGGAAGACCCGGTGCTTTCTGATGCCGTAAACTCACTGGATGTGTTGCATAAAAGGCGTTATGTGGAAAAGCTTCGTTCTATACAGTCGCCAGATCCATATTTGATGCCCAAATCGATGTTTTTCGACCCACTGTCTTCGCCCTGTCTGCCTGACATCTGCTACGCTGATATTTACAATTATCTTGTCCACACAAAATCAGCCTATTCTCACGAAAATTTGAAAAACTTCAAGAGCTTGGACGCTTATAAATACTTCGTTGCTGATTGGGGGAAACAGGTCCTCGTCCACGAAAATTCGGCAGGAATCTATCTTGTGCTCGGAAAGGTGAGTTACGAAATTTTCAATTCAAAATCTTTTGTTCTTGCTAACATCCACTGTCAAGTCTAATGTATTTCATGTCATTTGTCAATGGAGCTAGAGCTTTTAATGTTTATATGGTTTAGCGATAGCACTCTCACGACATACATACGTGTATGTTGTCGGCGATTAGCCTAGCAATGATCTTAATTGTGATTGTCAGCCCAAAACCCTCTAAATATATATTAAATGCATCTTACCAGATATAAAATGACTACTACATAATCTGTGGTAATCGTTTGGAGCCCAGTTTTCTCGTCGAATTGCAGCAGCCCATCTCGCTCTCTCCTCTCCGTGTCTCTCGGAATCCGGTAGAACTTCAAGTCTCTCCGTCTATCTTCTCTGTTATTGCAACCGACCGCCACACACGCCTTCACCATTTTGATTATTAATGTTAACGAGCAGAAAAACACGCCGTAAATAGGAGGAATGTACGTAGCCGTAACAGGTCAGGTTGACGGACAAGTGGGCGGCACCAGTCAGGAGAGCGGAGTTGTGACGTCACGTGGGTAGGGTCTATTCGCTCAGAAAATTCTTTCTGTGTCTTAGCCTCTTGCTTGAGGGTGTCATTTATGGCCTTCTGGACAGCAGTCAGGTCGGCAGTCTTGCCCATGATTGCGGTTTTGAGTAATGAACCAGGCTAGGAGTTTTTAAAAGCCTCAGGAATCTTTCGCAGGGGTTTTGAGTTAATTCGTTGATTCAGATGATTAGGTTAGCAGCTTCTTTAGAGTACCTTTTCATGATATGATCATTTTTTGAGATAAGGATTTTTGTGGTTTTTCTTGACAAGATCATCAATATTAAAACAATAAATGGCTTGAACAGTATACTTCAGTTGTGTGTGATGAATCTAAAATATATGAAACTCTAATGTTTCTATGTACATTACAGAAAATAATAAATTTTATCACAATATGCTAATTTTTTGAGAAGGACCAGTATAGTCAAATCGCCTCAAAATATGATTTTAATTCACATAATAATGCTATGGAAGACTTTTTATCCTCTCGTAGGCACAAGTTTTTGGTCAAAAAATCCCAACCACCAAGAAGGAAGTTTTTGGGTGTGCCAAATTGCTGGTCTGAGTTGGAAATTAACAGGAGTGAATGTAAATTTTTGTGCCATTGAAATGAATGGCAAATAGGGTCAGAACCATCACATACTATATGTACTGGTGTACAGCTCGCGCCAACATTTTTGGGCCAAAATTTTGCTAAAAAATTTAAATAATAATGATTAAAAAAATAAAATAAAAATTGCGACCTCTACACAACGATATACGGTACCTGCGTATGCTTTGTTGCTATGTGAGAAGAAGAAGAAAAAAACGTCTCCTTACTTTAATAACTAGCATCCTGGTGGAAGTCTTCAGTCGGGCAGAGCGGCTTCCGACAAACATCTTGAGGAGCAGATACAGAACAGACTTCTCGTCGTTATCCGCGGCTTCCTGCGGAAAGGCCAACTTGACATCTACAACCATTGACCTCCGATCCGCCGATGAAGACAAAAGTGTCCTCACCTGAAGACGAAACCAGGAAAACTTGCTGGCGGGAAGTTCCAAGGCCAATTGCAGTATCTGATGCTGAAGAACAGGAGCGACTTCCTCGTTTGCTCCGGCCTCCGAAACGACCCCTTTTCAAACATATTTTTAGCATTCTTAAAATTGAAGTTGGACAGTTTAGGGAAAAAAAACAGTGTTTTACCTTTGAGGAGTTTGCTGAAGTCAAATTTGCACTGAGTCACCAAGTGCGGTACCACTTTTTGGTAGAGACAAATGACCTGGAGGATTAACGCTTTCAGCAGGACCACATCGGGCGTCTCGCCGGCTGGAAGACACGTTTAAGACGTTAAGTTTTAGCCGGGAACATTTCGGGGTCACTTTCTGTTGATTTTGGGCCCTTGTTGGTTGACTTGCTGTTTATTTTGGTCGCTTCCTACTGATTTTGAGTCATTTCTCGGGCAGTCCCTGTCCCTTGGTCATTTATTGTTGATTGTGGGTGATTTATGTTTGTTTAGGCTATTTCTTGTTCATTTTCAGTAATTTCTGGTTAACTTCCCTGTTTATTTTAGCTCATTTCAGGGTGACTCATTTGTTTAGGCCATTTCTTGTTAATTTTCGGTCATTTTTGAATGACTTGCTGCTTATTTCAAACATTTCCTGTTTATTGTGAGACTTCCTGTTTATATTGGTCTCTTCCTATTTATTTGGGATCATTTCGTGGTGACTTCCGGTTTATTTTTGGTCAAATCCTATTGATTTTGATTCATTTCGGGTGACCTGTTTATTTTGGTCTCTTCCTAATAATTTTGGGTCATTTCTTGGTGATTTGTTGTTTATTTTGGTCATTTTCTATTGATTTGGGGTGATTCCTATTTATTTAGGCGATTTCTTGTTACTTTTCGGTCATTTCCATGTGACGTGCTCTTTATTTTAGGTAAATTCTGGGTAAATTCCTGTTTATTTTCATCTTTTCCTGTTTACTGTGTGACTTCCTGTTTAATTTGGTAATTTCCTGTTAATTTTGGGTCATTTCTGAGAGACTTCCTGTTTATTTTGGTTGCTTCCTATTGATGCTGGATCATTTCGTGGTCTGAAATATCAACAAATTCTAGCTGCCTCTTACATTCCTAACCATAAAAAGGGACAAATTCTGCAGCAGGATGGTGCTCCATCGCATACTTCAATCTCTATCTCAAAGTTCCTCAAGGCAAAGAAGATCAAGATCCTCCAGGACTGGCCAGCACAGTCACCAGACATGAATAGGATGAAAGAGGAAGCATGGAAGACGAAACCCAAGAATGTTGATGAACTCTGGGAGGTATGCAAGACTGCTTTCTTTGATGTTCCTGATGACTTCGTCAATAAATTGAATGACTCCTTGCCGAAGCCCATGGAAGTCATACAAAATGTTAAATTTGGATCTCACCGCACCACTACTTCATTCGCCTATGTTATGTAACATATTTTTGTATTTGAAGTACATATTTTGTTCCATTTTTGCACTACTTTCTGTAGGCGACAAAACTTTGGTCTTGCCAAAATTTGACCTTTATGTCTTCAATAAATGATAAATCTTTTTTCAGTGAAACAAATATATTTTTGGACATTCAACATCATTTGGGAGAGTCTTTAACTTTCATATGAGCCATTTCTGAAATCAATTGAGTCATTAAAAGTCAGGTTATTAGTAGGGTTGTTAAACGATTAAAATTTTTAATCGAGTTAATCACAGCTTAAAAATTAATTAATTGTAATTAATCGCAATTCAAACCATCTATGAAATATGCCATATTTTTCTGTAAATTATTGTTGGAATGGAAAGATAAAAGACGGATATATACATTCAACATACTGTACATAAGTACTGTATTTGTTTATTATAACAATAAATCAACAAAATGGCATTAACATTCTGTTAAAGCGATCCATGGTTAGAAAGACTTGTACTTCTTAAAAGATAAATGTTAGTACAAGTTATAGAAATTTTATATTAAAACCCCTCTTAATGTTTTCGTTTTAATAAAATTTGTAAAATTTTCAATCAAAAAATAAACTAGTAACTCGCTAGTAGACATTGTTGATGTCAACCCATAAAATCAGTCGCACCAAAGCGCCAGCAGAGGGAGACAAAAAACACAGGTAACAAGTGGACATGACACTGCTGTCATTTTAATCTGTTTGAGCGGGGCATGTGCGTTAATTGTGTCAAATATTTTCACGTGATTAATTAAAAAAAAAAAAAAAAAAATGAATGCCCGTAACGCGATAATTTTGACAGCCCTATTAGCAATTGTTTCTACAAAATGGATAAGCGACAAGACTTTTGTCAGGGACTGTATAGTGTATAATGATAATAAAGGGATATTGTATTCTAAAAAACGTTGTGATTTTATATAGAATTTATTAATGATCTATTTACATTTTATATATTATTTTGCATGTTTTCCTCAAGTATTAAGTTTCTGATGTTGAGTGATTTATTAGCGGTTGAAAACTTGCGGTAAATTAAAAAAAAAAAGTTGATATTTTGGTCAAAAACTTATATGTTAAATATTGCTATTAATCATATAAAAATATAGGTGGTTATCCCTGCATTTTGTGATTTTTGTGCATCTAGTGTAAAATCTGAGACTTTTATAGCCATTTTAAGTTGTGTTATATAAAAAAAAATAATTCATCGGGATTTTATAAAGGAACGACTTTGAAATTTTTGATGCCGCTGCTCATGGACTCATATATGGCTAAGGTTTTAGGTTTGGTTTGGTTTTAGGTCAGAAGCAGCTTTGGTTTTATAAATATTTAAAGTTTTTGAAAATAGGCCCCCTACGAATCGGCCCCATCCCCTGTCACGTTAATAGGTTATGAAGTCTATGGCTAAACTAAGCTAAGAGCTCATTTACAAGTGTACCTATTAAAGTGGAGGAGTCCTCTTTATCTTTGGCACCCATGTTTACTTCCACCTCCAATTTGTCCTTCTTGCTGAGTGACTGCCACTTTGAGACGATGCTGGTCATATCTGGCAATATCTAGTACAAAACCGCCATTTTGAAAAAAACAAACTAGCCGATATTTGAAGATGTTTAGTTGTGTTTTTTTTTTTTTTTTTAAACCTTGCTCAGCATTTCTCTGTACTGCTGCAGCAGGTCAGCCATCACATCTGGCGCATACGCGTCGGAACGGTACTCGGAGAGGAAGGTCACGTTCTTGTGCGCTTTCTTCAAGATGAAGCTCATCATGGTGAAGGTCGTCAACTGCACCGTCGTGTTAGAAAACTGGAAAGAGAAACCACGCTTCAATCCATTCAAAATGATCATTTGGATTTGACCTACCCAGCGTTAACCATATCTAATACAGTGAACCACAAAAGTGAGTACACCCCTGGTATTTCTGCTGATATTTAAGTATATCTTTTCATGGGACAACACTGACAAAATGACACTTTTACACAATGAAAAGTAGTCTGTGTGCAGCTTATATAATAGGGTTCGTTTATTTTCCACTCAAAATATAGCCATTAATATCTAAACCTCGAGCAACAAAAGTGAGTACACCCCTTTGTAGAAGTTGTAAATATTAACACATCTGCTCCCAAAAACATATAAATACGTTCAATCTTTAATTGTTTCAGTGTCCCAAAGACGTATTTATTAGGGCTGTCAAAATTATCGCTTTAACGGGCGGTAATTAATCTTTTTAATTAATCAGGTTAAAATATTTGACGCAATTAACGCACATGCCCCGCTCAAACAGATTAAAATGAAAGCACAGTGCAATGCCAACTTGTTACTTTTTTTGGGAGTTTTGTCACCCTCTGCTGGCGCTTGGGTGCGACTGATTTTATGGGCTTAAGCACCCATGAACATTGTGTAATTATTGACGTCAATAATGGCGGGCTACTAGTTTATTTTTTGATTGAAAATTTTACAAATTTTATTAAAACGAAAACATGAAGAGGGGTTTTAATATAACATTTCTATAACTTGTAGTTCTTAAAAGATAAATGTTAGTACAAGTCTTTCTATCCATGGATTGCTTTAACAGAATGTAAATTCTTAAAACATAAATGTTAGTATGAGTTATAATAATTTGATATTAAAACCCCTCTTAATGTTTTTGTTTTAATAATAAAATTATTTTAAGTGATAGGTCGCCATTCTTGTTACGTCGCAGTGCGTGACCTCACTGGTCCCATGGCCGAAATTCCAGCGTGTCACTCGTTAGCTTTCCCACCATGTCATCAGTTCTACCCTTCCTATTTGAACCAGATCTGAAAACTGAACAGCAGGACAGCACTGTCGGTCGTTCACAAGACGAGCTTCAGGGAAAAATGCGTGCAGAAAATACCTGATAAGACAAAAGTTGGGCAAAACTGGTGATGCGAGAGAGTCCTGTTGGGAAGTTGGGAACTCCGGTTGGGAGCGAGAGTGCATGCTGTTGGGATTCGGGAACTCCGATTTTATTAGCAGATATTCACATTCGGAAAGATGCCAATGACATCATCACTGCGAGCCCGCAAACCATGGCGCCAACTAACGGTCAAAATATGGACTAAATATTACAAAATATTGCCATTGATTGAACATTTTATGTGCTTCTAACAACATATTTTAGTACAAGAGAACAATTGTGGTTTATTAGAGCCTACATGTATTTAAATCAGAGGATCACTTTAATAATGTTAATGCCATCTGTTGATTTATTGTTATAACAAATACAGTACTTATGTACTGTATGTTGAATGTATATATCCATCTTTTGTCTTATCTTTCCATTCCAACAATAATTTACAGAAAAATATGACATTTTATGGATGGTTTAATTGCGATTAATTATGATGAATTTTTAAGCTGTAATTAACTCGATTAAAAATTTTAATCGTTCGACAGCCCTAAACTATTAATAACTATTGATACGTCTTTTACGTTTTTTTTTTCATAAGAGACATCTTTGGGTTCTGATTCAACTGAGCTCCAAAGCACAAAGCTGAAAATCCATTTTAAAGCAATAAAACTGGCCATTGGATGGCATTTGGTAAGACCCGCAAACCGATTCAACAGCAACGAACGGCTGGGGCGCCGGCGGAAGGATGCCAGGCGGCGGACGACCGAGCAGAACAACCAGGACCACCAGTGCAGCGGACGATGTCGTCGAATCCGTGCTGCTCGCTGAGCAAAGCCCGCAGAGACTCAAAAAAAAATCCATCTTTATGTGACAGGCGCCGATGAGGGAGACGTTAACCCGCTGTCGCGGCCACAACAGCGTCATCTCAGTTAGTTATGTGTAAATAAATAGTTACTTTGCTATCAAAAGCTCAATTTGTCTTATGTTATTTTGTAAAAGGAAAACTAAAAATGAATAAACCCATTATATAAGCTTCACAAAGACTACTTTTCATTGTGTCAAAGTGTCATTTTGTCAGTGTTGCCCCATGAAAAGATTATCTGCAGAAATGTGAGGGGTGTACTCACTTTTGTGATACACTGTAGGAGTGGGAACCTCAAGGCACCTCACGATACGATACGATTCGCGATACAAGGCTCACGATAACGATTATCTCACGATATCACGATACAGCAAATATCAATATATTGGTCAGAAATTTGATACATGATATTCTACAATACAACTGTTGAAACGAAAAAAAAACATATATTTCAAAATAGAAAAAAATACTGTTTAAGCCATTTATTAAATAGTGACACCTTTTCACTGCAACATTGCTGTAAAATATAAATCTACTGGTAATTGTGTACCTGCACATATAGAAGAAACAGGCCACAACCACCGATATTTCTTGGCGAAATCATGATGAATGGCACCCTTAATTTCTTAAGTTTTAAATCTTTTGAAATTTTTTAACAGTGCTGTAAGTGTCAGTCAGCAGTTGAGCTTGGAGTGGGGCAATGATCAAATTGGTGGCTCTTTTCTTTGTATATGACCTTTGTTGTCAAAAGCATTGGTTTGAGCACTTCCACCATCTGCTTCAGCATTTGTGACGTCAGACTCAGTCAGTTACATTCTTCCTCACCTTAAAAACAACAAAACAAATAAAAAATATTAGCTACTCAATAGCTTTTGAATTGAAATTCTGATTTTTTTGTGTGTGTTGGAAGTATTGAGTGAATTTTAAAAAAATATGAATTGAATGAATAGAAATTAAAAATGCAATAATTACCTGTTTTTAATATGTAGGACACATGAATTATCATGCACGTCACCTTATATATCTTGGAAGTTATTCAAACCGTTTTTATAGCTTATTGTATCAAAATGGCAGTCATAACAGTTTGTGTAGTAAACTAGATGGAACGTGGTTCTCAAATATGTCATCAAAATAATACATTTAAATGAAAAAATCAATTACTAGTACATTGCAAAACTTTCTTACCTCAAGTGATGCTCCATAGAAATCCGGTGTCCAATTAGTCACCAGCTGCCAGTGAACCTTATTTTATTAGACAATTCTTGCATACAGCC